>NC_066584.1:425472681-425799272 GCF_024323335.1 Lathyrus oleraceus | reverse complement strand
TGGATATATGTCTTAGTATAAAATGCCATATTGTGTTTTGAGGTATGGTGTGAAAGAGTGAGTGACTATAAATATGGTTTGCATGTTTACATAGAAGTAACTAACTACTTCTATATGAGAAAAGTTGACGAAAACAAATTAGTTAGTGCCTAACTAACTTGTATCTTCTTGTTGATCCATCTCGTGTGATAACATTATTTATTGGCTATACCAATAAATATGTCATATATTTTTTAATTTTCTAAAAATTAATTGTCACACCTTAATTTTAACCCTAAATCACTCCGTACATTCATCACAGTTGTCACATCTCAACATAGCATACAATGTATTCCATACCGCATAATGCCTAAAATATCAGTCGAAATGATTTTTTTCGGATCTACAGGCAAACCGGTTGAATTAATCGACGGATGTGGGTCAAATCAGTGGACGAAATTTTTTAAAATCAAGCTTCCAGACATCAGCTTTATTAATCTACGTTTCGCGTAGTTTAATCTGATATGCTTGATTTATTTTTCAGCTAATTTTTCGGCCACTTTTTGATCAACTCGAGCCTGTTTAACCGGTCAAAATTTATTTCAAAATCAAAAGAAACGCTGTATTTTTCCAATAAGTTTATTTCGCACTGATCATTTTGGTACATTCATTTTAATTTTTCGAGCACTTTTGCGTCCTACTTTTATTCATTTTGAATCTGTTTATTAAATTTTTTTTGTCAAAATATTTAAAATAAATAAATAGAATTGATTACATATTAAAATTGATTTTATTTTATTTATTTTAAGAGATTAATTACTATACACTGTCAGTGTAAAAAGTTTTACACCGTCGATTCATCACCATCACCCGTTTGTATTACTTTATAGATTTTTAAAATAAAAGTCAAACTTCTTTTAATATCCAACGTCTATAATTAAGTGATGGTGTAAAATCCTTTTACACTGACAGTGTATTTCAATTAATCTCTTATTTTAAATGTATGAATTATATTTCACTTAATTGGTTTTAATTCATTTTTATACTCAAAATATCAAAATATCAAAAAGGGCATTGTTGACATTGTTTAAAATTTAAACCTAGTATATATTCCTACTGCTACTAGTTTATGAGGGGAGATCAAAAAGCGAGCCGCACACAATACCTTCAATTCATTATCTTTTTCTCCAATTGAAACGGAAGAAAATAAAAAGAAAAAAGAAAAGGTGGGAGAGCATTTTGGCCTTCTTCATTTTTCACGTTGAACACACCACAGATACACTGAGGATGTTTCTCATTTCATTTCAAGGAAAACCAAAAAATAGAACCTCACTTAATAAAAGGCCAACCCTTTCCAAACTCGGATTCCCCTCCTTTCCAAACACATAACCCACATCCTTCCCTCAAAATTGAAAAGAAACACAACAAATATTTTATATTCTTCACTTAGTACCATCTCTATTTGATTTTGGAACCAAAATAACAACCAAATATGGTTCACCACCGTCGCCGTCCAAAATAATGGCAGTGACTCTAAGTGATTTTGTATGATGACAAGGTTATTGCTTATGATATGCAGTCTCCTACCTAAATCTTTTTTTTTTTTCTTTTCAAAACTTCTTTCTATTTCTTTCATATTATTTTATTATTATTTTACTAGTTCTTTTTTTTAGTTTTTTTATTTTATTTTTGGTTTATATTGTGATATAATGTGGGCTGATAATTCTAATTCTTTTTCTATGTATGTATGTATAAGATACAACAAGACTTTGATGACATGATATTCACTCTTCTAACAATTTGATTTGCAATGTTATTTGTCGATGAAACTATGAGCACACGTGAGCTTCACATAAATTCAAATATGATTTTAAGTTAAACAATACTATATTAAAGCTGCTATTTTAAGTTAGCTTATAATAGTTTATTTCAAAGTTTTTGTATTTTGTTAATTTTCTCTTTAAATTTTACTTGTAATAATTTTATTTCCATATATATATATATATATATATATATATATATATATATATATATATATATATATATATATATATATATATATATATATATGTGATTTTTATTTGTAGGTATTATTTATTCTAGTATTGTTGAGTTTTCGAGTGTATTGTGTTTTTATACATACGATGTTGTTGTATTTTGATTTTCTTTCCATGACGTTGTGATCTCAGAATTTAAATTCAATTTAACTTTCGAAAATCGTTTGGACGCATAGGTTGTTGCTCTACTTCTTATAAGAGTGATTCTTACATGAATCTACTCTACGTTAGCTTAGAGCTAAATTCAGCGGCTTTCGATTTCGGTTGATTTCTAGTCTCGTGGCTTACTCTTGGGCCTTCTTACAATGAGTTCGGTTCAGTCTCGTGGCTTACTCTTGGGTCTTCTTACAATGAGCTATTTTCTTTTTGCATGCTCGCATTTACTTGTCTCTATTTCAATTACCCTCAAATCATTTCAAACCATCTTCTTAAATAAAAATGGAAGAAAAAGATTATCCTGGATGGAATATCCAGTCGTAATCCCGAATATTAGGCCCAAGTTGTAAGAGCTTGTAAGCCCTATGTATTCGTCTTCTCTTCAAAACACTTCAATATTCAAATCATTTTCATAAGTAAAATATGAAGAAAAAGATTACTCTAGATAGAATATCCAGTCGTAATCCCGAATATTAGACCCAAGTTGTAAGAGCTTGTAAGCCCTATGTATTCGTCTTCTCTTTAAAATATTTATAAATATTCATATGTATTTTTCTCAATAAAATTGGAAGAAAAAGATTACCTGGATGGAATATCCAGTCGTAATCCCGAATATTAGACCCAAGTTGTAAGAGCTTGTAAGCCATAAATATTCGTATTCTCTTTAAAGTATTTGTAAATATTCAAACGTCTTTTCTCAATAAAATTGGAAGAAAAAGATTACCTGGATGGAATATCCAGTCGTAATCCCGAATATTAAACCCAAGTTGTAAGAGCTTGCAAGTCCTAAATACACGTCTTTTAAACCCAAAAATACACTAAACCAATCAAACTCTATTTTCGCCGCCGAGCGAGTGATCTTTAAAACTTTTTCATAAATGAAAGACACCTTGTCTTAAGGTGATGTAAAGCAATGCTTCGTCCATAATTGTTGAGTTGAGATAAGTGACGTTTTTCCGAATGTTGATTTGTAAATTCATTCGACGCGATGTATACATCCACTCCTCATCTGTTTTGGGTAAAACAATGTTTTTCGTCGATTAATACAATATAGCTTTCGCTAAAATCGACCAACAAACAAACATTTTCTACCCAGAACTACATAAGCCTTGAGTTCTCTATTGCACCCGGAGATACGTAGGAGCAGGACTTGTAAATCTTGTCAGGCCCGTTAATAAAAAACTTAGGTTTAGTCCCATTCGTTGCAAAATCCAAAAACATTCTTCTCTCTTCTGTTCTTTCTTTCCCACCTAATAACTCGATAGACCTAACATTTCAAACTAACACTAACGTGCACAACTAACCTAATGGTTCCCGTTGAATACAACGGACGTGAGGGGTGCTAATACCTTCCCCTTGCGTAATCGACTCCCGAACCTTGATATTGGTTGCGAAGACCATAATCATTGTCGTTCTTTCTTGGGTTTTATCGATATTTCCCCTTTCCTCTTTAGGAATAAATAAAGTTCGGTGGCTATTCTGTTTAGTCCATCATGCGAGCGTGCGGTTGCGCTTCGCTAAGTCATGTTCTTATTTTTCGAGGTGCGACAATAATTATAATAAAAAATTAATAAAAATGACTTAAAATAAATTATTTCAAATGTGAGATTGACATATAATCAATAGAATAATCTGAATACATTCATTTACAGATATATCCAACTCAACCCGTATAGTTTTGGTTCGGGTATCGAGTTTGAGTTTTGCAACCTATAGATCCGTTGAACCAATCCATTGATGTGACTTTAGTAATTTTTTTATTATTTTTATTATATTAGAGTTATATCTTAGGATATGAAAAATCAGCACTATAGAATAATTAAGGCATTATTCTATAGTGCTGGTTTTTCATATCCTAAGATATAACTCTAATATATTATTATTTTAAATAAAAATATAAAATTAATATCTCACTAATAACCATAATTTTTCAAAAAAAATTATTCTACACCAATAATAATACTAGACCAATGAACTTAAGTAATTCTAAGATTAAATATTGTTTTTTATTTTCTTTTGCATCATTTCCCACTTATGTATTTTATGAAAATAACATGTATTGTTGAATTTTATACTATTATAAAATGTTATGTCGAATTGATAAAGTTTATTAGATATTATATGATGTGTTTCATTAATTTGAGTGTTATAAATGAGTATGATTGTATTGAATTGTGTTATATTTTTTTAAGATCGACAAAAAAAATTATTTGAAACACAACCCGCAAATTCAACCCAATCCAACTAATTAATGAACGAATTGGTTCATGTCAGTTTTGATAATGAAATTGCGAGTTGGAAGACGGACCCAACCCATTTAAATATGAACTGATTGGATAACAGGTAAGACCAAATCCGATCCAACCCAACCCGCGTACACCTCTAATCATCAAATCAATTATCGTGTTATTAAATTTTAATCTTAAATTATAAGGGGACTAATTCCTAAAAAAGAAAACAAAATTGAAGGATCAAAAATCTAAAATTTAAAATGGAGAGATTAGAACTGGAAAAAGATGAAAATAAAGAAATCTAAATTAGACTTAACCATTAAAAAATTTAATAGATAATATAAATTAATTTCTTAAAACAATAAGTATCTAGCATCTTATCATAAAAATTACCTAGGTGTAATTGAGTAAACACTACTAAACTAGGGTTTCCTGCGGAAATATTTGCGGAAGTACATACGCTGATGTACCTGCGGATTTTGCTGCGAGCCAATTAAACAAAAATGTTTCCCAGCAATTCCACAGTTTTACATGCGAGTATTCCTTCTAATTATATTTTTGATTATATTTTCTTGTGAATATGTATTTAGCAGAAGCTTCCACAGCTGCTGAATTTGCTGCGGAAAACATATTTATAAAGACTATACTTTATTATGGTATCCGCAGGTAAATATGCAGGAAAAATACTTTTTGTAGTTACATTTTACTAATTATTTTTTACAAATAAAAAATAAAATATTTCACCAGATCAATTAAACAATTTTTAATACAAATAATATATATTTTTATATTATTAATAAGAAGTTGAAAAAATAAATTTCAAAAAATAAAAAATTGTAAATAGAATTTTAAACATAAATTTCTTTAATAAATTGAATTATTCTTATATGCGATGAATTTAGCTCACTTTTATTTAATTTTGAATTAGAATGTTGCAATTAATTTATGACATTTTAAATACAAATGTATTAAATTAATCTTGTATATTTAGTTCATTTTTATTATTTTTATAATTAATTTTAACTTTAAAATGGACCATTTCACTTTATAAATATGCAATTTAAAAAAAAAATTAATCATTTTTTTTATTTTAATATCCAAAATATACTTTATCCATTTTACTTCTTTAACTTATGTTTTTAGTTATTTTAAATTTTAAATTCAATTTCATTTTTTGTGCATATTAGTTTTATTTAATAATATTTTAAGGATCTCATAAATATTAGTAGAATTTTCAAAAATTAAAATAATGTATTTGTAAATAATTCAAAATCACTAATTAGAATAATATATTATTAAATCTCGTTAAAAAAGCTTAGTTGATAGTTCTGAAAGACATTATATGTATTCACACATATTCAAACTTACGAAATTCGATTTATTTTCGTTAATACAACTCAATTGATAGTTATGTAGGAATATCAGATGCAGATACACAGTTTGAATCCCCGACATCCTATTTATATATCTTTAATAATATAAACTTCAACTATTATTAAGCTACTTATGAATTTTAATAATTAAATTTTTTGAAAATAAATAAATATATTATTAACTAAAATTAGAATTGACAAAGTAATTAGTAAGTAATCTTTTAGTTTTATAAATAAGTTTTTTTAATTAATTTTAATTGGGGTAGTTGTTAAAAAACGGGTTCACATACCATAGCGTCATAATATAATAAGCTATTGTAGCCCATAAGCTAGTCTATTACTCTCTACTCCATGGTTCGAATTTGTTCGACCTAACCTTCACCCCTTTCATCTTTCCAATTTCCTTGCGCAACAACCATGACGGACAAAGAAGACGTCGCACGACATACTAATGCGATCGCTGAGTATCGGAAGAAACTTCTCCAGCACAAGAGTTTGATCCGGTTTGTCTCTCTATTTCTTCTTCGATTTTCCTTCGCTTGTTATAGAATCTAAAATTCTTTATAGTCTTCACTTTTCACTTATTCTCCAAAATCCTAGTATTAGTGTTTGTGTTTTTGGATTTCTTAGCTATTGATTTGCTTGGCATTGTAAAACGTTATCAATGTCTTTAATTAATTTTTCTTGTATGACTTCTAGTTGTTTGATGAAATGCAAAAATGAACAAAACTTCGTTTGTCATATTTTTTGAATGAGCAAGATAGGATATAATAATAGTGTTAAGAGTCTCACATCAGATAATGTATGTCCTGATTATGTGTGTATAAGTGGGAGCAGTCCTCACTCTACCAACCGATTTTGTAGGATTGAGTTAGGCTCAATCACATTTCTTAACATAGTTAGGCCCAATCACATTTTTTAATATGATACCAGAGTTCTCGTTCGAGAGGGTTTCGCTTCCACATAAAAGAATCCTAACCACTTTTCATTGTGGCACTATTCACAGTACGGTTTAAATTTTCCGCATTGTTCATCGCACCACGAGTATTGTTCATCACTACTGTTTTGACACTGTTTACTATACTTTTCAGCATTGTTCATCGCTGCTGTTTACAGTACTGCTCATCACCACAGTTTGAACAACCTCGCACTCACTTGTGATTTTCTTTATTTGCATTTGTTTCTAAATTTTTTCAATTCTTGACAATAAAGAAGAAACAAATGCATATAAATCTGAATCAGAATTACCTATTATTCCTCAAGTTTACAAGTTGAATGTAAGAAATTATTTAAAGTGGTCTCAACTAGTGAAAACGACCTTGAAAGGTAAGGGAAAAGCGAAACATCTTACAAACACACCTCCCAAAGAGAAAGATCTCAAATTTAACAAGTGGGATACAAAAGATTCAACGATCATTACATGGTTATGCGCTTCAATGACTTCAGAAATTAGTGACACTTTCATGTTCCTAAGTACGACAAAAGATATTTGGAAAACATTAGAAAAAACTTATTTAAAAACCAAAGATGATGTCCAAATATATGGTGCGAAGGTGAAAATACTGGAAACTAATAGTAATACTAATATTTGTTGTTCGGGAAGGTTTTAATGGAGAGTGAGGGCGAGCTGTGAAAGAGAGGCTAATAGTAGATGCTCGAGCAAAAAAACATTAGTCACAATGTGAGATGTACTGAATGTGGGAGTCAATCCATTGAAGACGTATTGAACGAGCATGAAGTATTTTATAGGAATTGGAAAGTGGATAATGCGAAGGAATTGGGGTTAGAGGGATGGGTTTGAAACCAGAGGGATGGTTCTGTTTTTCCGATAGCCTTGAGATGCAGAACATTTTGGAATAATTTTCATTGAAGACTTAGACATACACTTCATCTTATGCGATTTAATGTTAATTGTATAGGTTTTCTGCTGTATGGATGAGTTATGATTTTTCAATTGGTTTTCTAAAAAATTTGTCAAATGATTCACAGACGCATAACGAACAAAGCTCCTCTGAAACCCTCCCTGTCAAATGATTCATCGACGCGTCAAGAAGCCTCAAAAAGAGGCTAACTTCAAGCATTAAGCATTGTCTATGATAAAAATATGCTCATATCATATTTTGGTCCCTTTAAGATGCACACAATTTCGTTTTGGGCCTTTGAAGTTACTGAGACAGGCATTTGATGAATGTATATATACCAATTTGAGTAAAAATGTAACCGAGTAAGTTTGATGCAAAGTTTTGTTTGAGTTAGGTGAAATTAAAGGTTGGCCTCAGGATATTGGCCAAGGCTTTGCTACTTTTTGATACTGTACCATCTCTTCTACCAGCGAGTACTTCCCACATAGGTTCATTAAACTGCAAAGTAGTGGTCATTTATGTCTTTACTTTTATCACAGGTAGCTTGGGGACACAATGTCAAAGTATTGAACTTGCATTTTGGTCAACAAAGAGTTGGGCTTTCACAACATTTTGGTCCTAGAAGTTGGATCAGTAAGAAGCCACTGCAGTACACTGGTTTCTCTCTCTTGCGTTGAATTGTGAAAAATTGAATCACATTAATGTTCAATTATTGAGTTTCAGTAGCAAGAAATTGGAAGTAGATGAAGGTTTGAATTTGAACACGGTTGAATGTCTAAGAGGGAGGTTATTAGCAGAAAGACACGCTTTAAAAGTAGCTAAGGAACAAACAGAATCAATGGGCAAAAAGGTAATATTACTTTTCTGTGACATTGGTTAGATCATCAACATGGTTTTTTTTGACAAAACTTTATTCTGTTTTTGTGTTTGTTTACAATTGGTTGAGTTGGAGAAATTGGTTAAGAGATAAATATGAGAGAAAGCTTAAATTGTTAAGGAAAAGGCTTGAATCTTCTTCAGTAAATCCTCCAAATTAAGCCAATAGTTCAAGTTCAAAAAATTCAAAAGCAAATGAAACTGGAAATTGTGCGAAAAATTCTTATCCACCACAAGTCACTAATGAAACTTATTAGAGAAATAATTGTATATTTCTTATTGATCAAAAGGTGAATGATTACATGAACTTATAGCTGATTACATGAGAGAATTATGATAGAATATTCTCCAACAGCTATATTATGAGGGCCTAAATAGGGAGGAAAATAAGGCTAGAAAAAGGAAAGAAATAGGTAATTAAATCCTAAGGCTAGCAAATAAGAAGGAAATATCAAGTAATTAATTCCTAATAGCCCCCCTTTAAGCTGGAGAATGTATGTTTAACAGTCCCAGCTTAGCAAAAATAGCAGAAAATGGTTGCGGTTCCAGCGGTTTGGTGAACAAGTCTGCCAGTTGATTGTTAGAAGTAATTGGAAGTAAATGAAAAAGGTCGGCTTGTAGTTGTTGACGGACAACGTGACAATCAATATCAATATGTTTGGTTCGCTCATGGAATGTTGGATTCATAGCAATATGTCGAGCAGAGTTGCTGTCACAATATAAAAGAGCTGGTTTTGTGAATGGGATGTGTAGGTCTTGAAGTAAGTATGTAAGCCATTGAAGTTCATAAGTGGTAGAAGCTAGAGCTCTGTATTCAGCTTCAGATGAGGAACGAGATACCGTGGTTTGCTTCTTTGATCGCCAGGAAATTAATGAAGAACCCATGAAAATGCAGAAACCGGTGGTGGATCTACGAGACATAGGGCAAGTTGCCCAATCTGAGTCACTGAAGGCCTTGAGATGAATCGGTGAATCAGAAGAAAAATATAAACCATGTCCAGGTGCATTTTTAATGTAACGAACAATTCTAAGAGCAACTTCGTAGTGATTTGCGGTTGGATTTTGCATAAATTGACTTAAATGTTGAACGACAAAACTGATGTCGGGGCGAGTATTAGTCAAGTAGAGAAGACGACCAATGAGACGTCGGAAGGCAGTTGGATCATGAGGAGGAGAAGTAGTGTCGTAGAGAGGTTTTGTGTCTTTCATCATTGGAGTGGTAAAAGGTTTGGCTGCAAGCATCCTTGTATCAACAAGAATATCTAATGCATATTTGTGTTGGCTTAAGTGAATTCCTTTGTTGGTGCGAGAAACTTCAATGCCAAGAAAATATTTGAGATTACCTAAATCTTTTAACGTGATTTATTTCTGTTGATGCATTTCCGATGAGGACAATGTCGTCTACGTATACTAGGAGAGCAGTGAAAGTGTTGAGAGATGACTTGATGAATAATGAGTGATCATATTCTGAATGATGATAGCCGAGACTAATGAGAGCGGAAGACAGTTTGCTGAATCATTGCCTACTAGCTTGACGAAGACCGTAAAGGGATTTGTTGAGACGACACACTTGATTAGGAGAGGTAGGAATGATGCCGGGTGGCAACTCCATGTACACTTCTTCATGTAAATCACCATGAAGGAATGCGTTGTCCACATCCAATTGTTGAATGATCCATTTTTCACTTGCTGCAATAGAAAGTAAAAGACGAATAGTAGTTAGTTTAACAACAGGAGAAAAAGTATCAAGAAAATCTACTCCTTCTTGTTGAGTGTAGCCTTTGGCTACAAGACGGGCTTTGTAGCGTTCTAGAGTGCCATCAGCTTTGTGTTTAATACGGTACACCCATCTGCAACCAATAGCAACCTTGTCTTTGGGTAAGGTGGTGAGGGACCAAGTATTGTTAGTTGTGAGTGCTTGAAGTTCATTGTTCATGGCATCAATCCATTGTTGGGATTTGATGGCTTGTTTATAGGTTTGTGGTTCAATAGCATTGGTAATTGAAAGTGTGTAATGAAGATGAGATGGTGATAATTTGCGATAAGATAATACAGAATGCAAAGGATATAGTGAGTTAGTGGTAGATGAGGAAGGTGGAAGTTTAGCATTACAATGAAAGTCTTTGAGGTAGCCAGGGGCTTTGGTGGTTCTAGTTGATCTTCTTAGGTTGGTGGTGTCAAAAGATGGATGTGGATTGGGTGGAGGAACAATGGAGGATGAAGAATCACATGGCAAGTTTGGGGATGGAGTTGATGGAGTGGAGATAGGTTGTATTGATGTTGGTTGGATATGAGGTTGTGATCTGTCATACTTTGTAGAGTCATCAGGATCATTGTCATACGGTGAATTGACTTTATGTGTTTTTGCTTTGGAAAGCAAATGTCGCGGTTAGCAAGAGTCGCCACCGACTTTTCTTTTATCCAATAAGGAAAGGTGGAAAAGAACAGGAAAGACCTTGATTTAGATTTTGGATTCGGGAGGTACATTATACAAAGGGAAGGTGTTAGCACCCTTTGTATCCATGGTTATCCATGGGCTCTTAATTGCTTAATCATTTATGTTTTTCTAGTTTGAACAAGTGTTTGAGAAATGTGTAGGAGATCTTTTGAAAAGGAGAATTTAACTTTGTAATGATTCTTGTATGAATGTATACAAAGTGGTTATCTCATTTAGTTTTGAAAATAGTTTAGAAAAATATAACTCGGCAATGATTCTAGTATGAATGTATGCCAGGTGGTGATTTTCTAAAAGAGGTTTTGAAAGGTGTGAGGTATGAAACGTATTTTAAGTTATGAATAAGCAATTAAGAGTTATACCTATCCAAGGTCTTTACGGGCTTTTCCTATCCTTAGGAGGGTAAAACTGTCCTTACTATTGAGAAGTAAGTAGTTTCATCCTTTGGATGTAAAGGGGTCATCGTAGGGTCATCGATTGGTCATTGAAGGCAACAGTTGTGAGGATACCTTAGCATTCGAAGGGACGATCATCATTTAACCGTGGGCTATACCGAAGAGTCATCGAGGGACAAAGGCAACATTCGAGGGACTATGATGATTTAACCGAAGGGTCTTTGCTAAGTGTATCCCCATATTCGCGGGACATGACCATAATACCGTAATTGTAAGGTAACAAAGAGAGGTCCAAGATCACTTATTTAAAGGCAAGGTCTTACAATTAGTTAGATAGCCGTAATCGATTAAGTAATTAGGTCCACATTAAAATTGATGAAATCAACACATTAAAATCAGCTAGATAATTTAGGATGAATCTCCACATTAAAATTAAAACATTAAAATCAGTTAAGTGATGTAAGGTGAATCTCCACAAGGGTATCCCACCCATAAAGTGGAATACCTAGCCGGCCGTTTCCTCGGGAGTATGTAAGCCTTTACACAATTCAGCACACGGGTTAGAGCATCGAGATAAAGTACAATTGAAAATTGCACCACAAAATAAACACAACAGTCATAAACTCAGGCCAAATGATGCAGAATTATAATAAATCTTGGTTAGATAGACATAAGGCAGAACAACAAAGAAACAAAACAGCCACTGTCTCATTCGCTCCTGATTCGCCTAGCGAAGGCTCAGCGATGTGCTAGCGAGCGGCCACAGGTTTTGAATTTGATAGCAGCATGATCTCTGGAATCCTGAACTATATGGCATTTAATTACAGGAATAGCATGGACAAACATTCAAGATATTCAGGCATACTTAAATTCACATGTGAAATCAAATTACATATCCAAAACTTTAATCATGATGCCTTATGTATGTAGAGATTACCGATTAAAAGTATAAAACAGTAGTGATGCGCAAACCTATTTGCAACTGAGCTGCGATGTTGAAAGGACTGATCACTCTTGGTATCGGATGGAGTTGGGCGGCAGTAGCTTCGGCGCGGATGAGCGGCCTTCAGGGTTTCTTCACTCGGAATACTCTGAGTGGATCTCCAGTGTTTCTACGCCAGGGTTTCCGTCCGTCTTCGTCTGTCTTTTCGTGACTGAAGCTTGGCTATTTATAATGCTCTTGTTGTGACCTAATGGGCTCAGAATGAAGCCCGAAAATTCTGATATATCGCAAGCTTCGCTAGACGAAGGATTTGCTCGCCTAGCGAGCAGGCCATTTGTGACCTAATGGACTCAGAATGAAGCCCAACAATTCTGGTATTCGCAAGCTTCGCTAGGCGAAGGATTTGCTCGCATAGCGAGCACGCCAGTTTGAGTCATTTTCTGGATTGGGCCCCTTGTGAGCTGGGCCTTTGTTTCTTTAAGGTAAACCCCCTCGAAAAATGAGCTGGAGTGCTTCGGAAAATGTTTTGCAAGATTAATGGGCAAATTTTGGGGTATGACAGCTGCCCCTGTTCAATATTCTTGAACCGAGAGAGTTAGAATGGTATGTACGCCATTAGTGGTCTGGAGGTGGAAGATTATTGAACACTAGAATGCCCCAAAATTTTGCACTTGTCGGTTAGTCTTGATGGAGATGGGCTTAGAGATGCCATCGGGGAAGTTTGATGACGGAAGATCAGATGGATCATATGCTGCTGGGAATAAAGGATCAGGATGGATCGTATGCTAGATCGCATCCGAGTAGCAGAATGAGTTATCCATTAGGCGAGTGACTTCGCTGGGGATGAAAGATCAGAATGGATCGTACGCTAGATCGTATCTGAGTTGAAGATCCAAATGGGTCGTACGTTAGACCGTATTGGAGTTGCAGAATGAGCCGTACGTTAGGCTGTATCTGAAGCAGAAAGTAATCGTACGCTAGACTACACCCCGGAATGTACCGTACGCTAGGCAGCATCTGAGGATTTGAGTATCCAAATGGGTCGTACGTTAGACCGTATTGGAGTTGCAGAATGAGCCGTACGTTAGGCTATATCTGAAAAGGGGTCAGAATGGATCGTACGTTAGATCACATCTGAGTTGAAGATCCAAATGGGTCGTACGTTAGACCATATTGGAGTTGCAGAATGTCAGAATGGATCGTACGTTAGATCGCATCTGAGTTGAAGATCCAAATGGGTCGTACGTTAGACCGTATTGGAGTTGCAGAATGTCAGAATGGATCGTACGTTAGATCGTATCTGAGCTGAAGGAGTCATATGTTGGGCTGAACCAGAATGAACCGTACGTTAGGCTGTATCTGATAACATTTATTGTTGTATTTGCAATGAATATCTGGGGTGGGCTTAGGGATGCCACAATTAGGAGGATGTCAGAACGTTTATCAGAATGGATACTCATCTGGATTCTATCTGAAAAATGGTCCGAATCTTGGATGTGATCAGGAGGATAATTAACCTGAAAAATAAAGTTAGTTTCATGCAATGTCATGATGCATGAGATGCTTTATGCCTGCGAGCATGGTATGCATATGCATGCTATGAAATGATGTAAAGTATATGATGCGGAATGAAATAAATGTGAACATTGTATGCAGATATGTGATGTGAAATGATGTAATGAATGCACTATGCGTCTGAAACGTTCTTCCAGGGGACTCTACTGGGGAAATAAATCTCAGTCTTCTGGTTGGAGATATTTGTATTGATGACCCTTTCTTAGCTGGGGGTATTTTATTTTTATCTAATGGCAGAGATATTTAACAGAGCCTGGCTGGGGGTAGAAGAGATGACCCATTGGTCTAGTAATGCCAATTGCTTCTGGGGAATAACTGGCTTTGCCGGGGAACAGAATTAGCAACTGATTCATTGGGAAGCGTGATTAGACCTTCTCCTCGATCCTGAAGTCGTGTAGTAATTGCTATTGCTATTTTAGGCATGTACTTTTGGTAAACATTGATCATATTCAAATGCATGAATCAATTCAAGTTAAATCAATCGACGTTTATGCAAACAAAACAGAAAAAGTAAAAACGAAATCATCTTTTTGGAAATAAACTTGTATTGATTTTGAAAGAGGGCCTATAAATAGGCAATTCGTGTACAGGGAGACAGAAATCATAGTAAGAGGAAATCGTCAGGAAAACAAAGAGAAAGCTATGCAGAAAAAAGTCCTATCGATTCTAATTCCACTACTGTCATTATGTCTTCAAGCGTCTCATCTCCTGCTGTCGGATAAAAGTGATTGGCTTGTTCAGTTCCTTTGACTTGGTTGAAGGTGACTGAGAACGGGACATAGTCATACGCTTTAATCCCTAATTTTTGCCTGGACCGCCTTTTCAGGTTTTCAGTCCACCAGGATACCCTTTTTTTGCCCAAGCCGCCTTTTCAGGTTTTCGACTTGCCGGGTGTACATTTTTATATGTTTATCCCTAATTTTTGCCCGAACCCTTTTAGTTCGCCGGGATGCCCTTACTTTTGCCTAGGTACGTCGACCTAGCAGGTCTCTTTTATGCGTAGTATTTTTTAACTATGTCTGCGTTCACGGGATGTGGGAAGTCTTCGCCGTCCATCGTAGCAAGTATCATGGCCCCACCAGAGAATACTTTCTTAACTACAAATGGCCCTTCGTATGTGGGAGTCCATTTGCCCCTGGGGTCACTTTGTGGTAGAATGATACGCTTGATCACCAATTCTCCGATTTGATACACCCGCCTCTTGACCTTTTTGTTAAATGCCTGGGTCCTGCGCTTCTGATATATCTGCCCATGACAAACAGCCGCGAGTCTCTTTTCATCAATCAAATTTATCTGATCGAGTCTAGTCTGAATCCATTCATCTTCATCTAAGCTTGCCTCTTTCATGATTCTTAGAGAGGGAATCTGAACTTCCACCGGTAAGACGGCTTCCATTCTGTAGACTAAAGAGAAAGGAGCTGCCCCTGTCGAAGTGCGTACTGAAGTGCGATAACCATGAAGAGCAAATGGTAACATCTCATGCCAGTCTTTGTACGTTATTGTCATCTTCTGTATGATCTTCTTGATATTCTTATTAGCAGCCTCCACGGCGTCGTTCATCTTTGGCCGGTATGGAGAAGAGTTATGGTGTTTTATCTTGAATTGCGTGCAGAGTTCAGTAATCATCTTGTTGTTCAAATTAGTGCCATTATCAGTGATGATTCTTTCGGGGATGCCATATCGACAAATGAGATTATTCTTGATGAACCGTGCTACCACATTCTTAGCGACAAAAACAAATGAGGCTGCCTCTACCCACTTCGTAAAGTAATCAATAGCAACAAGGATGAAACGATGTCCATTAGAAGCAGTAGGTTTAATCTCTCCAATCATATCAATGCCCCACATTGCGAAGGGCCAAGGGGCTGTCAACACGTTTAATGGGGCAGGAGGCACATGTACTTTGTCCGCATAGATCTGGCACTTGTGACAAGTTCTGGAGTGATGGTGACAATCAACTTCCATGGTAGACCAATAGTACCCTGATCTCAGGATCTTCTTGGCCATTGTATGTCCACTAGAATGAGTCCCAAAAATACCGTCATGCATGTCTTCCATAATCTTTTCTGCTTCCTTTTTATCCACACAACGAAGCAAAGTCGAATCATGATTACGTTTGTATAATATTCCATTACTCAAAAAGAATTTAGCGGAGAACTTCCTCAGGAATTTTCTGTCATTGATGGATGCCCCTTCAGGATATTCCTGAGCTTCTAAATATCTTTTTACTTCATGGAACCAAGGTTTCTGTTCTACTCCCTCAGTATTAAGTTCATAACAATACGCTGGTTCATCTAGTCGTTCAATGGTGATCCTGGGAGCTTCATTATCCCATCTGACTCTGAACATAGATGACATGGTAGCCAATGCGTCTGCCAACTGATTCTCTTCTCGTGGGATATGTTCGAAGGTAATCTTTTCAAAGTATGGGATTAATGTCAACACCCGCTCTCGATAAGGGATGAGATTCGGATGTTTAGTGTCCCATTCTCCTTTGATCTGACTGATTACTAATGCTGAGTCTCCGTACACACTCAAAAACTTGATTCTCAGGTCTATAGCAGCTTTGAGTCCCAAAATACATGCTTCATACTCAGCCATATTATTGGTACAATCAAAACATAGTCTAGCAGTGAAAGGCGTATGGCAACCCCTGGGAGAAATAATTACAACACCAACACCATTGCCCAATGCATTAGAAGATCCATCAAAAACCATAGTCCATCGGGATCCCAGTTCGGGTCCTTCATCCGGTCCAGGTTCTTCATAGTCAGTAACAAGCATGACGTCCTCATCTGGGAACTCAAAATTCATAGATTGGTAATCATCCACTGCTTGATGAGCCAAATGATCGGCCAGCACGCTTCCTTTGATTGCTTTCTGGGTAGTATACTGGATATCATACTCTGTTAAAATCATCTGCCATCTTGCTATTCTTCCGGAGAGGGCAGATTTCTCAAATATGTATTTGATAGGATCCATCTTAGAAATCAACAAAGTGGTATGATTCAACATATACTGTCTTAGTCGGCGAGCAGCCCAGGCCAAAGCACAACAAGTTTTCTCGAGCAGTGAGTATCTTGTTTCACAGTCGGTAAACTTTTTGCTAAGGTAGTATATGGCATGCTCTTTTCGACCAGACTCGTCATGTTGCCCCAACACGCACCCCATTGAACTTTCCAACACTGTCAAATACATGATTAGAGGTCTTCCTTCAACTGGTGGTATCAGAATTGGAGGTTCCTGGAGATATTTCTTGACTTTGTCAAAAGCTTCATGACATTCATCATTCCATATCATCTCTTGATTTTTCCTCAGTAATTTGAAGATGGGTTCGCAGGTAGCGGTCAAATGGGAGATAAATCGGGCAATGTAGTTCAACCGTCCCAAGAAACCTCTGACTTTTTTATCCGTACGGGGAACGGGCATTTCTTGAATAGCTCTCACCTTAGCCGGGTCGACCTCAATTCCTTTACCACTGACAATAAAGCCCAAGAGTTTACCGGATCTTACTCCAAAGGTGCATTTGTTCGGGTTCAATCTCAACTTATATTTCTTCAACCTCTCGAACAGTTTGTATAAATGATCGAGATGTTCTTCTTCAGTATGAGATCTGGCTATCATGTCATCCACATATACTTCTATTTCATGATGAATCATATCATGAAACAGAACCACCATAGCACGCTGGTACGTTGCCCCGGCGTTCTTTAAACCGAATGGCATTACTTTGTAACAGAAAGTGCCCCATTGCGTCACAAACGTAGTTTTCTCCATGTCCTCCGGTGCCATCTTAATCTGATTATAACCCGAGAATCCATCCATGAAGGAGAATACTTTGTGTTGAGCGGTGTTATCTACCAGAACATCGATGTGCGGGAGTGGAAAGTCATCTTTGGGACTCGCTTTATTCAAATCTCTGTAATCTACGCACATTCGCACCTTACCATCCTTTTTCGGCACTGGCACCACATTAGCAACCCATTGAGGATAAGAAGTAACGGCTAGAAAACCGGCATTGAATTGTTTCATAACCTCGACTTTGATTTTCTCAGACATTTCAGGACGCATGCGGCGAACCTTTTGCTTAACAGGACGATAGTCTTCCTTCATTGGCAGACGATGCACTACTATGTTAGTGTCCAATCCTGGCATGTCTTCATAAGACCAAGCAAAAATCTCTACATAGTCATGTAACATCTGAATCAATCTTTCTTTGATACTGTTTTCCAAGCCTGCTCCTATTTTGACTTCTTTCTTGTCTACTTCAGTACCCAGGTTTACAATCTCGATTGATTCCTCATGCGGCTGTATAGTCTTTTCTTCTTGCAGTAACAGTCTGGCAAATTCTCCATGGACTTTACAATCTTCGTCACTTCCATCCTCGGCTTGGTAGATCGGATTTTCAAAGTCATAATGAGCAATAGTAAAACTATTATCAACAGGATCCATAGTGGGTATGGATCTGCAATTTGTTACGTGAGTGTGTGTAAGAAAGCATAGCTGGTTTGAAAGCTGACAGGAAAGATAAAGAGCGCAATATTTGAATGCAAAAGGTCCATTGGTTTATTGAATATGAATATGCTTATGAAATGACAAACCCTTAACAAACTAGCTATTGTGCCCCGGGCATAGACACAATGCTTTAAGAAGTTCAATTGTAAATAATTAAAAATTTGCAACACTAAATAGACAATAACAATTACTCCTGACTAAAGGTAATCGGGATAGTGTCTTCAGCCTTCCAATTGTTGAGTCCGTCACCAATTGTTGGGTAAATCCAGCTATCCAGGTCGCAATCGCTATCCGTATCTTCTACATCATTGATTTTATCTTTGACCATCTTTTCAGAGTTAAATCCCAGACCAGATTTATCAGACTTGTAGGGTACGTTGATCAGTTGACCCCAACCAGTACAACCACCATTTTCGACCACGGCTTGAGCATCTTTCAGAGAAATCATGGCAGGAGGAGCTCGAATAACCTTGGGCACAAGGGGAGTTGGCTTAAGGACAGGACTGGGCGAAGGAACCACTTCAAATGACTGAGAAGGAGTCTCAAAGAATTCTCCATCCATCTCGACGTATCTGAAGATATGCACACTACTGACAATATACTCTTCTTCCCCACACACAGTGACGATCTTACCCTCTATTGGATATCTCAGCTTTTGATGGAGAGATGAAGCTACAGCACTTGCCCCATGAATCCAAGGGCGTCCCAGCAAGCAGGAATAGGCAGGACGAATGTTCATTACATGAAAGGTAGTGTCGAAGACTTGAGGTCCTATCTTGATAGGGAGAACCACTTCACCATAGACAACACTCTTCGCACCATCGTAAGCACGCACCACAATGTCACTAGGCTTCAGTTCAATGCTCTTGCAGTCAAGTTTATCGAGCACGACTTTCGGTAGCACATTCAAAGAAGAGCCATTATCGATCAACACATGAGCCAAGGTGATCCCCTTACACTCAATGGAGATATGCAGGGCTTTATTGTGATTCTTCCCTGCTGGTGTCAAGTCAGCATTGGAAAAACCTAGGCCATTGTCAACAGTCAGATTGGCCACATAGTTCTCGAACTAATCGACGGATGTCTCCTGAGGTACATGAGCAGTCTTCAGGAATTTTATCAACGCATTGGCATGAGATTCAGAAGATAACAACAAGGATAACATCGAGATCTTAGACGGAGTATGCCCCAACTGTTCTACCACATCAAAATCACTCTTGCGGATGATTTTCAGCACTTCTTCCATTTCTCGTTTGGCAACATCTTCAGTAGTAACTTCGACCGATGTCTCTGACTGAGGAGGGTTGACTGTTGGTTCCTTTCCTCGAGTCTCAGGGACGGGAGGTGAGATTTCTGGAGAGAAGATCCTTCCGCTTTGAGTAACTTTACTAGTCCCAACAATGTCATTAGGATTAGCAGAATTACCAACTTGCTTTACGCCATGGATGTAAACATCACCTCCGTAATTCCACGGAATGGCTTTGCTTGAGGAATACGGTACTGGGCCAGGTGCAGTAATGATTAGGGGAGCTACCTTGGGCTCATCAATAATCTTCACAGGTACTTTGATAGCAGTAATCTTCACTGGAACTTTGGACCTTGCAATCACAAATATTTCTTCAACAGTGCTTTCCGCCTTAGGAATCCTTTCAAAGAGGATGGTATGATCGTCCATCAGCCGTTGAATACCATTTCTCAACTTCAAGCAATCACTGGGACGGGATATACAGAGATCGCAATTTTCAGCACAACCTGGAAATAAACCAGCTTGCAACAACTTCTTCTTGATGGCCAGGAGAGGAGATGCTAAGTCAGCTACATTAGAAATGTGAGAGTTGTCATCCATAGCATTAACAACCTTGTCATGGTTAGGCATAGGTGCAGTGATGACATTAGGAGTCTCCGGAGGCTCAAACTCAATCTCCCCAGCGTCGATCATATCTTGGATTTTGTTCTTCAACAACCAACAATCGTTTGTATCATGCCCGGGGCTATCGGAGTGATATGCACACCTGGCATTGGGATTATAACGAGGAGAGGTAGTGTTGACATTTGCAGGAGGGCCTCTGAGAGTGATTAGATTTGCCTTTAGCATACTTTGCAGTGCTTGTGCTAAAGTCATACTTATCTTGGTAAACTGCCTTCTCGGCCTGTCCTGTCTGTGCTGGAAATTTTGAGCTGGCGGGGCTGCAATCGTAACTGCTCCAACGGCATGGTCACTATTTTTCTTGTTATGACTCTTTTGACCGTACACAGCATTTGATTCATTCTTCCCCTGATAGGACTTTTTGCTGCTTGCAGAGGTAGCCGCCTGTATCTTTCCACTTCGAATGCCGCTCTCCACCCGTTCACCTGTCAATATAAGTTCAGTGAAACCTGATGAAGAACTTCCCAGTAGATGGCTGTAGAATGGGCCAGTCAGTGTACCCATGAACATGTCTACTAATTCTCGATCAGTCATAGGGGGTTTGACTCTACCAGCCAAATCTCTCCATTTTTGAGCATATTCTTTGAAGCTTTGTTTAGATCCCATAGTCATACTCTGCAACTGTAGCCGAGTAGGTGCTAGTTCAGAATTATACTGGTAGTGCTTGTAGAAAGCTGTCGCTAGATCAGTCCATGTGCGGATGTCAGAACTTTCGAGTTGATAATACCATTCCAACTGAGTGCCGGACAGACTTTCTTGGAATAAATGGATCCATAGCTTCCTATCAGTGGTATACGGCTGAATCTTTCTCACATAAGCTCTCAGATGCATCTGAGGACAAGATGCACCATCATACTTAGTGAAAGTGGGGATCTTGAATTTGCGAGGAATGACCACATCAGAGACTAGACCCAAGCTTTCGAAATCCAGACCGGGCGCCTTCTGACCCTCCATAGCTAGCATGCGTTCTTCCAGCAGTTTATACTTATCACCTTTTGGAGAGTACTGCTCGTTCTCATACTCTTCATCGTCATCCTCCTGGCTGGAAGGATCAACATTCTCCTCTTCTGAATCTGTCCCCTCTTCTTGATCCTTCGGAATCCTAATCTTGATCCCTGTAGCCTGTCTTTTACGCCTTCTTCCCGGGTTAATGTAACTCACAGGTTTCTGGTCTTTCTTCTTCTCGAGCAAGAGAGCCTTCAGTTCCTCTTGCCCCTTGGATAAGCTCAGCATCATCTCCTGGAATTGAGCATTCTGAGCCTGGAGATCTTTGACAGTTTGTTCGAGAGCCATTTTTCTGTTTGCAACAGGAAGACCGTGAGAATATTGCTCCTTTAGAATACCTGTTATGCGATGTTATGTTATGCAATGCAATGTATGAAATGTTTTCAAGGACTTTGGGAATTTAACTTTGCGTAAACCACCAAAAAGAGAGAAATTTTTATTAATAGTTTCTTTAATCATTGTTCATTACAAGAAATAATAATAAAAATACAATGAAAGCTCAAGTCTCCCAAGGACGGCTTCTTTTTGGGCGAAGATATGTATTGAGTCTTCGTTCCTCATTAAGCTGGCTGGTGAGCTCTAATACTTTCTTCCTTTCTGCAACAAACTGAGTCTCAAAAGTATCCCTTTCCTCTCTTAGCTGGATCCAGGATCTCTTTAATTCTTCAACATCGGTAGGCATATCAGGATAAGGAATGATCTGAGGAGTACCTCCTTCAACTTCTGGTTCAACAATCAGCGGTCCGACTGCAAGGTATGGCATGACAAGCTCACGAGCTCTGGCTCGTACCCATCTGAGATAAGGTTCCATAGGAATAGAGTTTTTCTGTCCTAAAGTGCTTCTTTTCACCATGCCCCAAGCTCGTACAAACTTTTGACGGAGATCTTGAGAGTCATTGTCATAGTCAAACACAGTGCTTTGAAGGATTACTTCATGTGGACCATCTCTTCGAGCATAACCAAACTGACGTAGGGCTAAAGCTGGATTATAAGTAATACCTCCTCTTATCCCCAGGAGTGGTACGTTAGAGAATTCTCCACAACGGTCAATGATGATAACATTTTCTTTGAGATGAGGATACCAACGGATGTCTGAGTGGGAGAGCGACATTATCCTTTGAGACCATTTCAGATTTTGCTCATTCTTCAAGACTGATTGAGGAAGGTGTGAAATAAACCACCTAGCCAATAACGGTACGCAGCACATGAGAGTCCCCTGCCTTTTCATAGTACGAGTGTGAAGGGAATGCAAAATATCTCCGAGCAAGGTGGGCACAGGGTTACGAGTGAGGAATATCTTAATAGCATTCATGTCTATGAATTGGTCTGGATTAGGGAACAACACCAAACCATAGATTAGTAATGCTAGGACATCCTCGAAAGCATGGACATCCGTAACTTTTAGGAATTCTCGGGCCTGATTTATCAGAAATTTAGCAAGTAAACCCTTAACTCCACTTCTCGTCACCCAATTAGTTTCAATGTCAGACTTTGTCATGTGTAAAGCTGCGGAAACTTCTTCAGACTTCGGAATCTTTTCCAAACCACTGAAAGGTATTTGATCAAGGATAGGTATTCCAAGCAGCCTGGAAAATTCTTCTAATGTGGGTACCAACTGATAATCTGGGAAAGTGAAGCAATGATGTTTAGGATCGAAGAACTGGAATAGAACTCTCATCATATCTTCTTTGAAACCAGTGGTAACCAGATTGAGGAGGGAACCATGTCTCTTAATGAACTGAGCATGATCGGGAAGTTCTGACACTAAATCCTTCAGCTGAGGAGAGATTGCTACAAAATTGATCCGGATGGTCTTTCTGGAAGCCATAACCTGTTTAACAGAGCCAAGCTAAATTCCTAAGTCCTTGAAATGGTTAGTATAATGCCGTGATGTTATGATGTTATGATGTTATGATGTTATGTAAATAACAAACACAAGCAAGTCACACAACAATCACTCCTAGGTTTTAAGGCTTGCATGAGTTCCATAGGTAAGTACCCTCCCCACTGAAGTTTGGTTGGTTTAACCTGTCCTAGAATAGTAACTGGGTTCTAGAAGGATCTCAAATCATTGACCTTTCCTTAAGTCCACTTCAGTGCAACACCAAGTGGTTGACCGAGGCTTCCCTAAAGTCCGATCTCAAAGAGTGTAGTATCGAGTCTCAACCAACCCAGTCGGAACCGAAGTCAGTTATCTCACTACTTTCTAATGGCTAGGATGAGTCAATTAAGGTTCTAAAGGTCTGGTTAATGCTTTGATGACACCACGTGAATGCCAACTTTTTCCTCAAGTAAACATGAGGAACATCAGGACATCCAAAGTGTCACATTAACCGTAGCCATCACTTTAACCATTCCAGTATACGCCGGATAGTCGCGATGATCTATTGCTACTTACCTAAGGCACACTAGATCCGGGCGGAGGATCTTTCACTCAACAATACCCTTAAAAGAAGGAACAATTTAAAACATAAATGATTTTTAAGGTGACCTCTCTTTGTAGTCCCCAACAGAGTCGCCAGTTCTGTCATACGGTGAACTGACTTTATGTGTTTTTGCTTTGGAAAGCAAATGTCGTGGTTAGCAAGAGTCGCCACCGACTTTTCTTTTATCCAATAAGGAAAGGTGGAAAAGAACAGGAAAGACCTTGATTTAGATTTTGGATTCGGGAGGTACATTATACAAAGGAAAGGTGTTAGCACCCTTTGTATCCATGGTTATCCATGGGCTCTTAATTGCTTAATCATTTATGTTTTTCTAGTTTGAACAAGTGTTTGAGAAATGTGTAGGAGATCTTTTGAAAAGGAGAATTTAACTTTGTAATGATTCTTGTATGAATGTATACAAAGTGGTTATCTCATTTAGTTTTGAAAATAGTTTAGAAAAATATAACTCGGCAATGATTCTAGTATGAATGTATGCCAGGTGGTGATTTTCTAAAAGAGGTTTTGAAAGGTGTGAGGTATGAAACGTATTTTAAGTTATGAATAAGCAATTAAGAGTTATACCTATCCAAGGTCTTTACGGGCTTTTCTTATCCTTAGGAGGGTAAAACTGTCCTTACTATTGAGAAGTAAGTAGTTTCATCCTTTGGATGTAAAGGGGTCATCGTAGGGTCATCGATTGGTCATTGAAGGCAACAGTTGTGAGGATACCTTAGCATTCGAAGGGACGATCATCATTTAACCGTGGGCTATACCGAAGAGTCATCGAGGGACAAAGGCAACATTCGAGGGACTATGATGATTTAACCGAAGGGTCTTTGCTAAGTGTATCCCCATATTCGCGGGACATGACCATAATACCGTAATTGTAAGGTAACAAAGAGAGGTCCAAGATCACTTATTTAAAGGCAAGGTCTTACAATTAGTTAGATAGCCGTAATCGATTAAGTAATTAGGTCCACATTAAAATTGATGAAATCAACACATTAAAATCAGCTAGATAATTTATGATGAATCTCCACATTAAAATTAAAACATTAAAATCAGTTAAGTGATGTAAGGTGAATCTCCACAAGGGTATCCCACCCATAAAGTGGAATACCTAGCCGGCCGTTTCCTCGGGAGTATGTAAGCCTTTACACAATTCAGCACACGGGTTAGAGCATCGAGATAAAGTACAATTGAAAATTGCACCACAAAATAAACACAACAGTCATAAACTCAGGCCAAATGATGCAGAATTATAATAAATCTTGGTTAGATAGACATAAGGCAGAACAGCAAAGAAACAAAACAACCACTGTCTCATTCGCTCCTGATTCGCCTAGCGAAGGCTCAGCGAATGCTCGCTACAGGCTCGCTTAGCGATGTGCTAGCGAGCGGCCACGAGTTTTGAATTTGATAGCAGCATGATCTCCGGAATCCTGAACTATATGACATTTAATTACAGGAATAGCATGGACAAACATTCAAGATATTCAGGCATACTTAAATTCACATGTGCAATCAAATTACATATCCAAAACTTTAATCATGATGCCTTATGTATGTAGAGATTACCGATTAAAAGTATAAAACAGTAGTGATGCGCAAACCTGTTTGCAACTGAGCTGCGATGTTGAAAGGACTGATCACTCTTGGTATCAGATGGAGTTGGGCGGCAGTAGCTTCGGCGCGGATGAGCGGCCTTCAGGGTTTCTTCACTCGGAATACTCTGAGTGGATCTCCAGTGTTTCTACGCCAGGGTTTCCGTCCGTCTTCGTCTGTCTTTTCGTGACTGAAGCTTGGCTATTTATAATGCTCTTGTTGTGACCTAATGGGCTCAGAATGAAGCCCGCAAATTCTGATATATCGCAAGCTTCGCTAGGCGAAGGATTTGCTCGCCTAGCGAGCAGGCCATTTGTGACCTAATGGGCTCAGAATGAAGCCTAACAATTCTGGTATTCGCAAGCTTCGCTAGGCGAAGGATTTGCTCGCCTAGCGAGCAGGCCAGTTTGAGTCATTTTCTGGATTGGGCCCCTTGTGAGCTGGGCCTTTGTTTCTTTAAGGTAAACCCCCTCGAAAAATGAGCTGGAGTGCTTCGGAAATTGTTTTGCAAGATTAATGGGCAAATTTTGGGGTATGACAATCATCAAATAGAAAAATGGAATAATCTTGATCTACAAAGTCAATACTAAGAGAAGAATCAGTAATTTCAGCATAGGGAAAAGTAGATTCATAAAAAACAGCATTGCGAGAAACGAATATTTCTCTAGTAGAGAGGTCAAAAACAACATAACCTTTGATGCCAACTTTGAAACCTAGGAAGATACATTTTTTAGCTCGTGGATCAAGTTTGGTGCGATGTTGTTCTAAGGTAGAAACATAGCATAATGAACCGAAAACTTTGAGGTCAAGAAAAGTAGGAGGTTTATTATAAAGTAATTTAAAGGGAGACTTATTTTGCAGAATAGGACTAGGCAATCTATTGATCAGATAAACGACATGAAGAACAACATAAGACCAAAAACATTTGGGAAGTTTGGCGTGAAAAAGAAGGTTCCTAGTGACATTAAGTATGTGACCATGCTTCCTTTCAACAATAGAATTTTGTTGAGGAGTAGCAACACAAGAGGTTTGGTGTAGGATGCCAAATTTATCATAAAATTCTTGATAGAGAAATTCTGATCCATTGTCCGACCTAATAGATTTGATAGATTTGTTAAACTGAGTTTTGACAAAAATAACAAAATTTTGCAATAGACTTCTTGTTTCAGACTTAGCAGTCATTAAAAAAATCCAAGTATGCCTAGTATGATCATCAACAATAGTTAAGAAATACTTATGGCCATGTAAAGATGGAATAGAGAGTGGTCCCCAAATATCAACATGTAATAAATCAAAGGCGTGTAAACTAACAGAAGCGCTTAAAGGAAAAGGTAATTTGCATTGTTTAGCATAGTGACACGAGTCACAAATTCTTTTATTATCATATTTGATATAAGGAAAAACAGTACACATTTGTTCAAGGACCTTATTTGAGGGATGTCCCAAACGAAAATGCCAAGTATCAAAAGATGAAATAATACTTTTAACAGTAATATCATGAAAAACAGATGAAGCTTGGGGCAAAGGATCTTTAATATAGTAAAGTCCATTGTGAAGTCTAGCAAGACCAATCATCTTCAAACTTGTAGCTTCCTGAATATTGCAAATAGAATCATGAAAGGTTAATTTGCAATTAGAATTGAAAATAAGAAGATGAACAGAGACAATATTCAATTTGAATGTAGGTAAATAAAGAACATTATATAATTTAAAAGGAGAGAATTCAATTGTGCCAGAAAAATTTGCTACAACAATCGATCCATCGGGTAAAGAAACATTAATAGGATTGATTCTGCGAAAAGAAGTAAAGTATTTCTTGGAATGGGTAACATGATCAGTTGCCCCACTATCAAGAATCCAATAATCTTTTGCAGGATCAATTGTATTAATGTTTCTTTACCCGATGGATCGATTGTTGTAGCAAATTTTTCTGGCACAATTGAATTCTCTCCTTCTTTTAAATTATATAATGTTCTTTATTAGGAATTAATTACTTGATATTTCCTTCTTATTTGCTAGTCTTAGGATTTAATTATCTATTATTTCTTTCCTTTTTCTAGCCTTATTTTCCTCCCTATTTAGGCCCTCCTAATATAGCTGTTGGAGAATATTCTATCATAATTCTCTCATGTAATCAGCTATAAGTTCATGTAATCATTCACCTTTTGATCAATAAGAAATATACAATTATATAGCGAATGAATAGGCCGCCAATACGAACCGATTCATGTACCAACAACTCTCTGCAATAAATCACAACAAACATAGACGGTGAAATTTTAAACCCTACAATACTACAACAAGGCTGTGAAATAGAATAAAATCATTGATGTGGTAGTGTCAACTCAAACGTCGTGAGAATTGTAGATCTCAACAAATCTGAAAAGAGTCGGAGATCAAAGGAAAAATACACCACCACCAACCACCAAATTAAAATTGGAATCTATGAATAATTCAAAGCAAGTAATACAACAACAACAAAGTTGAAAAAGCAGAATACTAGATCGACCAAGTTTTTAACTCAACAACAAAATCTTCACACAAGCTAGCTCTCGTAGCCTTTTGATATCTAGTACCCATGACATGGTAGTTCAGACGACCATAATTCGACGACGTGTGCGAGCTAACGCCTATAAAGTACAACAAGATATCCACGACAATGGTGGAAAAACTACCCAAAAGGGTTCAACGACCGTGTAAGAGTTTAACACTACTTCTTTATTACCTCTAGAGATAATAAACGAAACTAAAAGATAAGAAAAAAGATTTAAAAAATGAAATAAATATTAAAAAAATTAGAGAATTTCTTAATGCACATTATATATTACTTAGGCACCACGTGAAAAATACAAAAATGCCGCTAGTTTTCGGAGATGCATCTCTGGACGCACTTTGAATACATAAAATTCTGACTTAACGTTAAAATATTCTGGAGATGCATCTTCAAACTTATTTCGGCGATGCATCTCCGAATAGTATAGGAGCTTAAATCGCGCCAAAACCCTTCTCCTTCCTCATTTCTAAAAAAACACAAAATTTGCTCAAATTCTCTCAAAGTGTTTTCCACCAACCAACTCTAAAATAAAAAACCAAGCTTAAAGGTTCTTCAATAAACATCAAGTACATCAGAGACATCATCCAAGTGTCAAGTAAACTCTAAATTTGTAAGTTTTTTGATGTTTTGAAAAGTTTTTGAGTTTTTGTGTAAATGAGTAGAAATTGATGATTAAGGTAAGAAATGAGTAGAAATTGCACGAATGATAGTTTAGACATATTGTAAAACATGTTTGTTGGTTGAAAATAACGATCAAACCATTATTTTTGGGGTTTGTATGTCTGCATTGCCGCCATGAATGAATTGTTATAGAAAATTCCGGAGATGCATCTCCAAAAAATTTCTACATTTAGTTTTTCAGTAATCGAAAGTGCATATCAGAAATTATTAGTATGTTTTTTTTCTTACTTATATTGTTGCTTGTACTAATTATCTGATTTACTTACAAGCATTATGGTTGATAGACATGATAGACTGAGGCATGGGAGGATTGCATATTATGCATTCGTGCGTAGGTAGAAGAGTCAGGTTTTAGAGGCTTCTGTTCACTTTAGCCGTGTTGATGCATATATTTATGGGACTCATGCTTCTACATCTTCTTCTTCCCGTAGGAGACGTGTTTTACCTACCGACATATCACTCCCTCCATCCTCCCGCAGGCGACATGTTTAACCTATTTAGGCACCAAAGGTATCCGAGTCACCGGTGGTAGCTGAGGCACCAGTGCCACCTCCGACTACCGAGACTGCTGTGGATGATGAACTAGAGCCACCTCAAGAATTTAGAGAAGGATTTGTAGAGTTGTCATTGTTGCCTCTGTATCCAGACCACACTGTCATACATATCTGGGACGGAGAGGTAAAATTAGTTAGATTCATTTTTTTAATTTACGTTTATTATTATATTAAAAGTTTCTGACATAGATTTATTTTTCTGCATGACCGTGATCTACTGAAGTTTATTAACCACGAGCAGAAGATTACCGGCTTGCCTAAGCCGAACGACGAATGATTTCATACTGATTTTCCCTATCTATGATGAAGGACTTGTGCAGGACCAGTTATGTTTCGGTCAACCATGAGATGCTTAATGCATTCATGGAGAGATGGTACACTGAGACCTCGTCGTTTCATCTACATTCTGGTGAGATGTCTATCACACTCGACGATGTGTCGTATTTGCTGCATCTTTCGATAAGGGAGAAACTTCTAGATCATGGGAGGACTAACAAAGACAAGACACTCGAGATGACAGTAGACTATCTGGGAGTTGACACAAAGGCTGTCATGAGGGAGTTGGAAAAAATTAGAGGGGCTCATCCTAGGTTTGAATTCCTTAAAAATGTATATACATATGAGACCGTTAGAGAATAGCAGGCTAGAGGCAATGACGAGCAGGAAGTGCTCCATAAAGCGTATGCTATGAGAGCTTACCTAATATATTTAGTTAGCACTGAGATTTTTATGGACAAGAGTTCTACTAATGTGGATGTCATCCACCTACGGTACTTCGAGGACTTCGAGTAGATCCATGAGTATAACTGGGGGACCACTTGCCTGGTCTACTTGTACTCGAAGTTATCAGAGGGCTGCATATGAAAGACAAAGCATGTTACATGCATCATCACACTAATGACGTTAATATTTATTGGTTTTTTAATATTTTTGTGTCATTTTCATTGTTTTTTGCAACGCTTTTACTGATGATTTGTGTGTTCCAGCACTGTTTAGGCTTGGATCCTAAAGCACTTCCCGTGTATCTTCGGATGGTCTTATGTGTCGACTTATACCGAGGATATGTCGCGTGCGTCTGCATTTGCCCCGCTTTTACTGATGATTTGTGTGTTCCAGCACTGTTTAGGCTTGGATCCTAAAGCTATTCAGAGTCTATCTTGATTGCTTGGTTGCCGAGGACATACACTTCAACAACTATGTCGATCACCGTGAGACGTGACCATTTGATGACATAATGCTATACTCAGGATGGATGGCTTATGGATCACGTCTCATTGCTCCTCATCTGCCTGATCACGTGATGCGACCGTTCTACTACACTTAGACCATTTCTAGACACCCTGTTCTATCCGTTCCTCCTGGTATGACACGTAGAGAGATGAATGCCATGTTTATGATTATCTTAGTCATTTAGTACCGGAGAAGGCACAAAGTACCATAACTGAGAGCGACTGGAGCTACGTCGACGTTTTCATCAGGTGGTTTTTCAGGGTGTCAATTTCGTATATGGTGTAGGATGCTCTAGGAGATCCACCGAGGTCAGCTTATCAAGAGATACTAGAGGAGGATCATACACAGTTAGATCATGCTGATGATGTCTTGCCTAAATGTTGTTGCATAGTTGAGATTGCGCAGGTAGACATTGACAAATGTATCTTCCTTGATGGATCTGATGTTAGGAAGGTCCTATATGCCATCGTGACGGAGGAGGCATTGATGTAACAGAGACAATGCCAAAGGACAAGGGTATTAAAGGCCGATGAGTCAGAGGAGGCAGAGGAGATGTAGTCCGACATACACAGTACTATATTAGTATATAATAGTTGTACTTTGGATTCAGTATGGATTGTATTTTATTTTCACTTTATTCTACTTTATCGTGTATTTCGACTTTATTTATATATGTCATTTTTGGACCATTTGGATTTATATATGTCAATTTTTGCATATCGATTGTATGGTTTAAGTCTCCTCGCATAACAAGGCTCTTAACCTTTATAAATCATCATATTCAGCTGCATAAATCATAAAACAGACATAACATGCACTATTTTGATATGGTACAAAGACGTATCTATGTAAATCCTAAACATAGACGCATCTCCAAAACAATAAACATGTAAAATGCCTTTTAGAACGAGACTCATGGTGTATGTTTTAAAATATTTCAGAGATGCATTTCCAGATCACTTAACATTTTGATTTAAGATAAGATGCGTTTAGAGATATATCTCCAGAATCTGAGGAGCATTTTGGATTTTTCATAAGGTGTTTTTCCATCCTCATAAGGTGAGATAAATTTTTTCCAAAAATTTAAAATAATTAAAAAATAAATAAATATATTTTATTAGTAAATAGAAATACTTATTTCTTAAAAAATAAAAGAAAATATATTTCAAACTAAAAGTGCATGTAAGTCAAATAAAATTAATAATTTTAATAAAATATTGTATAATAAATTAAAATGACTTAATAGAAGTTAGAAATTAATTAATATGCACTGTCAGTGTAAAAAATTTTATACTATCGATTCATCATCATCACCCGTTTGCATTACTTTATAGATTTTAAAAATAAAAGTCAAACTTGTCCCAATATCCAACAGTTATAATTTATTGACGGTGTAAATTTTTTTTACACTTTCAGTGTATATCAATTAAATTCTAGAAGTTATTGTCGTGAGTTTGATTGTTTATCTATATTTTTGTGTTTTTTCCAATTCAATTTGAGATAATTGGTTTCTATAAAGGGTGATTGAATTTTAAGTATTTGACTGTGAAAAAAATGTAGGATTCAATATAAAAACCGTTTCTCCCAAACTATAAAGATATATAAAGGAGATAGGAGAAAATAGGCTGATCTACTTTTCTTTCAAAACTACTCTTTAATAATTGATATATTTACTAGAAAACCACATCAATAATAATTGTCAATAGAGGTTACAAATTAATTATTATCATCTCCCTTTCCTTATGTGCAGTTATTAACTCCCCTCTACATACTTTTTCATTCACATGTCAAGCATCACACTCATACAACGGTAAATTCACACAAAAGAGAAGAACTAATTAACTAATTCACAAATACTATTACATGAAATGCACAAACTAAGCACATGCACAAAAATTATCAACAACAATGGCAACATCTTCTTCACCCTGAATCCTAAAGAAGAAGTAACCAAACGTTAAACCAACAATAATAGCCACAAAAATCCCTCCATTGAACGACATTATAGCCAACATCAACAAATACCCAGTCGCAGAATTCACACCAAACAAAACCCATTCCGCAACCTTATTTCTAGAAACCTTGAATAACTTATTTAAATATTTATAAAAACTGTAGGTTACAACTTACAAATGAAAGAGTGGGTTTAGAAGTTGAGAGGCTATTGAAGCAGTTTGTATGCCTACTCTGAAATTGAAAAATGAATATACATGAGAGTTTGTGCCAGACACCTTAGTGCAAAAGAAATCGAGTAATCTGAATTTATGTTCTAAAGCATGCAAATATTTTATGCTTTTTTTTACTCACTCTGTCATTTCTTATCATCCATGAATTCTTCTATTTTATTATTTATTTTTTATCTCATATCCTTTATCATTTGTCCTTTTCTTATTTATTTATTTACTATATTTTCATTGATGTAAACATAAAAGTCATGTCCTAATATTCAATCTTCTCAACAGTAAAAATAATTTAGGTACATATACGTAGATGCAGGGAGTACAACAAATTGAAGTGGTTATAAGAAGATTTTTAAAGTGGAAAGAAAGCATGGCCATCTTATCTTATCTCAGAAATTTACAATTACTTTTGTTTGATCTTTATCCCACACTACTATTAGTTGGTAGATCTTTTTAGTAAAAAAATATGTCAAATAATATTTTCATATTTAAGTATTTTATCTTATCTTTTATTCTTTTGTTTCTTGAAAAAAATTAATGGGCAACTATGATAATTACAAAATAGTTCTATAAATTTTATAACTTTTTATTTTATTTTTATTTTTCAGAATAATTTAATGCTGTTATTAATTAGATTTTTACGTAACTCTAAAAGCATCTGAATCTCTATAAGTATCTATCATGTTTTTAAAGAAAAAAAAATACAAAATGAAAAAAAAACATGCATATTGTATGAGAGAAGTTATAACGGTGAGAGAGATAAAATGGAAAAAGAGGCTAAATATGAAACTGCGTGTGAATTTAGTGGATACGTGTTATTTGTATTTGGTAGTTGTTTTAAATTATAATTATTTATAAGAATATATTTATATTTATAATTTTCTATAATCCATTAAATTCTATAATATAACAATATGCAAAGATAATAGAAACTGATGGCATGTCTTTTATCATTCCAGTATTAGTTTTTTACATGCATCACTTATTTTAATTGTCAATGTTAAAGAAAGACGGTTGTTTAGTAAAGAAGGAATTAGTTTTGTTCAATTCTAAAATAATTATTGTGCGCGTTAAAGAAATGGACAAACTATTTTAGAGTATAATTCTAAAAAAATTATTGTGCGCCTTAGAAAAATGGACAAACAAAAATACTATAATGTATGTGTTAAAAAAGGTGATAAACATAACTTTAACTAATTATGATTCTCTTTCTTGATCCGGTGATGTTTTTCCAAGTTTGTGTTCCACGGTGATTCCATATGAGGAGCTTGTTCTTTTGTCTGATTTGATATTTGTTGTGTCCTAACTTTATATTGAATTTCAATATATGACATTTAACACCTTATCTGAAAAGATCTACATACCTATTTACTAGTACGGTTTAAGAAACAAGTATCTATTTACGAACTAACTATTGGAATATTTCAGATGAGAATATCATCTCAAGTTTCTCTCCAACATGCAAAACAATTGCACACATAGTTAAAGAACGAATATAAATTTCATACTCAATCATGAACAAAAAGAAAAATAATAATTAATGATGGTGTATTGATAAAAGGAGTTACAGAGGAAAGTGAAGATTACTTTTATAGCATAGTTAAACACATTACAATTATAGATACTCTGAGAATAAATTAATTTGTATTTTATTGTGATTGATATGATCCATCCATCAAACAGACCAAAAAAAAAAAAAGAAATATAAATTTTGACAATCAAATGATTAAAAAAATAAAGAGTTTGACTCATACATCATGGTAGATAATATTAGAGAAATGTATTACGTTTGTTATCCTTTAACATAACCAACAAAGATTGTATGTTGCAATCAAAACAAAATCAATTGGTCACATTGAAACGACGATCCAAGTGAAGAAAGAACTTATTATGACGATGAAATTTCACATCTTAATAATGTAATAAAATTTGATTATATTATAGGTTTGTTTTATTCATGAGTTGATGGCTAACATATTGTTGTTGATATATTGTCGACAAGTAATCATGTCCACGAAGATGATGATAAAGAATATTTGGGTATGAAAACAAAATCAAAGCGGGTGAAGTTGGTGGGAATAGAGAGTTTGATTTAAATACTCATTCATGTAGATATATTTTATTATTATTTAAAAGAGAAGCTAATAAGTTGTATCATGTGGACTTTTATATAGTAGTTGTTTTATCGAGTTGTGTTGGAAAATTATCAAATAATCGGAATATTTTTTTCACATAAAACTTTTTTCAAATATGTATAATTTAAAAGAAAATCAGCAAAACCAACTCTAGAGCACAACAATAATAACAAAAAAATAAAATAGCAAGAACACCAAATTTTTAACGTGGAAAACTTTCCTCAAAGTGAGAGAATAAAAACCACTAGATCTAATCTAGTAAAACTTTCCACTATATCAATAATGAGTATACAAAAGTCTTCCTAATAATACTAGAGAATAACAATCTTCACCAATAAATAATAAATGTGGGAAAAACACTCCAAATAACACCTCCATAAAATATGGGTATACCAAAACAACTTTAAAAGAAGCTAAAACTATTCACAGTAATATAAATAAAATAAACTAAGTCATATGGACAACATATTGAATTTGTACCTCAAATTAATAAGGTTTGCTACACCCACTATCACTTGTGCCTTTTCCTCTTCTCTATTTCTGTTGTTCTCTAAAACCCTTGTTTTATTTGTTTATTCATTGCGTTGTTTTAGGATTAAAAATCCCTTTTAAATCATTGTCAATTGAGTTTGGTCCAAATAAAACAATTCACATAAAGGCCTTTTTTTACTTTATTTTTTTATTTTTCTCTTTTTTTCTTTTTAAGAATAAATGGTGGAACCTAGTTTAAGAGTGAATCCACCCTACAAATCTCCTCCTCACGTCTCAAGTGGAAAAGAGCTGCTCCACCATGTCCTTCTTCTTCCAGCAGTTAATCATCTTTGTCACAGACGAAGTCTTTGTCATCATATATAAACCATTCTTGTTAGTGTGGATACTTTCATGTGAAAACAATTTTGTCTCCAATACATCTTGTATCAATGATACCACACCTCAATGTGCTTTGATCTGGAATGAAATACCGGGTTCTTACCAAGATGAATTTCACTCTGACTGTCATAGAACATCACAAACTTATCTTACTTAACACCCAACTCTTGTAGGAGTCCATAAAAGTTCTTTAGAAGCTTTAGTTATTACGATATACTCAGCCTCAGTTGTAGATAAAATGACACTCTTTTGTAACCTCGATTGCCAAGACATTGCCCCCTGCAAAAGTCATCATGTATCAAGAAGTAAATTTTATGGAATCAATATCACCGACCATATATGCATATGTGTAACCATGTAACACATGTTCACCATTCCAAAGCATAAACACACTATAGAAGTGGCTCTAAGATATATGAGAATCCATTTTATTGCTTGCCAATGATCTTTACTAGAATTAGAGAGAAACCGATTAACAACACCAACAACATGAGCAATATAGAGTATTGTGTGTACCAGATCATTCACCAAACTACCAATTGTATGTGCATAAGGAGCATTCTTCACATCTTGTTTGTCTTCTTCACTTATAGGACATTGCTCATAATTCAGTTTGAAATGACTAGCATGTGGAGTACTCACAAGTTTTTAATTTCTCATGTTAAACCTCTCTAACATCTTCTCAATGTAATTGTGTTAAGACAACCATGATTTACCTTTTTTCCTGTCACAAGAAATTCTTTTGCCAATGATTTGTTGTGCAGGATCCAAGTCCTTCATTGTAAAATACTTGCTTAACTCTTTTTTTATGCTTTCAATTTTTTATTAGTTTCATGACCAACAATCAATATTTAATCAAAATGTAATAAAATAATAACATTTCTTTCCATGAAATAATAAAAAATATTGTACCATTGTCGCGAAGCTTGCTTGAGGCCATACAAACTTTTCTTCAATCTACAAACAAGTTCTTCTTTACCTTTGACTTCGAAGCCCTCAGGTTTCTACATATAGATCTCTTCCTCAAAATCACCATTAAGGAAAGAAATCTTCACATCAATATGTTCAACCTATAGATTCAAGCTAGCTATCAATCCGAACATAACTCGAATATATATCGTCTTCACCATATGTGAGAAGATTTCTTCAAAGTCAATTCATTTTCTTTGATTAAAACCTTTTTGCTTTTTCACAACCAATATTGATTTATATCTTGATTGATATTTATTCTCTTTAGACTTTATCTTGTACATCCATTTATTCTTGAGGGCTCTTCTAACCTTAGGACATTTCACCAAGTCAAATGTGTGATTCTCAAGCAAGGAATTCATCTCTTCTTGCATGGCCTTCAACCATTTTTCTTTATAAACACTTGAAATAGCCTATTTATAGTATTTTGTCTCTCAACTCTCAGTGATCATCACATATTCGTGTGGGGGATATCTCTTAGAAACTTGACGCTCCTTAGTAGATTTTCTCAACTCAGGTTCAATCGGTGGCTCATGTGGAACCTCTTCAACTTGCTCATCATGATGAGGTTCTTGGTCATTAGTTACATTATCATTATCTACATGTATATTTCCCCCATCAATAAAATTTCCACTAGGAGGTTTAGGCACAACATCTTTGTAACTTCTACCATCAGATTTTGGCTTCTTTGTTTTATCAAAATCTTCAATAGTTTGGTCTTCAAGAAATATCACATCACGACTTATGATAATTTTCTTGTCAACTGGATCCTAAATCTATAACCAAAGTCTTCATGACCATAACCTACAAACACACGTTATTTAGATCTTTTATCAAGCTCGAATCTCTCATCTCTTGGGATGTGAACAAAAGCCTTGCAACCAAACACTCTCAATTAACCATAAGAGACTTCTTTTCCTGTTGATACTTAGTTTGAAACATCACCATAAAGTTCCTTCCTTTTTCTCTTTCAACACTTGCATGAAAGTGCTTGAAAATACATAGTATATGGTGATTTTAAAACAAAAGCCCACACTTTTCTAGATTGGTCATCAATAAAAGTAACAAAATACGATGCACAACCTAAAGACTTACCCTCCATCATGCAAACATAAGTGTGAGCTAAATCTAAAACATTTGGCCTCCTATGAGGACCATTACTATTAAGGGAAACTTTATGTTGCTTACCAGAAAAATAATAAGTGCGTATTTTTAGAGGAGTGCCTTTCAATTGAAGAATTTTTTTCTATACAAGAATGTTGAGTCATATCTCATTCAAGTGACCAAGGCGTGTATTCCATAAACCACTAGATGCGTCTTCAACTGCATTCACTTCCTCCTTACACAACTTTACGAGCACCTTGTAAAGAGTTGTGGAACTTTTCTCCTTTGCTAGCACTAGTGATCCTTTGGTAATCTTACACATGAATCCACTACCAAAGTAAGTGCGATAACCTTCAATATCCAAGGCTTCGACAAAAATCAAGTTGAGACGAATATCAGGAATATGTCTCACATTCTTCAATTTAAGCTTGCATCCAACACCATTTTCAACCCAAACATCTTTCATACCAACAATTTCACAAACTCCCTCATTTCCCATTTTTACCGTTCCAAAATCACCAACAGTATAAGATGAGACAAAATACGCCTATAAGTAACATGATATGAGACACCTGAATCAATAATTCAAGTTGATTCTTGACATACAAGGTTTATGGAATTATCATCATAAACAACATAGACATCATTGTCATGTGCAATTATCGTCGTGTCTTTATCAATTTTCTTCTCATTACCTTTGTCTTTTTCCCTTGAATATTCTCTTTTGATAAACCTAAAATTCATTTTTATGTGTCCCGCATAGCAACAATTGTAGCATATAATTTATTTTCTAGTTCTTGACTTGCCGCGACTCTCAGTTTTGTCAGGCTTATGAAAATTTCTGGTTTTGCTTCTCTTCCTTAACTCGGTAACTAGAGCTTCAAATTGATTAGGAGTAACAATCAAAACATGTTCCTTTCTTCACTACTACGAAAAATCCCTCTCACAATGGTTGGAAAAGAGATACCACAAAAACTGACCAACCATTGTAAAATAGAGTGTGGTTGTAAGTATGTTGTTTTCCACCACGGTCGTCTAACAATTGTGATAAACTAGGTAATGTGCTACCTATCACAACGGTTATCATAAATAACCTTTGTGATTATATATATATATATATATATATATATATATATATATATATATATATATATATATATATATATATATATGAGTTTATTATAAAATATGTAAATTGCTTATTTTTCCTTATCCCTCAATAAACATATACAATCATTCAAATTGATTTAGAAGATAATAATTTGGAAATTAAATTATTCTTGAAAAATAACTTAGACGCTCCATTATTTTTTGAATTGCATGTATCTTGTAATTCATCTCTCACTCTTTAACATATAGAATTTGGTTCAATGCCTCAAGTTCTTCAAAGCAACTGTTCATTCTCTTATAGTTAATTTTGCAAAGCATCAATTCTAACTTTTTCATTAAGCATGCTATCTTTAACCGTTGACATTATCAATTTTTCATTTGGAGCTGATTTAGTAAGTGTCACAACAAGAACTTCCCGATTATCAAGCAAGGAACTCAGTAGTAATAAGGTTTGTAACTCATCATCCAACTTAGTATCATTAGCCGCCAACTAATTCACATATTCTAAAACACACTATGCTCTGACATTGAGTCACCATCCTTGTATTTCATATTAACCAACTTCCTGACCAAACATGCTTTATTTTGCATGTTCTTGCGCTCATACAACTCTTTTAATTTATTCCATATTTTCTGCGTATTAGTTTCGACTTCAACATGTGTATATTGAAGTCCAACCATTATCTAAAATTCATCTTTTTTCATTTGACATCAGACATATCACTTGGTTTACGTTCCCCCCCTTAATAAGATCATATAAATCTTTGTTGTATAACATATCTTCTATGAAAGTCTTCCAGAGTGTATAATTAGTAAAGTTAAGCTTAATCATATTGGGTTCTTGATTTTTCTCTATTTAAAATGCACAAAACAAGCCAACCAGAGCTCTGGATGCCAATTTGTTGGGAAATTATCAAATAATCAAAATATTTTTCTCACGAAAAACTTTTTCCAAACCCGCGTAATTAAAAGACAACCTGTAAAATCAACTTCATAGCACAATAATAATAACGGAAAAGTAAAATAGCAAGAACACCCGATTTTTAATGTGAAAAACTTCCCTGAAGGTGAGAGAATAAAAATCACGGGACGCGATCCAGGAAAACCTTCCATTATATCAATAATGGGTATTAAAAATCTTTCTAGTAACACTATAGAATAACAATCTTCATCGATAAACAATAAAGGTGGAAAATACACTATAAACAATTCATCCACAAAACGTGGGTATACCAAAACAACTCTAAAAGAATGTAAGAATATTCAACAATAATATGAATAAAATTAATTAAGTGATAACAACAGCATATTAAATTTGTAGGTCAAACTTATATGATTTGATACACTCCTTTTAAATACACCTACAAAGGTTGTTAAGTCATCAGGAAGTCCATGATCATTACATTGTTACTCGTGAAGTGCCTAAGGGTCGTCAGACAAGGATTGTTACTCGTGAAGTGCCAATGTCCCCCCTTGAATTAGTCCACCCCAAATCTTTCAACTACTCAGACCACTACTCCTTTATAAACTACTTAATTCATATATACTTCTCATAGTCCTTTGTCCACATCAATCACTTTCTACTCCTATGTATCCATTGCCATCTAGATATCCATCTTTCCTACCACCCTCTATCCATATTATTTAATCATCAATATTATTTTTTTGCTTCTTCTCATGTAAGCCTTAGACAAATACATTATAAAGAAGTTGCACAAGCCAAATGATAAGTACTTGATGATAAGTTTCTGCATATTTATTGGAAATCATACATTATTTTAAAGGTCCCGTTATTATTACATGTATAACAAGTGATCACGTAGCACTTATTAATGAGTAGAACAAAACCCACTAAACATGCTACTAATTATTTCAAATACATAACAAAGACTATAAATTTAACCAGAAATTAAACTGATTAAACACTGCCCTTAATAGCATTACTGTATCCACTTTGTCCATCATTGAATCTATCCCAAATCATAACTCCACCATATTTAGGAGAACTCTTAATAGCAGGAAGAACTTGAGAAATCAAAACATCAGAAGGAATAAAGCCACCACTTGGAGCAGCAGCAGCATTAGCAGGAACACCTAAGAACACTTGTTTAGCTTGACTTGAAGTCCATTGAGTCCAAGCATTAACAAGATTGTTAGTGTTTCCATTCGAGTATTGACACTGAGGATTATTGTAAAACTGAACCCAAACGTAATCAAACAAACCAGTGTTAATAGCTGAATCCAAATGAGCATCAGGGAAAGGACACTGTGGTGCTGCAGACAAGTAAACTCTCTTTTGTGCACTAAAACCATTTAGTGCTCTTGCAAGTTCATCAAAATGTTGACCACCAGCTTCAATATCAAAATCAATTCCATCCAAAACAGCGTCACCTAATGGCCTTGAAGTTGACGTGCCACCCAAGAAATTGTTCCATAGATAGTTTGCAACTTGTGTAGCATCATCAGCGGAGCTAAGAGAGTAGCTTCCGGCGCCGCCTCCGAGAGAGAGAAGAACTTTGATTCCTTTCGCTTGACATGCTTGAATCTCGGAACTAAACTTTGTGCATTCATTGGCACTTGGATTACAATGGCCAGCAAGGTTTAGTTGCGGGGTTTGGCCATTGCCGAAAGTGGAGAGAAAAGCTATGTTTACAAATTGGTAGTTGTTTGTGTTGCAAGCATCTGCCAAGGAACCTTCACCTCCATTTTGGCCCCAATAGACTGCAATTCCAGCAGCATGAGAGTATCTGAATAGGGAAACTAGGAAAAGAGGGAAAAATAGGATTGAAAGTTGTTTTAAGGATGCCATGTTTTTTAAGGTTGTTTTTTGAGTTGTGTTGAGAATGTTGATGAATGCATAGCCTTTTTATAGGTGGTGGAGGATATGTAAATACAAAGTTTGGGGAAGAAATCATGAGAAGCGTGTAGTGTACGTTGGTGTGAAATTGGTTGCATTCATTCATAGGGAAGAAAAGTAAGAAGTGTGAAAATTCAACAATTTGATCTCTCTAGTCTTTGAATTTTCAATGATATATATTATCTTATTTTATTTAATTATTTAACTAGTTTTACAGTAATTTTCATGTTAATATTTTTTATGCATAATACTAAAAATAGAGAGGAAACAGATGTCAAAGATGAGTGCTAATGTGGCTGATGGTTGTTAAAGATGTATTTTGAACTTGTGAAGTAAGCTAGCTACAACACCCCAAAAATTAATTTCTAGAAAGATGACACAAGAGAGTTCCCACTCATAAGTTTAAAGTTATATGTTATTTGTCTCATAAAAAAATATTGACGCAATATGAATGAAAATGATTAATGTAACATCTTTTGAAAAATTGAAAATTAAATAGTATTTTTTAAAGTTAAGCAATCAAACTGAATCCTTAGTAAAAAATAAGATAAAAAAACTATTTAATTTTAATTTTAATTTTAATTTTAATTTTTTTTTCAACTTGCTCTTTGTTTGGGTCTTTTGAATCTATTTCAATTTTCACCATTTAATTAAAAAAAATATTTAAGATGTCAATTTTTCTTGTAAATTAGCTCAAGTGATTTGAGATATTATATATACAATTTTAAGAAAAATGATATTTTGACGCTGATTTTATTTCATCAGTGAAATATTATAATAATAGTTTTTTTAATATACATAATATTCAACTTAATAATTTTTTTGTTATTTTTTTATATATAATTTTTTTGTTATTTTTTATATATAATAATTTTTTTAATATATATAATATTCAAATTAACGCTGATTTTATATATATAATATTTTTATTTTTTTTTGTTATTTTTTATTTTTTTAGTTTAAAAAAGATATTAATATAAAAATATATGATTATTCAACTTAATAATTTTTTTTTTATATTTTATTAATCAACTTTGTTTTACTACTAAAATATTTTTAATATCTACGTATTTATTAATCAACATCATCAATTTATTAATTAATTTTTTATTTTTTATTAATCAATTTTATTTTATTAATAAAATTTAATTTAATATTCGATTGTTTATTAATCAATTTTATCATTTCATTAATTAATTTTTTATATTTTATTAATAAATTTTATTTTACTATTAAAAGTCAAGGTTAATGTGTTGTTCAAGGGACACTGTTATGCTCTTATGAATTCATTTTGAAATCATTTTTTAGAATAGTGCGTTATCAACTCTTAAATATGCGTGTTTAAATTAAAATCGATTCAAATAAAAATTGTAAATCGATTTAAAAAATCGAAAATCACAAAAAATCAAATAATATTGTATGTGTTTGGATGTCATTTTGTAAAAAGCAATTGGTTCAGATTATTTTGAACCGGACCACATGTATATATTATACCTATTTATTTTTATTGATTTATTATTCAATGATTTATCTTTTTAGGATTGATCTATAGCCTTCCGCAGAGTTACTACCAAGGCAATTATGGAGAGAATAACCTATTTCTTTTCAATGAAACTTGTCACCACCATTGATAATCCATCAATCTTTCTAACAACCTGAAAAATCAACAAGATCTCCAAGAACATTTAACTTAAAGTACGCGCCTCCTTCAATCAATTACAGAACTCTCGTTATCAAGATCTGAAATCATTTGAAGTTGAAGATGCAAGAATTTCGTAGCAAGACTTTGAACACTCAAAATAGAGGAAATTGATTTTTCACTTGTTAGATGTGGTTTTTGACAGGTGAAAAACCTCAACATACAGGGGCAAAGTCGAAGAAGTCTTGGTTTGATCAGGATCTGGACTTAGCAAGTTTTCTAGATATAATAAGAGTTATTTCGACTATGTGGAAGTGTTGACCGTTCAGTCCATGCGACAATGACAGAGTGGTCGACATGGTGGTTATTTGGGCGTGCAATATTGCGTTCAAAAATACCAATAATTGCATGTAGGTTTCTTTCCGAAAGGACACACGGAGTAAGCGTTGCATGCAGGATTTTACGTGGTGGAGTTGGAGGATAGAGACGTTAGGAGCAGTTATTTTTGTACTAGTATATGTAGGGGTTCATTATGTTGAATTAGAGGTGTTCATTATTTTATAGAAATCTCACTAAAGAAACTCAAAGTATCAGCGCCTACAGAAACAAGTAACTTGTTGAGAGAATGTAAGAATAGTTGAATTACCATTCTTTACTTTCAATACAAAGTTGTTAAGTTTTACCTTCTCAATCCTTGTTGCATTTCATTTAATTTCAGTAGCTTTTAACATACTTTGTTCAGTGTTTCCAATTTTTCTACCAATTCCTTTAAACATTCTTTTTTAGTCGAAGTCGACGCTTTACCCTTATTTTCTTACAAGTACTTAAAAACCTATTTCGACCAAGTCGAAAGCGATCACGTGAAAACGAGAGCAACAAAACTAAACGGTTATTTGACACTATGTCCTAGGATTCACTGGTTGATCTTGCACGTACCCATAGTCGGAAACCAGTGATTGTTTATCATTTTTCAGAGTAAACAAATTGGCACGCCTAATGGGACAATGTGCTAGTTTCCTAATTCTTACAATTTTCTTGTTGTTTTCTTTTTTTAAATAGTGTCTTGTTTTCCCTTTTTCTGTAAAGATACATTTCTGGATATTTTGTATGCAATTGAGGAGTAGTAAGGCTTTGTCTAGAATGTCTCTTCCTCCCATAGATAACGTTAATCCCCAGAATACTCCACAAAATGTAATGCAACAACCGATAGTGTCGGCAGTTGAGGATCCAATTATCTCAACACCGGTTAGAACAATGACTCTGTTGGTATTAACGGCGCCAATCACAACGATGCCATTACAAGAGGGGCACACCCCCATCGCAGTCGGGAAATTCTCTGAATAATCCTACGATTGTGAGACATTTGTTTGGGTTCTCAATGCCACCTCCTGGCAGAGACTAACCTTATGGTATACCAACGTCCATGATGGCGAACCTACAACCAAATATGTCAACCTTTAGCGGCAACATGATGACCATATCACCATTACACAACCCCTATAATGCCTTAGCATCGACCATCAATAATATGGCTCGACCAGGAGGGATAAACTATATCCCCTAGAATACGCCATCTTTGAATATGACTTTTATGATGGCCATGAGGAAACAAATAGATGAGAGTAATCTAGAGTTAGTGAATACCCTCACCCAACAAATGGGAACTATTTTTAACCCATTGATTACAAATACAAATCAAACCTATGAAGTGTTATAAAATCAGATGGGGCGTATCGCTGATTTCTTTGGCACACCCCCAATACAAGTTCGACCGTCTCCATAAATATTGAACGCTCGAATGGCCGAATCTCCCGAGGACGCCATGGAACAGACCACTATAGGCCAAAACCAAGGGTTGCGGCTGCAACCTCCCCTGAACAGGGAAGATATGGGACACATAGAACTAAATAACCTTAGGTCCCTTATGGTTCAGAAAAATCAGAATGTTGACTAAGTGCTTAGGTATGTCCAACAAAATAATCTCACAGGACAAAATAACATTGCAAATATGGTGGAACAAATTTCGGCCCAGAATGGCCTTAATGTGGGAATCCACCGACCAAACTTCATCTCTCCATTGTCATAATACATTTTACAGACAGAATTACCTAAGGGATGGAAACTTCCAAAGTTCACTAAGTTCACTAGAGACACTAACGATTCAACAATCGAACATGTCGTACGGTACCAAATCGAGGTAGGCGACATAGTGAATAATAAGAATTTGAAATTAAAATACTTCTCAAATTCTCTAACAAAAAATGTTTTTACTTGGTTCACCACTCTCGCTCCCCGTTTTGTCCAATCATGGAGCCAGTTAGAAAGGTTATTTCATGAACAATTTTATATGGGACAATCTAAAATTAGTCTAAAAGAGTTGGCAAGTGATAGACGTAAAGTCCCTGAGTCAATAGACGATTATTTGAATAGGCTCAGACTTTTGAAGTCGGAGTGCTTAACCCAGGTGCCAGAGCATGAGTTGGTCGAAATGGCCGATGGCGGTTTAAACTACTCAATTAGAAAGAAATTAGATACTCAACACCTAAAGATACATGGCCCAACTTGCAGATAGGGTTTGCCAGGTTGAACGCCTAAAAGCTGAGAAATCCAGAACGAGTAAATTCCATAAAAGGGAAAAAATTGCTTACATAGAGGCAGACGAGCATGTCCCTGACATAGGTGATGATTATTCTGAAGAAGGCAAGGTAAATGTAGTTGAGTTGAAGCCTGAACCTCCTTATGTGTGTAAATTACTAAAATCATCGAACGAGAAAAATCCTGTCGAAACTAACAAAAATGAGAAGTTCGCCACTAGAACTTACATTTTCGACATTACAAAATATGATGAGATTTTTTATTTTTTAGTCAAAGATGGTTAAATTTTAGTACCCCTTGGTTTAAAAATTCCTCCTCTGGAAAAAAGGAATAAGAAAGGTTTTTGTAAGTAACATAACTTTTTGGGTCATAAAACTTCTCAATGTGTACTTTTCAGGGATTTGGTCCATAAAGCTTTGAATGATGGAAGATTACAATTTGGAGAGAAGCCAAAATCGTCGATGAAAGTTGACTTAGATCACATGCAGCTGGAGGAGGCCCATTATGCTGAGCCTATAGAGATACTGATGGTGGAAGTTGTTGACGTCTCTAACATGGATGTCGACAAGGGAGAGCGAATCTCTGCCATTGTTAATTATGACTACCAAGAGGTCTATCACCAGTATGAAAAGGGATTAATTGACTTCCTTGAGTGCTGCAAGCTCAATGACTCTAAAACCATGATGTGCCCATGTTGCAGTGTCGTGTTCGACGAAGAGGCGATGAAGAAACTGGAAGGCTCTCGAAGGGTCAACCTCGAATACGGACGGGGAGGAGGTCGAACCGGTAGGTTCGATCCTAACAATGAGGGTAGATCCTGTAGGAACGAGGATATAGGAGGCAGTTTTAGCAGCCTCGACAGAAAACCTAAAGGCCATCTGCCAACACACCCAAAAATAAGTGGGTGAAACCCCTCGACAAAAAGGGGAAAAATCATTCGAAATAGAACGAGGTAAATCCCAAGGCAGGGAAGCCCAACAACAAGGCCTTGAAAGAGACGAAGGGAAAATTGCAGGTTCGTCTGACCTATAAAGGCAAGAACCCTATGATGCGTACGTAATGGGGGTTTAATCAGAGGAGGAAGAAGGCTGAAAGAGAAGTTGCAACAAATGAGCGCGAGGCCCTAGAGACAAAGCGCATTGCGGCATCATCAAAGCATGATGGGAAACCCTACTCTCAGGGATTCAACAAGGAGGAACGATTGCGGCATATCCCGAGGGAGACTTCAAAGCATCCCACAGTCAAATGAGGACCCAGGTTTAAAGAAGAAACCCTTGAATACTCCCCTTAGTCAGAGGATGAGGCTGCAGATTTCACCCCTAGGTCGAGGGGGAAGAGCCTCATTACACTCCACAACCGGAAGATGATGATCCTGAATATTATATTCATTCAGAGGATGTCTATGTGCCTTTATATTCTCCCCAACCTAGACAAAAAGATCCAGAGCACACCCCAGGGTCAGGCGCCGAGATGGTCGAGGATAACTTTAGTAGTAAATCTAAAGACGACCTTCAGATCAATTGCAGAATTGTGTTAGTGTTGTAGACCGAATATGATTGGGTGTCAGAAGTTTCTGAGGTCGAGGAAGATTTTATTCAAGACGAGGTTGCCAACCAAAAGCCTATTTGATACTTTGTCATGAATAATGATGTGGTCGAAGAACAACAGACAATTTTTGAAAGTCCTGATCCCAGCATGATGTATCACTTGAAGCCACTATTCATTAGGGAAAAGGTCGACTCCAATGCTATTAATAAGGTGTTTGTAGATGGGGGTGCGACAATCAATTTGATGTTGTATTATGTGTTTAGCAAGATGGGGAAGACTGACGAAGATCTTCATCCCCATAACATGGTGTTGTCCAATTATGAGGGCAAAACCAACAATATCCTAGGAGTGGTCCAGGTAGATCTATCAGTTGGTTCAATATCCAAGCCAACTTTGTTTATGGTCATCAAGTCCAACGTGAGATACAATCTACTGCTTGGACGTAAGCGGATCCCTGGGATTGGGGCATTCCCTTCGACACTGCAGCAAAGGGTTGCCATATGGGGATAAGATGGCATTATTGAGAATATAGAGGTCGACTAGAGTTATTACACAACTGAAATAGGCAATGTCGGAAAAATAGATTTTGATAGGAATCTGGCGAAGAAACTGCCATATTATGCTTGATAAGAGGTATATACCTTTGAGAAAGACTCCACTTACTCCTTGAACTTACACCCAAATTATGGGTTTATCTGGGACAAAGAGTAGGTGGGGAGCGAGCTTGTCGAAGAGGGAAGTTTGCCTCCCACATGGTGGATAATGGTCAATGAAGATGGCTGCTGAGTCAACATCATTGGCTCTGATTTTGGCCTACATGGATGAAAACAGGATAAAATCGGCCCTAGAGGCTGAAATAGCCCAGGATTTGGGTTTTAAGGCCAATGTTGAAAGCTCCAAAAGCATCGAAGATGGCCATAAGGGCTAAACAACATCTTCAAAAATCCGGAGGCTCGACTATATATATGATAACAAGCCTTTGGGGTTTGAAAAAGACCAGCTTGAAACTAATAAAAAAATCCAGGCCCAAGATCCTTTAGAAGAGATAGATTTGGGCGAAGGAGCGGTGAAGCGACCAACATACATCAGTACTAAAATTAATCTGAACATGAAGAGGCAGTTGGTCGAGCTTCTCAAAGGATACAAAGACTGCTTTGCATGGGACTAAATTCCAGGTTTGAGTCGAAACATGGAGGAATTAAAACTACCAATTCGGCCTGGGAAGAAGCCGGTGAAGCAGCTACCAAGGAGGTTCGTGCCAGAAATAATGTCAAAGATCAAGGAAGAAATTGAAAGACTGCTCAAAATCAAGTTCATAAGAACGACCAGGTACGTCGAACGGTTAGCGAATATAGTTCCAGTTATAAAGAAAAATGGTACACTTAGAGTTTGTATAGACTTTAGGGATTTAAATAATGACACGCCTAAAGATGAGTACCCCATACATGTGGCAAAAATGTTGGTCGATTCAGCCGCAGGGCATGAATATCTAAGCATGTTAGGTGGCTACTCTAGGTATAATCAAATATTTATAGCTCAAGAAGACGTACCAAAACGGTGTTTCGATGGACAAACGCGTTGGGCACTTATGAGTGGGTACTAATGCCCTTTGGCCTGAAAAATGCTGGGGAGACTTACCAAAGAGCCATGAATTCTTTGTTACATGACTTCATCGAGACTTTCAGGCAAGTCTACATCGATGATATCGTTATTAAGTCCTCCTCAGGAGATTGTCATCTGGACCATCTTCGACAGTTCTTCCAACGGATGAGGAAATATGGATTGATAATGAATCTGTTGAAATGCACTTTTTGTGTTGGTGCAGAGGACTTCTTAGGTTTTGTGGTGCACAAAAAAGGCATAGAGATCAACCAAAACAAGACAAAATCAATTATAGATCTCAAGCCTCCTTCGACAAATAAGCAACTCCAATCTTTGTTAGGAAAAGTCAACTTCTTGAGAAGATTTATCTCCAACCTAAGTGGCAAAATCCATTTGTTCTTGCCACTCCTTCTACTCAAGAAAGATAGCGACTTTATTTGGGGAGTCGAACAACAACAGACTTTTGAAAAAATCAAGCAATATTTAATAAAGTCTCCAATACTGTTACCTCTAAGTAGAAATAGGAGCATGAAATTGTACATAGTCGTGTCGAAATCGATTATAGGCAGCATGTTAGTGCATGAGGATGATAATAGCGTCAAAAGAGCTATATATTTCAGTCAAATCCTTATAGATGCGGAAACTGGGTATAACTCAATTGAGAAATAATGTTTGTGCCTTTACTTCTTGTGTACTAAATTGAAGCATTATATTAAGTCATTGGAAGTTTATGTCTATTCTCATTTTGATGTTACTAAAACTATGCTATCAAAACCTATTCTGCATAGTCGAATAGGGAAGTGGGCTTTAGTGCTCACTGAATATTCATTGACGTATTGTCCTTTGAAATCAGTAAAAGGACAAATTATCACAGATTTTATTGTCGACCATTCAGTGGTCGAGACCATGGAGGTATATGTAGGAACCAGACCATGGAAGTTATACTTCGACGGTTCCATACATAAAGATGTCTCCGGAGTAGGTATTTATATTATATCCCCATATAATATACCCACCAAGTTCAAATACAAAATTTAGGGGGCATGCTCTAATAACGAAATCGAATACGAAGCCTTGATAACAAGCCTTCAAATTTTATTGGACTTAGGGGTAAGTGAGGTCGAAATAAGGGGAGACTCTGAGCTGGTAATTCACAAATTAAAGAAGGAGTACAAATGCATCAAAGAAAGCCTGATATTATACTCTATCAGAGCTAATCGTCTTTTGAAACGATTCGGCCATGTGTCGGTCGATCATATACCTCGATTGGAGAATCAGGAGGCTAACGATTTGGCTTAAATAGCCTTTGGCTATAAAATTTCAAGAGAAAGGTTATAAGATTTAGTTAATATTAAATAAAAGTTAGTCCCAGAAAAGAAAATGTTCTAGACACTTCGTCAACGTCAAAACTTCAGGGGGCACATGAGCACGAAGATTCACAAGATCTAGAGGATCTGGAATTTGGCAGAGGTATGAACTATGAAGTTTTAGCCATTGAATTAGTGTCAGATAAAGATTGACAAAAACCGATATTCAGATACTTGCAAAACCCAACGGGAACAACCGATAGAAATATTAAGTACAGAGCTTTGAGCTATGTAGTGATGGGTAACGAGTTGTTGAAAAAGACTCCTAAAGGACTTCTTCTCAAGTGCCTAGGATAAAGTGAAGCTTACTTGGAAATATCTGAGGTACACAAGGGATCATGTGGCTCACATCAGGATGGTCATAAGATGAAGTGGTTGTTGTGTCGACTAGGTGTATACTGACTAACTATGTTGAAAGATTGCATAAACTTCACTAAACATTTCCAAGAGTTCCAGAAGCATTCAGGTATCCAACATGTGTCTGCTAGCGAGTTACATTCGATAGTAAAGTCGTGGCCTTTTAGAGGGTGAGATTTAGACATAATTGGCGAAATCAAACCCTCTTCATCAAAAGGGCATATGTATATTTTAGTGGGAATAAAATATTTCACTAAGTGGGTAGGGGTTATCCCTTTACCTAATGTCGACCAAGAGGAGGTGATAAATTTCATTCAAAACCATATTATATACATATTCGGGATACCTGAGACTATTACCACTGACCAAGACTCAATTTTTATAAGGCGTAAAATGGTGGAGTTCTCCTCGTAATGGGGTTTAGACGTGTAACCTCAACACCATATTATGCTCAGGCCAATGGTCAGATCGAAGCGGCCAATAAGATAGTGATTGGGATGATTAAGAAACATGTGGGACAAAATCCAAAGAACTGGCATAAAACCCTAAACCCAGCTTTATGGGCATCTCGAAGTTCTCCCAAAGAGTCAACCAACTCTACACCTTTTCGACTTGTTTATGGGCATGATGCAGTATTGCCTTTGGAAATTTACTTGTAGTCGGTCAGAATTCAAAGTCAATATGAGATCCCAACTAAGTGTTATTGGGAAATGATGTTTGATGAGATGGCTTAGTTAGATGAGGATAGGCTAGCAACTCTAGATGTCTTGATTAGACAAAAGGAGAGAGTCACAAAAGCTTACAACAAGAAAGTTAAGTCCAAAAATTTTAATAGGGGTGACTGTCATACCCCAAAATTTGCCCGTTAATATTACAAGAGATTTCTAAAGACACTCCAACTTATTCTGCAAGTCATTGACCTTAAAGGAACGACCGCCCAGCTCACAACAGGCCCAATTCAGAAAAGGCCCAAACTAGCCCGCTCGCTAGGCGAGCAACTCCTTCGCCTAGCGAAGCCTCCGAATGTCAAAATTGGTGGGCTTCATTCTGAGCCCATTAGGTCATAAATTGCATGCTCGCTAGGCGAGCAAATCCTTCGCCTAGCGAACCTTCGCTACATGCTCGCCTAGCGAAGCTTGCGAACTTATAATTTTCGGGCTTCAGTCTGAGCCCATTAGGTCACCACCATCACTATAAATACCAGCTCTTCAGCCACGAAAATGAACACAGACGGACAGACCAAGGGGGACCAAGACGGACAGAAAAAAGGGAAAAAAGGAGAACCCTAGCAAGCAAAACCTGATACTCATTGGAGGCAAGCCTGGAAGGAACTCGGCGGCACCAAGTTCTACCTCCGCCCAATTCAATCCGATTTGCCGATTCGAAGTCACAACTCAGCTGCTAACAGGTTTACATTGCTATCATTGTTTTATATTCTTAATTTGCATATGACTTTATGATTAGATTTATGAAATACCTTAAGCTTGGCATGTGAACTTTAGTATATACCATGCATACCTTAAATGATTAATCATATAATTGCAGTAATGAGATCCATAAGGCATAAAATTGGTCGAGATTGTACTGATATCATATTCAAAAACCAGCAGCGCTCGCTAGCACATCGCTAAGCGAGTACTCGCTAGGCCTTCGCTAGGCGAAGCAGGGGCGAATGGAACAGCGGCTGTTTCATTTTTTTTGGATGTTCTATCTTATGTTATTATAATTCTGCATCATTTGGTTTGAGTTCATGATTGTTGTGTTTATTTTATGGTGCAACTTTCAATTATATTTTATCTCGATGCTCTAATCCGTGTGTTGAATTGTGTAAAGGTTTACATGTTTCCAAGGAAATGGCCGGCTAGGCATTCCACCTTATGGGTGGGATACCCTTATGGAGATTCAATCTGAATTATTCAATCGATTTTAATGTATTAATTTTATGGCGAAGATCCACCCTAATGGCTTAATTGTTCTTAATGTATTGGTTTTAATATGAATCTAATTACCTACTTGATGACGGCTACCTAATTAATTGTAAAACTTTGCCTTTAAATAAGTGATCTTGGACCTCTCTTTGCTGCCCTACGGTATTACGGTATAACGGTCATGTCCCGCGAATGTGGGGATACACTTAGCAATGACCCTTCGATTAAATCATCATAAAATAAATCATAGTCCCTCGGATGTTGCCTTCGAATATATGATTTTGTCCCTCGATGACCCTTCGGTGTAGCCTACGGTTAAATGATGATCGTCCCTTCGAATGCTAAGGTATCCTTACAACTGTTGCCTTCAATGACCTATCGATGACCCTACGATGACCCTTAAACATCCAAAGGGTAAAATTACTTACTTCACAATAGTAAGGACAGTTTTACCCTCATAAGGATAGGAAATGCCCATAACGACCTTAGGAAGGTATAACTCTCAATTACTGGATCATAACCTAAAACATTTTCCACCCCTCACACTTTGCAAATACTAGAAAATCACCACTTGGTATACATTCATACTAGAATCATTGTCAGGTTACATTTTTCTAAATAGTTTCAAAATTAAATGAGATAACACTTTGTATACATTCATACGAGAATCATTACAAAGTTAAACTCTCTTTCGAAACATTTTTAAACAATTCACCAACACTTTTCAGACAAAAATATAAGTGATCCAGCAATTAAGAGCCCATGGATAACCATGGATACAAAGGGTGCTAATACCTTCCCTTTGTATAATGTACCTCCCGAACCCAAAATCTATTGAGGTCTTTCCTGTTCTTTTCCACCTTTCCTTATTGGATAAAAGAAAAGTCGGTGGCGACTCTTGCTATCCGCGACATTGCGATAAAAAGCAAAATACCCCAAGTCAGTTCACCGTATGACAGTGACCTAGCTTGGAAGGTCATATTGCCTATGGATCAAAAAGATAGGTTATTGGGAAAATGGTCCCCAAATTGAGAAGGACCTTTTAATATTCTGCAAACATTCTCGAACAATGTGTATGAGATAAAAGAGTAGCAATAGATCATCGCGACTATCCGGCGTATACTGGAATGGTTAAAATGATAGCTACGGTTAATGTGACACTTTGGATGTCCTGATGTTCCTCATGTTCACTTGAGGAAAAATTTGGCTTCCGCGTGGTGTCATTAAAGCATTAACCAGACCTTTAGAACCCTAATTGACTCATCCTGGCCATTAGAAAGTAGTGAGATAACTGACTTCGGTTCCGACTGGGGTTGGTTGAGACTCGATACTACACTCTTTGAGATTGGACTTTAGGGAAGCTTCGGTCAACCACTTGGTGTTGCACTGAAGTGGACTTAAAGGAAAGTCAATGATTTGAGATCCTTCTAGAACCCAGTTACTATACTAGGACAGGTTGAACCAACCAAACTTCAGTGGGGAGGGTACTTACCTATGGAACTCATGCAAGCCTTAAAACCTAGGGATGACCGTTGTATGACTTGTGTGTGCTTGTTATTTACATAACATCATAACATCATAGCATCATAACATCATGACATTGCACTAATCATTTCAAGGACTTAGGGATTTAACTTGGCTCTATTTTGTAAGGCTATGGCTCCCAGGAAGACCATCCGGATCAATTTTGCAGTCATCTCTCCTCAACTCAAGGATTTAGTGTCAGAACTCCCTGATCAGGCTCAGTTCATCCAGAAGCATGGTTCTCTCCTCAATTTGGTTACCACTGGTTTCAAAGAAGATATGATGAGAGTCCTGTTCCAGTTCTTCGATCCTAAACATCATTGCTTCACATTCCCAGATTATCAGTTGATACCTACATTAGAAGAATTTTCCAAGCTACTTGGGATACCTATTCTTGATCAAATACCTTTCAGTGGTTTGGAAAAGGTCCCGAAGTCCGAAAAAGTTGTTGCAGCTTTACACATGACAAAGTCCGATATTGAAGCTAATTGGGTAACAAGAAGTGGAGTTAAGGGTTTGCTTGCCAAATTTCTGATGAATAAGGCCCGAGAATTCTTAAAAGTCATGAATGTCCAAGCTTTCGAAGACGTTCTAGCATTACTAATCTATGGTTTGGTGCTATTTCCCAACCCGGACCAATTCATAGACATGAATGCTATTAAGATATTTCTCACTCATAACCCGGTACCTACCTTGCTTGGAGACATCCTGCATTCCCTTCACACTCGTACTATGAAAAGGCAAGGGACTCTGTCATACCCCAAAATTTGCCCATTAATATTTCAAGACATTTTTCAGGGGCATTCCGACTCATTTTATGGCACTGATCTTAAAGGGACAAAGGCCCAGCTCACGAATGGCCCAATCCAGAAAATGGCCCAAACTGGCCTGTTCGCTACACGCTCGCCTAGCGAACGTTACGTTCGCTACACGCTCGCCTAGCGAACGTTCGCTACACGCTCGCCTAGCGAAGCCAACGTTCGCTACCAGCTCGCCTAGCGAGGCTGACAGACAACAAAAAATTTCGGGCTTCGTTCTGAGCCCATTAGGTCATGAAAAAGGGCATTATAAATACCAGCACTTCAGTAATGAAAGGGGACGAAAAACAGAGGAAGACGGACGGAAACCCTGGCACGGAAACCCTGGAGGCTACTTTAGAGAGTTCCGAGTGAAGAAACCCTGAAGGCCGCTTCCCCGCCCCGAAGCTACCGCCGCCCAACTCAATCCGACTCGCCAATTCAAGGTTGCAATTCGATTGCAAACATGTTTGCATTACTATTATCATGTTATTTTCTTAATTTGCATGTGATACCGCTTTATGTTCTTAACTTGCATGTGATAATATAATTGAATTCATAAACATATTTGAGGGTATGCATGTGAATTTAAGTGTGCCTGGATATTGTGAATGCCGAACCATATAATTAAGTGTTGGATGCCATAAGCCATGCCGCAGGTTGAAGTCATACTGTTCTGAAATTCAAAACCCGCAGCCGCTCGCTAGCACATCGCTAAGCGAGCACGCAGCGAGTGTTCGCTAGACCTTCGCTAGGCGAAGCAGAGGCGAACAAGAGCAGCCACCAATATTTTGTTTGTTATGTCTTATGCGTATCTGGTCGATTCTATGTTAATTATACACTGTTTTCTTGCTGGTGTTTTTCTTTTACGGTGTAATCCTCGATTGCACCCTGATTTGGTATGCTAACCCTAAATTGCTTAATTAATTTTAATGTGTTAATTTTAATGTATTAATTTTAATGTATTAATTTTAATGTATTGATTTTAGTATGGACTTAATTACTTAATTAACTTTAAAATGCGGCCTTTAAATATGTGATCTTGGACCTCTCTTTGCTGCCTTACGGTATTACGGTATTATGGTCATGTCCCGCGAATGTGGGGATACACTTAGCAATGGCCCTTCGATTAAATCATCATAAAATAAATCATGGTCCCTCGGATGTTGCCTTCGAAAATACAATTTTGTCCCTCGATGACCCTTCGGTGTAGCCTACGGTTAAATGATGATCGTCCCTTCGAATGCTAAGATATCCTTACAACTGTTGCCTTCAATGACCTATCGATGACCCTACGGTGACCCTTAAACATCCAAAGGGTAAGATTACTTACTTCTCAATAGTAAGGACAGTTTTACCCTCATAAGGATAGGAAATGCCCATAACGACCTCAGGAAGGTATAACTCTCAATTACTGGATCATAACCTAAAACATTTTCCACCCCTCACACTTTACACTTTACAAATCCTAGAAAATCACCACTTGGTATACATTCATACTAGAATCATTACCGAGTTATATTTTTCCAAACCATTTTCAAAATCAAATGAGATAAATACTTTGTATACATTCATACGAGAATCATTACAAAGTTAAACTCTCTTTCAAACATTTTTTAAGCAATTCACCGACACTTTTCAGACAAAAATATAAGTGATCCAGTAATTAAGAGCCCATGGATAACCATGGATACAAAGGGTGCTAACACCTTCCCTTTGTATAATGTACCTCCCGAACCCAAAATCTATTGAGGTCTTTCCTGTTCTTTTCCACCTTTCCTTATTGGATAAAAGAAAAGTCGGTGGCGACTCTTGCTATCCGCGACATTGCGATAAAAAGCAAAACACACCAAGTCAGTTCACCGTATGACAGAACTGGCGACTCTGCTGGGGATAACTTAAAAAGAGAGGTTACCTTAAAAAACAAGATCACTTATTTGAATTGTTTGATTTACTTTTAAGGGATTGCTTGGGTATTTTTGAGTGAAAGATCCTACACCCGGATCTACTGTACCTTAGGTAAGTAGCAATAGATCATCGCGACTATCCGGCGTATACTGGAGTGGTCAAAATGATAGCTACGGTTAATGCGACACTTTGGTTGTCCTGATGTTCCTCATGTCACTTGAGGAAAAATTTGGCTTCCGCGTGGTGTCATCAAAGCATTAACCAGACCTTTAGAACCCTAATTGACTTATCCTAGCCATTAGAAAGTAGTGAGATAACTGACTTCGGTTCCGACTGGGGTTGGTTGATACTCGATACTACACTCTTTGAGATTGGACTTTAGGGAAGCTTCGGTCAACCACTTGGCGTTGCACTGAAGTGGACTTAAAGAAAGGTCGATGATCTGAGATCCTTCTAGAACCCGGTTACTATTCTAGGACAGGTTGAACCAACCAAACTTCAGTGGGGAGGGTACTTACCTATGGAACTCATGCAAGCCTTAAAACCTAGGAATGATGGTTGTGTGACTTGTTTGTGCTTGTTATTTATTTAACCTCATAACATCATAACATCATAACATCATGACATCATAACATTGTACTAACCATTTCAAGGACTTATGGATTTAACTTTGCTCTGTTCTGTAAAAAAAAAAATAATAAAAAATAAAAAATAAAAAAAAAATAAAAAATAAAAAAAAAGTTTCCCTTTTGGTAGTTTACGCAAAGTTAAATTCCAAAAGTCCTTGAAAACATTTCATACATTGCATAGCATAACATAGCATAACAGGTACTCTAAAGGGATCAATGTTCTCACAGTTTTCCTCCAAACAGAAAAATGGACCTCGAACAAATTGTCAAAGATCTCCAGGCTCAGAATGCTCAACTCCAGGAGATGATCTTGAAATTATCCAAGGGGCAGGAGGAACTGAAAGCTCTCTTGCTCGAGCAAAGGGAAGACAAGAAACCGGTGAGTTACATTAGCCCGGGAAGAAGGCTCAAACGACAGGCCACAAGAGTCGAGATTCGAATTCCGAAGGATCAAGAAGAGGAAACAGAGACAGATTCAGAAGATGAGAATGCTGATCCTTTCAACCCTGAGGATGACGATGAAGATTACGAGAATGAACAGTACTCTCCAAAAGATGACAAGTACAAGTTGTTGGAAGAACGTATGCTAGCTATGGAGGGTCAGAAGGCGCCCGGTCTGGATTTCGAAAGTTTGGGTCTAGTCTCCGATGTGATCATTCCTCGCAAATTCAAGGTCCCCGCTTTCACTCAGTATGATGGGGCATCTTGTCCTCAGATGCATCTGAGAGCTTACGTGAGAAAGATTCAGCCGCACACCACTGATAGGAAGCTATGGATCCATTTCTTCCAAGAGAGTTTGTCTGGCACACAGTTGGAGTGGTATTATCAGCTCGAGAGCTCTAACATCCACACATGGACTGATTTAGCGACAGCTTTCTACAAGCACTACCGGTATAATTCTGAACTAGCGCCTACTCGGCTACAGTTGCAGAATATGACTATGGGATCTAAAGAAAGTTTCAAAGAATATGCTCAAAAATGAAGAGATTTGGCTGGCAGAGTCAAACCCCCTATGACCGATCGAGAATTGGTGGACATGTTCATGAGCACACTGACTGGCCCATTCTACAACCATCTATTGAGGAGTTCCTCATTGGGTTTCACTGAACTTATATTAACAGGTGAACATGTTGAAAGTGGCATTCGAAGTGGGAAGATACAGGCGACTATCTTTGATCCTCCGGAGACTCCTAATGGCATCACTGCCCCTCTGCCTAATCATGACGAGACTGTCAATGCTGTGGAAGATACTGATAACAATTATGACTTGGATAGCTGGATTTTCCCAACAATTGGTGACGGACCCAATAATTGGAAGGCTGAAGACACTATCCCGATTTCCTTTAGTCAGGAGTAATTGTTATTGCTATTTTTGTGTTTCAAAGCATTGTGTCTATACCCGGGGCATAATAGCTAATTTTTCAAGGGTTTTGTCATTTCATAAGCATATTCATATTCAATAAATCAATGGACTTTTTGCATTCAAATATTGCGCTCTTTATCTTTCCTGTCATTTTTTTCAAAACAAGCTATGTTTTCTTGCACACACGCACGTAACAGTTTTCCGATCCATATCCACTCTGGATCCTGTTGATAATAGTTCTGCTACTGTTCATTATGACTTTGAAAATCCGATCTACCAAGCCGAGGATGGAAGCGAGGAAGATTGTGAAGTCCCTGGTGAACTTGTCAGACTGTTACTACAAGAAGAAAAGACCATACAGCCGCAGGAGGAATCAATTGAAATTGCAATGGGTACTGAAATAGACAAGAAAGAAGTCAGAGGTTTCTTGGGGCACTCGAATTACATTGCCCGATTCATCCCACATTTGACTGCTACCTGCAAACCCATCTTCAAATTACCAAAAAAGAAAAATCAAGAGATGGTATGGAATGATGAATGACAAAATCAAGAAATATCTCCAAGAACCTCCAATTCTAATGCTACCAGTTGAAGGAAGACCTTTAATCACGTATTTGACCGTGTTAAAAATTCAATAGGGTGTGCTGGGGCAACATTACGAGTCTGGTCGAAAAGAGCATGCCATACACTGCCTTAGCAAAAGGTACCGACTGTGAAACAAGATACTCACAGCTCGAGAAAGCTTACTGTGCTTTGGCTTAGGCTGCTCGCCGACTAAGACAGTATATGTTGAATCATACCACTTTATTGATTTCTAAGATGGATTCTATCAAATATCTACTTGAGAAACCTGCTGTCTCCTGAGAGAGTTATCACTGATAATGGTACTAAACTGAACTCTACACGCAGTTCAAAATAAAGCACCATAACTCTTCTCCGTACCGGCCAAAGACGAACGGCGCCGTGGAGGCTGCTAACAATATCAAGAATATAACAGTAACATACAAAGACCGGCAGGAGATGTTACCTTTTGCTCTTCATGGTTACCGCACTTCGACAGGGGCAACCCCTTTCTCTTTAGTCTATGGAATGGAAGCCGTTTTACCAGTGGAAGTTCAGATTCCCTCTCTAAGAATTGCGAAAGATGCAGGCTTAGATGAGGATGAATGGATTCAAACTCGACTCGATCAGATAAATCTGATTGATGAAAAGAGACTTGCGGCTGTTTGTCACGGGCAGATATATCAGAAGCGCATGACCCAAGCTTAACAAAAGAGTCAAGAGACAGGTGTATCAAATTGGCAACTTGGTGATCAAGCGTATCATTCTACCACAAGGGGATCCCAGAGGCAAGTGGACTCCCACATACGAAGGGCCATTTGTGGTTAAGAAGGTATTCTCCGGTGGAGCCATGATACTTGCTACAATGGACGGCGAAGATTTCCCGCATCCTGTGAACGCAGACATAGTCAAAAAATACTACGCATAAAAGAGACCCGCTAGGTCGACGTATCTAGGCAAAAGTAAGGGCATCCCGGCGAACCAAAAGGGTTCGGGCAAAATTTAGGGATAAACAAAAAAAAATGTACACCCGGCAAGTCGAAAACCTGAAAAGGCGGCTTGGGCAAAAAGGGGTATCCTGGTGGATTGAAAACCTGAAAAGGCGGTCCAGGCAAAAATTAGGGATTAAAGCGTATGACTATGCCCCGTTCTCTGTCTGCTTCAACCAAGTTCAAGGGACTGAACAAGCCAATCACTTCTATCCGACAGCAGGAGATGAGATGCTTGAAGACATAATGACAGTGGTGGAATTGGAATCGATAGGACTTTTTCTGCATAGCTTTCTCTTTGTTTGCCTGACAATTTCCTCTTACTAGGATTCCTGTCTCCTTGTACTCAAATTGCCTATTTATAGGCCCTCTTTCAAAATCAATACAATTTCGTTTCCAAAAAGATGCTTTTGTTTTACCTTTTCTGTTTTGTTTGCGTAAACGTCCATTGATTTACTTTGAATTGATTTATGCACTTGAATATGATCAATGTTTACCAAAAATGCATGCCTAGAATAGTAATAGCAATTACTACACGACTTCAGGATCGAGGAGAAGGTCTAATCACTCTTCCCAATGAATCTGTTGCTAATTCGATTCCCCGGCTAAGCCAGTTATTCCCCAGAAGAAATGGGCATCACTAGACGAATTGGTCATCTCTTCTATCCCCAGCCAGGCTCTGTCGAATGTTTCTACCATCAGACAGAAATCAAATCCCCCAGCTGAGACAGGGTCATCAATACAAATATCTCCGACCCGAAGACTGAGATTTGTTTCCCCAGTAGAGTCCCCTGGAAGAACGTTTCAGACACATAGTGCATTCATTACATCACTTCACATCACATACCTACATACAATGTTCATTCCGCATCATATACATTACATCATTTCATAACATATACATGCATACAATGTTCGCATTTATTTCAGACGCATAATTCACTCATTACATCATTTCACAGCCCACGCATGCATACAACATTTGCATCTCATGCATCATGACATGGCATGAAGCTAACTTTATTTTTCAGGTTAATTATCCTCTTGATACAATCAAAACAAAGGTCCATTCAGACGGGCATCCTTATCAATTACATTCAGGATTCAGATACATCTTTCAGATATACTCCATGTCAACATTCATTCTGACATCCTCCTAACGATGGCATCTATAAGCCCATCCCAGACATTTATTGCAAATACAGCATATACAAATACTATCAGATATAGTCTAACGTACGGTTCATTCTGATTCAGCTCAACAAATGACTCCTTCCACTCAGATACGATCTAGCGTACGATCCATTCTGACCTTCAACCACTCAAATAATGTCTAATGTACGACCAAGTTAGACCTTCAAGTCCTCAGAGGCCACTCAAATACTGTCTAATGTACGACCAAGTTAGACCTTCAAGTCCTCAGAGGCCACTCAAATTCAGTCTAATGTACGACCAAGTTAGACCTTCAAGTCAGATTCTGTAAATACAGTCTAATGTACGACCAAGTTAGACCTTCCAGTCATCAAATACAGTCTAATGTACGACCAAGTTAGACCTTCAAGTCAGATTCTGCAAATACAGTCTAATGTACGACCAAGTTAGACCTTCAAGTCAGATTCTGCAAATACAGTCTAATGTACGACCAAGTTAGACCTTCAAGTCAGATTCTGCAAATACAGTCTAATGTACGACCAAGTTAGACCTTCAAGTCAGATTCTGCAGATACAGTCTAATGTACGACCAAGTTAGACCAGATTCTGCTCAGTGACAGTCTAATGTACGACCAAGTTAGACCGTCAAGTCCTCGGATTCTGCCCAGATACAGTCTAATGTACGACCAAGTTAGACCAGATTCTGCTCAGTGACAGTCTAATGTACGACCAAGTTAGATCGTCAAGTCCTCGGATTCTGCCCAGATACAGTCTAATGTACGACCAAGTTAGACCAGATTCTGCTCAGTGACAGTCTAATGTACAACCAAGTTAGACCGTCAAGTCCTCGGATTCTGCCCAGATACAGTCTAATGTACGACCAAGTTAGACCCTCATCCCTTGCTCAGGTGCTACCTTCGGACAGGTACATTCCTGAATGGTAGTCTGGTATACGATTACTTCCCTTGCTCAGGTGCTACCTTCGGACAGGTACATTCCTGAATGGTAGTCTGGTATACGGCTACTTCCCTTGCTCAGGTGCTACCTTCGGACAGGTACATTCCTGAATGGTAGTCTGGTATACGGCTACTTCCCTTGCTCAGGTGCTACCTTCGGACAGGTACATTCCTGAATGGTAGTCTGGTATACGGCTACTTCCCTTGCTCAGGTGCTACCTTCGGACAGGTACATTCCTGAATGGTAGTCTGGTATACGGCTACTTCCCTTGCTCAGGTGCTACCTTCGGACAGGTACATTCCTGAATGGTAGTCTGGTATACGGCTACTTCCCTTGCTCAGGTGCTACCTTCGGACAGGTACATTCCTGAATGATAGTCTGGTATACGGCTACTCCCCTTGCTCAGGTGCTACCTTCGGACAGGTATATTCCTGAATGGTAGTCTGGTATACGGCTACTCCCCTTGCTCAGGTGCTACCTTCGGACAGGTACATTCCTGAATGGTTGTCCGGTATACGGCTACTCCCCTTGCTCAGGTGCTACCTTCGGACAGGTACATTCCTGAATGGTAGTCTGGTATACGGCTACTCCCCTTGCTCAGGTGCTACCTTCGGACAGGTACATTCCTGAATGGTAGTCTGGTATACGGCTACCCCCTTTACTCAGATGCTACCTTCAGACAGGTACATTTCTGAATGGTAGTCTGGTATACGACTACTCCCTCTTCAAGCAGATTCAGCCTAACGGACGGCTCATTCTGCAATTCAGAACCGATCTAGCGTACGATCCGTTCTGATCTTTCATCCCCATCAAAGTCATCCGCCTAACGAACAGCTCACTCTGATACCCAGATATGGTCCAGTGTATGATCCATTCTGATCCCTTATCCCCAGCAGCATATAGCATACTCTGACTCCCCAGCGAAGTCAACAGCATGATGGATGATTCACTATACGGTCTAGCGTATGACCCGGTATGACATCCATGTCTTCAGACATCGTCTAATGTACGACACAATCGGAAGCTCGTCATCAAACTTCCTGGATGGCATCTCTAAGCCCATCCCCATCAAGACTAATGGACAAGCGCAAATTTTTGGGGCATTCTAGTGTTCAATAATCTTCCACCTCCAGACCACGAATGGCATGCACGCTGTCATACGGTGAACTGGACTTTATCGGATTTGTAATCGCAATGTCGCGGTTAGCAAGAGTCGCCACCGACTTTTCTTTTATCCCATAAGGAAAGGTGGAAAAGAACAGGAAAGACCTTAATTTTAAATTCTTAGGTTCGGGAGGTACTTTATACAAAGGGAAGGTATTAGCACCCTTTGTATCCATGGTTATCCATGGGCTCTTAATTGCTCAATCATTTATGTTTTCCTTGTTTGAAAAAGTGGTTGAGAAATGTATGAAAAATGTTTTGAAAACGAGAATTTAACTTTGTAATGATTCTTGCATGAATGTATACAAAGTGGTTATCTCGTATAGTTTTTTTTTGAAAGTAGTTTAGAAAAATATAACTCGGCAATGATCCTAGTACGGATGTATGCTAAGTGGTGATTTTCTAAAAAAGATGTTTGAAAGGTGTGAGGTGTGAAAAGTATCTTTTATTATGAATGAGCAATTAAGGTTACACCTGTCCGAGGTCTTTCCGGGCATTTCCCATCCTTATGAGGGTAAAACTGTCCTTACTATTGAGAAGTAAGTAGTTTTATCCTGGGGATGTAGAAGGGTCATCGTAGGGTCATCGATAGGTCATTGAAGGCAACAGTTGTGAGGATACCTTAGCATTCGAAGGGACTATCATCATTTAACCGTAGGCTATACCGAAGGGTCATCGAGGGACGAAATCGTATTTCCGAAGGCAACATCCGAGGGACTATGATGATTTTACCGAAGGGTCTTTGCTAAGGATATCCCCATATTCGCGGGACATGACCGTAATATTGTAATCGTGGGGTAATAAAGAGAGGTCTGATATCATTTATTTAAAGTCTGGATTTTAACAATTAATTAAATGGCCGTAATCAGTTAGGTAATTAGGTCCACAGGAAATCAATGAAATCAATACATTAAAAAACAAGCTTGGTGATTCAAGATGAATCTCCATATTAAACTTAGGTCATCCAAAAGCCATCTCCTCAAGAATGTCCACACCTAAAGCGGCATGCCTAGCCGGTTATTTCTTTGGAAGTATGCTAGCCTTTACATCATGCAACACACGGATTAGAGCATCGAGATAAAATATAATTGGAAATTGCACCATAAGATAAATATAACAGCCAGGAATTTAAGCCAAATAATGCAGGATTATCATCAGGTAAACATGAAATGGGCAGCAAAAGGGCGAAGCAGCCCCTGGCCTGGTCGCCTCTGCTTCGCCTAGCGAAGGCTCAGCGAAGGCTCGCTGCGGGCTCGCCTAGCGAGGAGCTAGCGAGCGGCCACGGGTTTGAAATTTGAGAACATTAGGACCTCAACCTGCAGCATGGCTTATGGCATCCAACACATAATTATATGGTTCAGTTTCACAATATTCAAGCACATTTAAATTCTCATGCAAAACTTCAAAATGTTTATGAATTCAATTATAATATCCTCCACAAATTAAGAACATGAAGTGGTACCCTATGCCAAATGAGAGTACCAAACGATATCACATGCAAATTAAGACACTAAAGCGGTACCACATGCAAAATAAGAATACAAAGTGATAATCATAGGTAGCTTAAGACCCTAAAGTGATATCATATGCCAATTAAGAAACTAAAGCGATAATAGTGAGGCAAACCTGTTTGCAAATCGAGTTGCAACCTTGAGTTGGCGAGCCGGATTGAGTTGGGCGGCGGTAGCTTCGGAGCGGGTGAGCGGCCTTCAGGGTTTCCGCCTTCTGAACTCTTTGGATCAGCAGGGTTTCGGTGTTTCTCCTTCTGGATGTGTGTTTCCGTCCGTCTTCGTCCGTCTCTGTGTGTTTTTCTGTGTGTTCTTTTTCGTGGCAGAGGAGTAGGTATTTATAGTAGTGGTAGTAGTGACCTAATGGGCTTAAAGTGAGGTCCAAAAATTCAAATTCTCGCAAGCTTCGCTAGGCGAAGGAATTGCTCGCCTAGCGAGCAAGCTAGGTTTGGGCTTTTTCTGGACCTGATGCTTCGCTGGGCGAGTGACATGCTGAGATATTCGCTAGGCGAAGGATTTGCTCGCCTAGCGAGCAAGCTATTTTGGGCCACTTTGGATTAGGCCTGTTGGGAGCTGGGCTTTTGTCCATTTGATATCAGTGCCTTGCAGATCAAGTCAGAGGGTCTTGGAAAATGCTTTGTAGTATCAATGGGCAAATTTTGGGGTATGACAGCTGCCCCTGTTCAATATTCTTGAACCGAGAGAATAGAATGGTATGTGCCATTCGTGATCTGGAGGTGAAAGATTATTGAACACTAGAATGCCCCAAAAATTTGCGCTTGTCCATTAGGAGCTAGCCTTGATGGAGATGGGCTTAGAGATGCCATCCAGGAAACTTGATGAGGAGATTTCCCGATTGTGTCGTACGTTAGACGATATCTGGAGACATGGGTGTCACACCGGGTCGTACATCAGACCGTATAGTGAATCATCCATCATGCTGTTGACTTCGCTGGGGAGTCAGAGTACGTTATACACTGCTGGGGATAAGGGATCAGAATGGATCGTATATTAGACCGTGTCCGAATACCAGAGTGAGTTATTCATTAGGCGGATGATTTTGCTGGGGATGAAAGATCAGAATGGATCGTACGCTAGATCGTATCTGAGTTGCAGAATGAGCCGTACGTTAGGCTGAAGCTGCTGAAAAGGGAGTAGTCGTATGCCAGACCACCATTCAGGAATGTACCTGTCCGAAGGTAGCACCTGAGAAAGGGAGTAGCCGTATACTAGACTACCATTCAGGAATGTACCTGTCCGAAGGTAGCACCTGAGAAAAGGAGTAGCCATATACTAGACTACCATTCAGGAATGTACCTGTCCGAAGGTAGCACCTGAGAAAGGGAGTAGCCGTATACTAGACTACCATTCAGGAATGTACCTGTCCGAAGGTAGCACCTGAGAAAAGGAGTAGCCGTATACCAGACTACCATTCAGGAATGTACCTGTCCGAAGGTAGCACCTGAGAAAGGGAGTAGCCGTATACCAGACTACCATTCAGGAATGTACCTGTCCGAAGGTAGCACCTGAGCAAGGGAGTAGCCGTATACCAGACTACCATTCAGGAATGTACCTGTCCGAAGGTAGCACCTGAGCAAGGGAGTAGCCGTATACCAGACTACCATTCAGGAATGTACCTGTCCGAAGGTAGCACCTGAGCAAGGGAGTAGCCGTATACCAGACTACCATTCAGAAATGTACCTGTCCGAAGGTAGCATCTGAGGAGATGAAGGTCTAACTTGGTCGTACATTAGACTGTCTTGGAGTTGTTGAAGGTCAGAGCGGATCATACGTTAGATCGTATCTGAGTTGTTGAAGGTCAGATGTTGAGCTGAATCGGGATGAACCGTACGCTAGGCTATATCTGATAGTATTTGTGTATGCTGTATTTGCAATGAATATCTGGGATGGGCTTATAGATGCCATCGTTGGGAGGATGTCAGAATGAATGTTGACAGAAGGATAATCAGCCTGAAAAAATAAAGTTAGTTTCATGCAATGTCATGATGCATGAGATGCAAATGTTGTATGCATGCGTGTGCTGTGAAATGATGTGATGGGTGAATTATGCATCTGGAATAAATGCGAGCATTGTATGCATGCATATGTCATGAAATGATGTAATGCATATGATGCGGAATGAAAACTGTATGTAAGTATGTGATGTGAAATGATGTAATGAGTGCACTATGCGTCTGAAATGTTCTTCCAGGGGACTCTACTGGGGAAATAAATCTCAGTCTGCTGGTCGGAGATAGTTATAGGGAAGACCCTCCCTTAACTGGGGGATTTGACTTCTGTCTGATGGTAGAAACACTTGACAGAGCCTGGCTGGGGACAGAAAAGATGACCCATTTGTCTAGTAATGCCACTCTCTTATGGGAAATAATTGACGTTGCCAGGGAATAGGATTAGCAACGGATTCATTGGAAAGCATGGTTAGACCTTTTCCTTGGTCCTGAAGTCTCGTAGTAATTGCAATTTCCATTTTAGTCATGTATTTTTGATAAACATTGATCATATTCAAACGCACATATCAATTCAAATTAAATCAATGGACGTTTACGCAAACAAAACAGAGAAATAAAACCGCAACATTTTTCGAAATGAAATTGCATTGATTCTGAAAGAGGGCCTATAAATAGGCAAGTGAGTACAAGGAGACAGAAATCCTAGTAAGAGAAAATTGTCAAGAAAGCAAAGAGAAAACTATGCAGAAAAAGTCCTATTGATTTTAATTCCACTACTGTCATCATGTCTTCAAGCATCTCATCTTCTGCTATCGGATAGAGGTGATTGGCTTGTTCAGTCCCTTGAACTTGGTTGAAGCTGACAGAGAACGGGACATAGTCATACGCTTGAATCCCTAATTTTTGCCTGGACCGCCTTTTCAGGTTTTCAGTCCACCAGGATACCCGTTTTTGCCCAAGCCGCCTTTTCAGGTTTTCGACTTGCCGGGTGTACATTTTTATATGTTTATCCCTAATTTTTGCCCGAACCCTTTTGGTTCGCCGGGATGCCCTTACTTTTGCCTAGGTACGTCGACCTAGCGGGTCTCTGTTATGCGTAGTATTTTTTAACTATGTCCGCGTTCACAGGATGCGGGAAGTCTTCGCCATCCATTGTAGCAAGTATCATGGCTCCACCAGAGAATACCTTCTTAACCACAAATGGCCCTTCGTATGTGGGAGTCCACTTGCCTCTGGGATCCCCTTGTGGTAGAATGATACGCTTGATCACCAAGTCACCAACTTGATACACCTGTCTCTTGACCCTTTTGTTAAATGCCTGGGTCATGCGCTTCTGATATATCTGTCCATGACAAACAGCCGCGAGTCTCTTCTCATCAATCAAGTTTATCTGATCGAGTCGAGTCTGAATCCATTCATCTTCATCTAAGCCCGCCTCTTTCATGATTCTTAGAGAGGGAATCTGAACTTCCACCGGTAAAACGGCCTCCGTTCCGTAGACTAAAGAGAAAGGAGTTGCCCCCGTCGAAGTGCGTACTGAAGTGCGATAACCATGGAGAGCAAATGGTAACATCTCGTGCCAGTCTTTATACGTTACTGTCATCTTTTGTATGATCTTCTTAATGTTCTTATTAGCAGCCTCCACGGCGCCATTCATCTTTGGCCGGTACGGAGAAGAGTTATGGTGCTTAATTTTGAACTGCGTGCAGAGTTCAGTAATCATCTTGTTGTTCAAATTAGTACCATTGTCAGTGATAATCCTTTCAGGGATGCCGTATCGACAAATAAGGCTATTCTTGACGAACCGTGGCACCACATTCTTGGTGACAGAAGCGAATGAGGCTGCCTCTACCCACTTGGTGAAGTAATCAATAGCGACGAGAATGAAGCGATGTCCATTAGAAGCCGTAGGTTTAATCTCCCCGATCATATCGATGCCCCACATTGCAAAGGGCCAAGGAGCTGTCAACACGTTCAATGGAGCAGGAGGCACATGTACTTTGTCCGCATAGATCTGACACTTGTGACAGGTTCTGGAGTGATGGTGGCAATCAGCTTCCATGGTAGACCAATAATACCCTGACCTCAGAATCTTCTTGGCCATTGTATGTCCATTAGAATGAGTCCCAAAAATACCGTCATGCATGTCTTCCATAATCTTTTCTGCTTCCTTTTTATCCACACAGCGAAGCAGAGTCAAGTCATGATTACGTTTGTATAACACTCCATTACTCAGAAAGAATTTAGCGGAGAACTTCCTCAGGAATTTTCTGTCATTGATGGATGCCCCTTCAGGGTATTCCTGAGCTTCTAAGTATCTTTTTACGTCGTGGAACCAAGGTTTTTCCCGTACTCCCTCAGTGTTAAGTTCATAACAGTATGCCGGTTCATCTAGTCGCTCAATGGTAATCCTGGGAGCTTCACCGTCCCATCTGACTCTGAACATAGATGACATGGTAGCTAATGCGTCTGCCAACTGATTCTCTTCTCGTGGAATATGTTCAAATGTAATCTCTTCAAAGTATGGAAGTAATGTCATTACCTGCTCTCGATAAGGGATGAGATTTGGATGTTTAGTATCCCATTCTCCTTTGATCTGACTGATTACCAAGGCCGAATCTCCGTACACACTCAAAAACTTGATTCGCCAATCTATAGCAGCTTTGAGTCCAAAAATACATGCTTCATACTCAGCCATATTATTGGTACAATGAAAACATAGTCTAGCTGTGAAAGGCGTATGGTAACCCTCGGGAGAAATGAGTACAACCCCAACACCATGGCCCAATGCATTAGAAGATCCATCAAAGACCATAGTCCATCGGGATCCCCATTCGGATCCCTCATCTGGTTTAGGTTTTTCGTAATCCGTAACAAGCATGACATCCTCATCTGGGAACTCAAAATTCATAGATTGGTAATCGTCCACCGCTTGATGAGCCAAATGATCAGCCAACACGCTTCCTTTGATTGCTTTCTGGGTAGTATACTGGATGTCGTACTCTGTTAAGATCATCTGCCATCTCGCTATTCTTCCGGAGAGGGCAGGCTTCTCGAACATGTATTTGATGGGATCCATCCTAGAAATCAACAAAGTGGTATGATTCAACATATACTGTCTTAGTCGGCGAGCAGCCCAGGCCAAAGCACAACAAGTTCTCTCGAGCAGTGAGTATCTTGTTTCACAGTCGGTAAACTTTTTGCTCAGGTAGTATATGGCATGCTCTTTTCGACCAGACTCGTCATGTTGCCCCAATACGCACCCCATTGAATTTTCTAACACGGCCAAATACATGATTAGAGGTCTTCCTTCGACTGGTGGTATCAGAATTGGAGGTTCCTGGAGATATTTCTTGATTTTGTCAAAGGCTTCTTGGCATTCGTCATTCGATATCATCTCTTGATTCTTCCTCAGTAATTTGAAGATGGGTTTGCAAGTGGCGGTCAAGTGGGATATAAATCGGGCAATGTAGTTCAAGCGTCCCAAGAAACCTCTGACCTCCTTCTCCGTACGGGGAACTGGCATTTCTTGAATAGCTCTTACTTTAGCTGGGTCAACCTCAATTCCTTTACCACTGACAATAAAGCCCAAGAGTTTACCGGATCTTACCCCAAAGATGCATTTGTTCGGATTCAATCTCAACTTGTACTTCTTCAACCTCTCGAACAGTTTGTATAAATGATCGAGATGTTCCTCTTCAGTATGAGATCTGGCTATCATGTCATCCACATATACTTCTATCTCATGATGAATCATGTCATGGAACAAAACCACCATAGCACGCTGGTACGTTGCCCCGGCGTTCTTTAGACCGAATGGCATTACTTTGTAACAGAAAGTGCCCCATTACGTCACAAACGTAGTTTTCTCCATGTCCTCAGGTGCCATCTTAATCTGATTATAACCCGAGAATCCATCCATGAATGAGAATACTTTGTGTTGAGCGGTGTTATCTACCAGAACATCAATGTGCGGGAGTGGAAAGTCATCTTTGGGACTCGCTTTATTCAAATCTCTGTAATCTACGCACATTCGCACCTTACCATCCTTCTTTGGCACTGGCACCACATTAGCAACCCATTGAGGATAAGAAGTAACGGCTAGGAAACCGGCATTGAATTGTTTCATAACCTCGGCTTTGATTTTCTCAGACATTTCAGAACGCATGCGGCGAACCTTTTGCTTGACGGGACGACAGTCTTCTTTCATGGGCAGACGATGCACTACTATGTCAGTATCCAATCCGGGCATGTCTTCATAAGACCAGGCGAAAACCTCTACATAGTCATGTAACATCCGAATCAATCTTTCTTTGACACTGTTTTCCAATCCTGCTCCTATTCTGACTTCTTTTCTTTCCACTTCAGTACCTAGATTTACGACTTCGAGTGACTCTTCATGCGGCTGTATGGTCCTTTCCTCTTGCAGTAATAGTCTGGCAAGCTCTCCAGGGACTTCACAATCTTCCTCACTTCCATCTTCGGCTTGGTAGATCGGATTTTCAAAGTCATAATGAACAGTAGCGGAATTATTGTCAATAGGATCCAGAGTGGATACGGATCTGCGATTTGTGACGTGAGTGTGTGTAAGAATGCATAGTTTGTTTGAAAGACGACAGGAAAAATAAAGAGCGCAATATTTGAATGCGAAAAAAAGTCCATTGATTTATTGAATATGAATATGCTTATGAAATGACAAAACCCTTAACAAATTAGCCATTGTGCCCCGGGCGTAGACACAATGCTTTAAGAAGTTCAATTGAAAAATTAAAATTTGCAATACTAAATGGATAATAACAATTACTCCTGACTAAAGGAGATCGGGATAGTGTCTTCAGCCCTCCAATTATTGAGTCCGTCGCCAATTGTTGGGTAGATCCAGCTATCCAGGTCGCAATCACTGTCAGCATCCTCTACAGCATTGATTTGATCTTTGACCATCTTTTCAGAGCTAAATCCCAGACCAGATTTATCAGACTTGTAGGGTATGTTGATCAGTTGACCCCAGCCAGTACAGCCACCATCTTCAACCACAGCTTGAGCGTCCTTCAGGGAAACCATGGCAGGAGAAGCTCGAATAACCTCAGGCACAAGGGGAGTCGGCTTAAGGACAGGATTGGGCGGAGGAACCACTTCAAATGACTGAGACGGAGTCTCGAAGAATTCACCATCCATCTCGACATATCTGAAGGTATGCACACTACTGACAATGTATTCTTCTTCCCCACACACAGTGACAATCTTTCCCTCTATTGGATATCTCAGCTTTTGATGGAGAGACGAAGCTACAGCACCTGCCCCATGAATCCAGGGGCGTCCCAGCAAGCAGGAATAGGCGGGGCGAATGTTCATTACATGAAAGGTAGTGTTGAAGACTTGAGGTCCTATCTTGATAGGGAGAACAACTTCACCGTGGACAACACTCTTTGCACCATCGTAAGCACGCACCACAATGTCACTAGGCTTCAATTCAATGCCTTTACAGTCAAGTTTATCGAGCACGACTTTCGGTAGCACATTCAAGGAAGAGCCATTATCGATCAACACATGAGCCAAAGTGATTCCCTTACACTCAATAGAAATATGCAGGGCCTTATTGTGGTTCTTTCCTGCTGGTGTCAGGTCAGCATTGGAAAAACCTAGGCCGTCGTCAACAGTCAGGTTAGCAACATAGTTTTCGAACTGATCGACGGAGGTCTCTTGAGGTACATGAGCAGTCTTCAAGAATCTTATCAAGGCATGGGCATGAGATTCAGAGGATAACAACAAGGACAACATCGAGATTTTAGACGGGGTATGCCCCAACTGTTCTACCACATCAAAATCACTCTTGCGGATGATTTTCAGCACTTCTTCCATTTCTCGTTTGGCAACGTCTTCAGTAGTAGCTTCGATCGGTGTCTCTGACTGAGAAGGGTTGACTGGTTCCTTTCCTCGGTTTTCGGGAACCGGAGGTGAGATCTCTGGAGAGAAGATCCTTCCGCTTCGAGTAACTTTACTAGTCCCAACAATGTCATTAGGATTAGCAGAATCACCAACTTGCTTTACGCCATGGACATAAACATCACCTCCATAATTCCACGGAATAGCTTTGCTTGAGGAATACGGGATCGGGCCAGGTGCAGTAATGATCAGGGGAGCTACTCTGGGCTCAGCAATAATCTTCACAGGTATTCTGGGAGCAGTAATCTTCACTGGAACCTTGGACCTTGCAATCACAGATACTTCTTCAACAGGGTTTTCCGTCTTAGAAACCCTTTCAAAGAGAATTGTACGATCGTCCATCAGCTGTTGAATACCATTCCTCAACTTCAGACAGTCCTCGGGCCGGAGTATGCAGAGATTGCAATCTTCAGTACAACCTGGAAATAAACCAGCTCGCAATAAATTCCTCTTTATGATCGGGAGAGGAGATGTTAAGTCCGCTATAGTAGTGATGAGAGAATCGTCATCGAGAGCATTAACAGCCTTGTCATGATTAGGCATAGGAGCAGTGATGACATTAGGAGTCTCCAGAGGCTCGAACTCAATTTCCCCAGCGTCGATCATGTCCTGAATTTTATTCTTTAACAGCCAACAATCGTTTGTATCGTGCCCGGGGCTATCGGAGTGATATGCACACCTGGCATTGGGATTATAACGAGGCGAAGCAGTGTTGACATTTGCAGGAGGACCTCTGAGAGTGATTAAATTTACCTTCAGCATGCTTTGCAGTGCTTGTGCTAAAGTCATATTGAGCTTGGTAAACTGCCTTCTTGGTCTGTCTTGTCTTTGCTGGAAGTTTTGAGCTGGCGGGGCTGCGATTGTCACTGCTCCAACGGCATGGTCACCATTTTTCTTACTATGATTCTTTTGACCATACACAGTGTTCGATTCATTCTTCCCATGGTAGGACTTTTTACCGCTTGTAGAAGTAGCCGCCTGTAACTTTCCACTTCGAATGCCGCTCTCCACCCGTTCACCTGTCAGTATAAGTTCAGTGAAACCTGATGAAGAACTCCCCAGTAGGTGGCTGTAGAATGGGCCAGTCAGGGTACCCATGAACAGGTCTACTAATTCTCGGTCAGTCATAGGGGGTTTGACTCTGCCAGCCAAATCTCTCCATTTCTGAGCATACTCTTTGAAGCTTTCTTTAGATCCCATAGCCATATTCTGCAACTGTAGCCGAGTAGGCGCTAATTCAGAATTGTACTGGTACTGCTTATAGAAAGCTGTTGCTAAATCAGTCCAGGTGCGGATGTCAGAGCTCTCAAGCTGATAATACCATTCCAACTGGGTGCCAGACAGACTTTCTTGGAAGAAATGGATCCACAGTTTCTTATCAGTGGTATGCGGCTGAATCTTTCTCACGTAAGCCCTTAGATGCATCTGAGGACAAGACGCACCATCGTACTTAGTGAAAGTGGGGATTTTGAATTTGCGGGGAATGGTCACATCGGAGACCAGACCCAGACTTTCGAAATCCAGACCAGGTGTCTTCTGACCCTCCATGGCTAGCATGCGTTCCTCCAGCAATTTATACTTATCATCTCTCGGAGAGTACTGTTCATTTTCATACTCTTCATCGTCATCCTCAGGGTTAGAGAAATCAGCATTCTCCTCCTCTGAATCATTCTCCGCCCCCTCTTCTGGACCATTCGGGATTCCAAATTTGATTCCCGTAGCCTGTCCTTTACGCCTTCTTCCCGGGTTAATGAAACTCACAACTTTCTTGTCCTTCTTCTTTTCGGCCAAAAGAGCCTTCAGTTCCTCCTGCCCCTTGGATAAGCTTAGCATCATCTCCTTGAATTGAGCATTCTGAGTCTGGAGATCTTTGACAGTTTGTTCGAGATCCATTTTTCTGTTTAAGAGGCAGACCGTGAGAATATGGTCCTTTGGAATACCTGTTATGCAATGTTATGTTATGCGATGCAATGCATGAAATGTTTTCAAGGACTTTTGGGAATTTAACTTTGCGTAAGTTGCCAACAAGAGAGAAATGTTTATTGCTAATTTTTTCAATGTTCATTACAAAAGGAATAATGATAAAATACAATGAAAGTTCAAGTCTCCCAGGGGCGACTTCTTTTTGGGCGAAGATATGCATTGAGTCTTCGTTCCTCATTAAGCTGACTGGTGAGCTCTAGTACTTTCTTCCTTTCTGCATTGAACTGAGCTTCGAAAGTATCTCTCTCCTCTCTCAACTGGGTCCAGGATCTTTTCAATTCCTCAACATCAGTAGGCCTATCTGGATAAGGAATGGTCTGGGAAGTACCTCCTTCGACCTCTGATTCAACAATCAATAGTCCGACTGCAAGATATGGCATGACAAATTCGCGAGCTCTGGCGCGTACCCATCTGAGATAAGGCTCCATAGGAATAGAATTTTTCTTTCCTAAATTGCTTCTTTTCACCATGCCCCAAGCTCGTACAAACCTTTGACGGAGACCTTGAGAATCGTTGTCATGGTCGAACACAATGCCTTCGATGATCATTTCATGTGGACCATCTCTTCGAGCATGCCCGAACTGACGTAGGGCTAAGGCAGGATTATAAGTAATACCTCCCCTTATCCCCAGGAGTGGTACATTAGGGAACTCTCCACAACGGTCGATGATGATAACATTTTCTCTGAGGTTAGAACACCAACGGATGTCTAAATGGGAGAGTGCCATTATCCTTTGGGACCATTTCAGATTTTGATCATTCTTCAAGATTGATTGAGGAAGGTGCGAAATAAACCACCTAGACAATAGAGGTATGCAGCACATGAGAGTCCCTTGCCTCTTCATGGTACGAGTGTGGAGGGAATGCAAGACATCTCCAAGCAAGGTAGGCACAGGGTTATGAGTGAGGAATATCTTAATAGCATTCACATCTATGAATTGGTCCGGATTAGGGAATAGCACCAAACCATAGATTAGCAATGCTAGAACATCTTCAAAAGCATGGACATCCATAACTTTTAGGAATTCTCGGGCCTTACTTATCAGAAATTTGGCAAGTAAACCTTTAATTCCACTTCTTGTTACCCAATTAGTTTCAATGTCGGACTTTGTCATGTGTAAAGCTGCGGCAACTTCTTCGGCCTTTGGCATCTTTTCTAAACCGCTGAAGGGTACTTGATCGAGGATAGGTATCCCAAGCAGCTTGGAAAACTCTTCCAATGTGGGTACCAACTGATAATCTGGGAAAGTGAAGCAATGATGCTTAGGATCGAAGAACTGGAATAGGACTCTCATCATATCTTCTTTGAAACCAGTGGTAACTAAGTTGAGAAGATGACCATGTTTCTTGTTGAACTGAGCATGATCGGGGAGTTCTGACACCAAATCCTTGAGTTGAGGAGAGATTGCTACAAGATTGATCCGGATAGTCTTCCTGGAAGCCATAACCTGTTCAACAGAGCAAAGCTAAATTCCTAAGTCCTTGAAATGGTTAGTATGATGATGTTATGATGTTATGATGTTATGATGTTATGCAAGCACAAGCATGTCACACAACAATTATTCCTAGGTTTTAAGGCTTGCATGAGTTCCATAGGTAAGTACCCTCCCCACTGAAGTTTGGTTGGTTCAACCTGTCCTAGAATAGTAACCGGGTTCTAGAAGGATCTCAGATCATCGACCTTTCTTTAGGTCCACTTCAGTGCAACACCAAGTGGTTGACCGAAGCTTCCCTAAAGTCCAATCTCAAAGAGTGTAGTATCGAGTATCAACCAACCTCAGTCGGAACCGAAGCCAGTTATCTCACTACTTTCTAATGGCTAGGATGAGTCAATTTGGGTTCTAAAGGTCTGGTTAATGCTTTGATGACACCACGCGGAAGCCAAATTTTTCCTCAAATAACATGAGGACCATCAGGACAACCAAAGTGTCACATTAACCGTAGCTATCATTTTGACCATTCCAGTATACGCCGGATAGTCGCGATGATCTATTGCTACTTACCTAAGGTACACTAGATCCGGGTGTAGGATCTTTCACTCAAAGCCCCCTTAAAAGAAGGAATAATAAAACATAAATGATTTTTTTTTTTTTTTTTAAGATGGACCTCTCTTTGTATTCCCCAGCAGAGTCGCCAGTTCTGTCATACGGTGAACTGGACTTTATCGGATTTGTAATCGCAATGTCGCGGTTAGCAAGAGTCGCCACCGACTTTTCTTTTATCCCATAAGGAAAGGTGGAAAAGAACAGGAAAGACCTTAATTTTAAATTCTTAGGTTCGGGAGGTACTTTATACAAAGGGAAGGTATTAGCACCCTTTGTATCCATGGTTATCCATGGGCTCTTAATTGCTCAATCATTTATGTTTTCCTTGTTTGAAAAAGTGGTTGAGAAATGTATGAAAAATGTTTTGAAAACGAGAATTTAACTTTGTAATGATTCTTGCATGAATGTATACAAAGTGGTTATCTCGTATAGTTTTTTTTTGAAAGTAGTTTAGAAAAATATAACTCGGCAATGATCCTAGTACGGATGTATGCTAAGTGGTGATTTTCTAAAAAAGATGTTTGAAAGGTGTGAGGTGTGAAAAGTATCTTTTATTATGAATGAGCAATTAAGGTTACACCTGTCCGAGGTCTTTCCGGGCATTTCCCATCCTTATGAGGGTAAAACTGTCCTTACTATTGAGAAGTAAGTAGTTTTATCCTGGGGATGTAGAAGGGTCATCGTAGGGTCATCGATAGGTCATTGAAGGCAACAGTTGTGAGGATACCTTAGCATTCGAAGGGACTATCATCATTTAACCGTAGGCTATACCGAAGGGTCATCGAGGGACGAAATCGTATTTCCGAAGGCAACATCCGAGGGACTATGATGATTTTACCGAAGGGTCTTTGCTAAGGATATCCCCATATTCGCGGGACATGACCGTAATATTGTAATCGTAGGGTAATAAAGAGAGGTCCGATATCATTTATTTAAAGTCTGGATTTTAACAATTAATTAAATGGCCGTAATCAGTTAGGTAATTAGGTCCACAGGAAATCGATGAAATCAATACATTAAAAATCAAGCTTGGTGATTCAAGATGAATCTCCATATTAAACTTAGGTCATCCAAAAGCCATCTCCTCAAGAATGTCCACACCTAAAGCGGCATGCCTAGCCGGTTATTTCTTTGGAAGTATGCTAGCCTTTACATCATGCAACACACGGATTAGAGCATCGAGATAAAATATAATTGGAAATTGCACCATAAGATAAATATAACAGCCAGGAATTTAAGCCAAATAATGCAGGATTATCATCAGGTAAACATGAAATGGGCAGCAAAAGGGCGAAGCAGCCCCTGGCCTGGTCGCCTCTGCTTCGCCTAGCGAAGGCTCAGCGAAGGCTCGCTGCGGGCTCGCCTAGCGAGGAGCTAGCGAGCGGCCACGGGTTTGAAATTTGAGAACATTAGGACCTCAACCTGCAGCATGGCTTATGGCATCCAACACATAATTATATGGTTCAGTTTCACAATATTCAAGCACATTTAAATTCTCATGCAAAACTTCAAAATGTTTATGAATTCAATTATAATATCCTCCACAAATTAAGAACATGAAGTGGTACCCTATGCCAAATGAGAGTACCAAACGATATCACATGCAAATTAAGACACTAAAGCGGTACCACATGCAAAATAAGAATACAAAGTGATAATCATAGGTAGCTTAAGACCCTAAAGTGATATCATATGCCAATTAAGAAACTAAAGCGATAATAGTGAGGCAAACCTGTTTGCAAATCGAGTTGCAACCTTGAGTTGGCGAGCCGGATTGAGTTGGGCGGCGGTAGCTTCGGAGCGGGTGAGCGGCCTTCAGGGTTTCCGCCTTCTGAACTCTTTGGATCAGCAGGGTTTCGGTGTTTCTCCTTCTGGATGTGTGTTTCCGTCCGTCTTCGTCCGTCTCTGTGTGTTTTTCTGTGTGTTCTTTTTCGTGGCAGAGGAGTAGGTATTTATAGTAGTGGTAGTAGTGACCTAATGGGCTTAAAGTGAGGTCCAAAAATTCAAATTCTCGCAAGCTTCGCTAGGCGAAGGAATTGCTCGCCTAGCGAGCAAGCTAGGTTTGGGCTTTTTCTGGACCTGATGCTTCGCTGGGCGAGTGACATGCTGAGATATTCGCTAGGCGAAGGATTTGCTCGCCTAGCGAGCAAGCTATTTTGGGCCACTTTGGATTAGGCCTGTTGGGAGCTGGGCTTTTGTCCATTTGATATCAGTGCCTTGCAGATCAAGTCAGAGGGTCTTGGAAAATGCTTTGTAGTATCAATGGGCAAATTTTGGGGTATGACACACGCCATCCTAACTCTCTCAGTTCAAGAATATTGAACAGGGGCAGCTGTCATACCCCAAAATTTGCCCATTAATATTTCAAGACATTTTTCAGGGGCATTCCGACTCATTTTATGGCACTGATCTTAAAGGGACAAAGGCCCAGCTCACGAATGGCCCAATCCAGAAAATGGCCCAAACTGGCCTGTTCGCTACACGCTCGCCTAGCGAACGTTACGTTCGCTACACGCTCGCCTAGCGAACGTTCGCTACACGCTCGCCTAGCGAAGCCAACGTTCGCTACCAGCTCGCCTAGCGAGGCTGACAGACAACAAAAAATTTCGGGCTTCGTTCTGAGCCCATTAGGTCATGAAAAAGGGCATTATAAATACCAGCACTTCAGTAATGAAAGGGGACGAAAAACAGAGGAAGACGGACGGAAACCCTGGCACGGAAACCCTGGAGGCTACTTTAGAGAGTTCCGAGTGAAGAAACCCTGAAGGCCGCTTCCCCGCCCCGAAGCTACCGCCGCCCAACTCAATCCGACTCGCCAATTCAAGGTTGCAATTAGATTGCAAACAGGTTTGCATTACTATTATCATGTTATTTTCTTAATTTGCATGTGATACCGCTTTATGTTCTTAACTTGCATGTGATAATATAATTGAATTCATAAACATATTTGAGGTTTTGCATGTGAATTTAAGTGTGCCTGGATATTGTGAATGCCGAACCATATAATTATGTGTTGGATGCCATAAGCCATGCCGCAGGTTGAAGTCATACTGTTCTGAAATTCAAAACCCGCAGCCGCTCGCTAGCACATCGCTAAGCGAGCACGCAGCGAGTGTTCGCTAGACCTTCACTAGGCGAAGCAGAGGCGAACAAGGGCAGCCGCCAATATTTTGTTTGTTATGTCTTATGCGTATCTGGTCGATTCTATGTTAATTATACACTGTTTTCTTGCTGCTGTTTTTCTTTTACGGTGTAATCCTCGATTGCACCCTGATTTGGTATGCTAACCCGTTTGTTGAATTTTGCAAAGGTTCATATGTCCCAGAAAAAAGACCGCCGTTAGGTCTTCCACTTTATTTGTGGGATACCTTTGGGGAGACTCACCCTAAATTGCTTAATTAATTTTAATGTGTTAATTTTAATGTATTAATTTTAATGTATTAATTTTAATGTATTGATTTTAGTATGGACTTAATTACTTAATTAACTTTAAAATGCGGCCTTTAAATATGTGATCTTGGACCTCTCTTTGCTGCCTTACGGTATTACGGTATTATGGTCATGTCCCGCGAATGTGGGGATACACTTAGCAATGGCCCTTCGATTAAATCATCATAAAATAAATCATGGTCCCTCGGATGTTGCCTTCGAAAATACAATTTTGTCCCTCGATGACCCTTCGGTGTAGCCTACGGTTAAATGATGATCGTCCCTTCGAATGCTAAGATATCCTTACAACTGTTGCCTTCAATGACCTATCGATGACCCTACGGTGACCCTTAAACATCCAAAGGGTAAGATTACTTACTTCTCAATAGTAAGGACAGTTTTACCCTCATAAGGATAGGAAATGCCCATAACGACCTCAGGAAGGTATAACTCTCAATTACTGGATCATAACCTAAAACATTTTCCACCCCTCACACTTTACACTTTACAAATCCTAGAAAATCACCACTTGGTATACATTCATACTAGAATCATTACCGAGTTATATTTTTCCAAACCATTTTCAAAATCAAATGAGATAAATACTTTGTATACATTCATACGAGAATCATTACAAAGTTAAACTCTCTTTCAAACATTTTTTAAGCAATTCACCGACACTTTTCAGACAAAAATATAAGTGATCCAGTAATTAAGAGCCCATGGATAACCATGGATACAAAGGGTGCTAACACCTTCCCTTTGTATAATGTACCTCCCGAACCCAAAATCTATTGAGGTCTTTCCTGTTCTTTTCCACCTTTCCTTATTGGATAAAAGAAAAGTCGGTGGCGACTCTTGCTATCCGCGACATTGCGATAAAAAGCAAAACACACCAAGTCAGTTCACCGTATGACAGACTCTCATGTGCTGCATGCCTTTACTGTCTAGGTGGTTTATTTCGCACCTTCCTCCATCAGTCTTGAAGAATGAGCAGGGTTTGAAATGGTCTCAAAGGATAATGTCGCTCTCCCATTCAGACATCCGTTGGTGTCCTCATCTCAAAGAAAATGCTATCATCATTGACCGATGTGGAGAATTCTCTAATGTACCACTCATGGGGATAAGAGGAGGTATTACTTATAATCCTGCTCTAGCCCTACGTCAGTTTGGTTGTGCTCGAAGAGATGGTCCACATGAGATAATTATCCAAGGCACTGTGTTTGACTATGACAACGATTCCCAAGGTCTCCGTCAAAGATTTGTACGGGCTTGGGGCATGGTGAAAAGAAGCATTCTAGGACCGAAAAACTCTATTCCTATGGAGCCTTATCTCAGATGGGTACGCGCAAGAGCTCGTGAACTTGTCATGCCATATCTTGCAGTCGGACCATTGGCGGTTGAACCAGAAGTCGAAGGAGGTGCTCCTCAGATCATTCCTTATCCAGATATGCCTACCGATGTTGAAGAGTTAAAGAAATCCTGGATCCAGTTGAGAGAGGAAAGGGATACTTTTGAAGCCCAGTTCTGTACTGCAAGAAAGAAAGTGTTAGAGCTCACCAGCCAGCTTAATGAGGAACAGAGACTCAATGCATATCTTCGCCCGAAAAGAAGCCGTCCCTGGGAGACCTAGCTTTTATTGTATTTTACCATTTATTGTAATAAACATTGATTAAAAATTATTAATAAAAGTCCTTTCTTTTTTTGGTAGTTTATGCGGAGTTAAATTCCAAAAGTCCTTGGAAACATTTCATGCATTGCATAACATAACATAACACTGCATAACAGGTATTCTACAAGTTCAATGTTCTCACGGTCTTCATTACAAACAGAAAAATGGATCTCGAACAAACTGTCAAAGATCTCCAGACTCAGAATGCTCAATTCAAGGAGATGATGTTAAGCTTATCCAAGGGGCAGGAGGAACTGAAGGCTCTTTTGCTCGAAAAGAAGAAAGACAAGAAAGCTGTGAGTTTCATTAACCCGGGAAGAAGGCGTAAAGGACAGGCCACAGGAGTCAAGTTTGGAATCCCGAATGGTCCAGAAGAGGGGGCGGAGAATGATTCAGAGGAAGAGAATGCTGATTTCTCCAACCCTGAGGATGACGATGAAGATTATGAAAATGAACAGTACTCTCCAAGAGATGATAAGTACAAGTTGCTGGAAGAACGTATGCTAGCTATGGAGGGTCAGAAGGCGCCCGGTCTGGATTTCGAAAGTTTGGGTCTGGTCTCCGATGTGACCATTCCTCGCAAATTCAAAATCCCCACTTTCACTAAGTACGATGGTGCGTCTTGTCCTCAGATGCATCTGAGAGCTTATGTGAGAAAGATTCAGCCGCATACCACTGACAGGAAGCTATGGATCCATTTCTTCCAAGAGAGCCTGTCTGGCACCCAGTTGGAATGGTATTATCAGCTCGAGAGCTCTGACATCCGCACCTGGACTGATTTAGCAACAGCTTTCTATAAACAGTACCAGTATAACTCTGAACTAGCACCTACCCGGCTACAGTTGCAGAATATGACTATGGGATCTAAAGAAAGCTTTAAAGAATATGCTCAAAAGTGGAGAGATTTGGCTGGCAGAGTCAAACCCCCTATGACTGACAGAGAATTGGTGGACATGTTCATGGGCACACTGACCGGCCCATTCTACAGCCATCTACTGGGAAGTTCTTCATCAGGTTTCACTGAACTTATATTAACAGGTGAACGTGTTGAAAGCGGCATCCGAAGTGGAAAGATACAGGCGGCTACCTCTGCAAGCACCAAAAGGTCCCATCAGGGGAGGAACGAATCAAATGCTGTGTACGGTCAAAAGGGTCGTAACAAGAAAAACCGTGACCACGACATTGGAGCAGTTACGATTGCAGCACCACCATCTCAAAACTTCCAGCCCAAACAAGACAGGCCAAGAAGGCAGTTCACCAGGATCAATATGACCTTGGCACAGGCACTGCAGGGAATGCTGAAGGCAAAGTTGATCGCCCTTAGAGATCCTCCTACAAATCCCAACACTTCCTCTTCTCGTTATAATCCTAATGCCAGGTGTGCATATCACTCCGATAGCCCCGGGCACGATACAAACGATTGCTGGCCATTGAAGAATAAGATTCAGGATATGATCGAAGCTGGAGAAATTGAGTTTGAGCCTCCGGAGACTCCTAATGTCCTCACTGCTCCTATGCCTAACCATGACAAGACTGTTAATGCTGTGGATGACGATTCTCACATTTCCAATGTGGCGGACTTAACATCTCCCCTCCCGATCATAAAGAGGAATTTATTGCAAGCTGGTTTATTTCCAGGTTATGCTGAAGATTGCAATCTCTGCATACTCCGGCCCGAGGACTGTTTGAAATTGAAGAATGGTATTCAGCGGCTGATGGACGATCGTACAGTTCTCTTTGAAAGGATTCCTAAGGCGGAAAACTCTATTGAAGAAATATCTGTGATTTCTAGGTCCAAAGTTCCAGTGAAGATTACCGCTACCAGGGCGCCGGTGAAGATTACTGCTGAGCCCAGGGTTGCTCCCCTAATCATCACTGCACCTGGCCCGATCCCGTATTCCTCAAGCAAAGCTATTCCGTGGAATTATGGCGGTGATGTTTATGTCCATGGCGTGAAGCAAGTGGATAATGCTGCTAATGCTAGTGGCATTGTTGGGACTAGTAAAATTACTCGAAGCGGAAGGATCTTCTCTCCAGAAATCTCACCTCCTGTCCTTGAAACTCGAGGAAAGGAACCAGTCAATCCTTCTCAGTCAGAGACACCGGTCGAAGTTACTCCCGAAGATGTTGCCAAACAAGAAATGGAAGAAGTGCTGAAAATCATTCGCAAGAGTGATTTTGATGTTGTAGAACAGTTGGGGCATACCCCGTCTAAGATCTCAATGTTATCCTTGCTGTTATCTTCTGAATCTCATGCCAATGCATTGGTAAAATTCTTGAAGACTGCTCACGTGCCTCAGGAAACATCTGTCAATCAGTTCGAAAATTATGTTGCTCACTTGGCTGTTGACAATGGCCTAGGCTTTTCCGATGCTGATCTGACACCAGCAGGAAAGAATCACAATAAAGCCCTGCATATCTCCATTGAGTGTAGGGGAATCACTTTGTCTCATGTGTTGATCGATAATGGCTCTTCCTTGAATGTGCTGCCGACAGCTGTGCTGGATAAGCTGGATTGTAAAAGCATTGAACTGAAACCTAGTGACATTGTGGTACGTGCTTACGATGGTGCGAAGAGTGTTGTCCATGGAGAAGTAGTCCTTCCTATCAAGATAGGACCTCAAGTCTTCAACACTACCTTCCATGTAATGAACATTCGTCCTGCCTATTCCTGCTTACTGGGACGCCCTTGGATTCATGGGGCAGGCGCTGTAGCCTCGTCTCTCCATCAAAAGTTGAGGTATCCGACAAAGGGCAAAATTGTCACCATGTGTGGAGAAGAAGAGTACATTGTCAGTAGTGTGCATACCTTCAGATACGTCGAGATGGATGGTGAATTCATTGAGACTCCTTGTCAGTCATTTGAAGTAGTTCCTCCGACCAATCCTGTCCTTAAGCCAACTTCCTGTGTACCCAAGGTTATTCGTGCTCCTCCTGCTATGATTTCTCTGAAGGACGCTCAAGCCGTGGTTGAAGATGGTGGTCGTACTGGCTGGGGTCAATTGATCGACGTACCATACAAGTCTGACAAATTTGGCCTGGGGTTCAGCCCTGACAAGAGTCAAATTAATGTTGTAGAAGATGCTGACAGCGATTGCGACCTGGGTAGCTGGATTTTCCCAACAATTGGTGACGGACTCAATAATTGGAAGGCTGAAGACACTATCCCGATTTCCTTTAGTCAGGAGTAATTGTTATTGTCTATTTTAGTGTTGCAAATTTTTGTTTTGTTTACAATTGAACTTCTCCAAGCGTTGTGTCTATGCCCGGGGCACAATAGCTAATTTGTTAAGGGTTTTGTCATTTTCATAAGCATATTCATATTCAATAAATCAATGGACTTTTTGCATTCAAATATTGCGCTCTTTGTCTTTTCTGTCATCTTCCAAACAAGCTATGTTTTCTTACACACACTCGCGTAACGAATTGCAGATCCATACCCACTCTGGATCCTGTTGATAATAGTTCTACTACTGTTCATTATGACTTTGAAAATCCGATCTACCAAGCCGAGGATGGAAGTGTGGAAGATTGTGAAGTACCTGGAGAACTTGCCAGACTGTTACTGCAGGAAGAGAGGACTATACAGCCGCACGAGGAGTCAGTTGAGATTGTAAATCTGGGTACCGAAGTAGACAAGAAAGAAGTCAAAATAGGAGCAGGCTTGGAAAACAATGTCAAAAGAAGGTTGATTCAGATGTTACATGACTATGTAGAGATTTTTGCTTGGTCTTATGACGACATGCCAGGACTGGATACTGATATAGTAGTACATCGGCTGCCAACGAGGGAAGATTGTCGTCCTGTTAAGCAAAAGGTTCGTCGCATGCGTCCTGAAATGTCTGAGAAAATCAAAGTCGAGGTTATAAAACAATTTGATGCAGGTTTTCTGGCTGTTACTTCTTATCCTCAATGGGTTGCTAATGTGGTACCAGTGCCGAAGAAGGATGGCAAGGTGCGAATGTGTGTAGACTACAGAGATTTGAATAAAGCGAGTCCCAAAGACGACTTTCCACTTCCGCACATTGATGTTCTGGTAGATAACACCGCTCAACACAAGGTGTTCTCATTCATGGATGGATTCTCAGGTTACAACCAGATTAAGATGGCGCCTGAGGACATGGAGAAAACTACGTTTGTGACGCACTGGGGCACGTTCTGTTATAAAGTAATGCCATTTGGTTTAAAGAATGCAGGGGCAACATACCAGCGTGCTATGGTGGTTTTGTTCCACGATATGATCCATCATGAAATAGAGGTATATGTGGATGACATGATAGCCAGATCTCATACTGAAGAAGAACATCTCGATCATTTATACAAACTGTTTGAGAGGTTGAAGAAGTACAAGTTGAGATTGAACCTGAACAAGTGCACCTTTGGAGTAAGATCCGGTAAACTCTTGGGCTTTATTGTCAGTGGTAAAGGAATTGAGGTCGACCCGGCCAAGGTGAGAGCTATTCAAGAAATGCCAGTTCCCCGTACAGATAAGGAAGTCAGAGGTTTCTTGGGACGTTTGAATTATATTGCCCGATTTATCTCCCACTTGACTGCTACCTGCAAACCCCTCTTCAAGCTACTGAGGAAAAATCAAGAGATGATATGGAATGAGGAATGTCAAGAAGCTTTTGACAAAATCAAGAAGTATCTTCAAGAACCTCCAATTCTGATGCCACCAGTTGAAGGAAGACCTCTAATCATGTATTTAACCGTGTTAGAAAATTCAATGGGGTGCGTGTTGGGACAACATGACGAGTCTGGTCGAAAAGAGCATGCCATATACTACCTTAGCAAAAAGTTTACCGACTGTGAAACAAGATACTCACTGCTCGAGAAAACTTGTTGTGCTTTGGCCTGGGCTGCTCGCCGACTGAGACAGTATATGTTGAATCACACCACTTTATTGATTTCTAAGATGGATCCTATCAAATACGTATTTGAGAAACCCGCTCTCTCCGGAAGAATAGCAAGATGGCAGATGATTCTAACAGAGTACGACATCCAGTATACTACCCAGAAAGCAATCAAAGGAAGCGTGCTAGCCGATCATTTGGCTCATCAAGCAGTGGATGATTACCAATCTATGAATTTTGAGTTCCCAGATGAGGATGTCATGCTTGTTACTGATTACGAAGAACCTGGACCGGAGGAAGGACCCGAACTAGGATCCCGATGGACTATGGTTTTCGATGGGTCTTCTAATGCATTGGGCAATGGTGTTGGTGTGGTAATCATTTCTCCCGAGGGTTACCATACGCCTTTCACTACTAGACTATGTTTTCATTGTACCAATAATATGGCTGAGTATGAAGCATGTATTTTGGGACTCAAGGCTGCTATAGACCGGCGGGTCAAGTTTTTGAGTGTGTACGGAGACTCAGCATTAGTAATCAGTCAGATCAAAGGAGAATGGGACACTAAGCATCCGAATCTCATCCCTTACCGAGAACGGGTGATGACATTAATCCCATACTTTGAAGAGATTACATTCGAACATATCCCACGAGAAGAGAATCAGTTGGCAGACGCATTAGCTACCATGTCATCTATGTTTAGAGTCAGATGGGACAATGAAGCTCCCAGGATCACCATTGAGCGACTAGATGAACCGGCATACTGTTATGAACTTAACACTGAGGGAGTACGGGAAAAACCTTGGTTCCACGAAGTAAAAAGATATTTAGAAACTCAGGAGTACCCTGAGGGGGCATCTATCAATGATAGAAAATTCCTGAGGAAGTTCTCTGCTAAATTCTTTTTGAGTAATGGAGTATTATACAAACGTAATCATGACTCAACTTTGCTTCGCTGTGTGGATAAAAAGGAAGCAGAAGAGATTATGGAAGACATGCACGGCGGTATTTTCGGGACTCATTCTAGTGGGCATACGATGGCCAAGAAGATTCTGAGATCAGGGTATTATTGGTCTACCATGGAAGCTGATTGCCATCATCACTCCAGAACCTGTCACAAGTGCCAGATATATGCGGATAAAGTACATGTGCCTCCTGCTCCATTGAACGTGTTGACAGCACCTTGGCCCTTTGCAATGTGGGGCATTGATATGATTGGGGAGATTAAACCTACTGCTTCTAATGGACATCGTTTCATCCTTGTTGCCATTGATTACTTCACAAAGTGGGTAGAGGCAGCCTCATTTGCTTCTGTTACCAAGAATGTGGTGGCACGGTTCATCAAGAATAGTCTCATTTGTCGATACGGCATCCCTGAGAGAATCGTCACGGACAATGGCACTAATTTGAACAACAAGATGATTACTGAACTCTGCACGCAGTTCAAAATAAAACACCATAACTCTTCTCCGTACCGGCCAAAGATGAGCGGTGTCGTGGAGGCTGCTAATAAGAATATCAAGAAGATCATACAAAAGATGACGGTGACGTACAAAGACTAGCATGAGATGTTACCGTTTGCTCTTCACGGTTATCGCACTTCAGTACGCACTTCGGCAGGAGCAACTCCTTTCTCTTTAGTCTACGGAATGGAAGCCGTTTTACCAGTGGAAGTTCAGATTCCCTCTCTACGAATCATGAAAGAGGCGGGCTTAGATGAAGACGAATGGATTCAGACTCGACTCGACCAGATAAACTTGATCGATGAGAAGAGACTTGCGGCTGTGTGTCATGGACAGATATATCAGAAGCGCATGACCCGGGCATTTAACAAAAGGGTCAAGAGACAGGTGTATCAAATTGGCGACTTGGTGATCAAGCGTATCATTCTACCACAAGGTGATCCCAGAGGCAAATGGACCCCCACATACGAAGGGCCATTTGTAGTTAAGAAGGTATTCTCTGGTGGAGCCATGATACTTGCTACAATGGATGGCGAAGACTTCCCACATCCTGTGAACGCAGACATAGTTAAAAAATACTACGCATAAAAGAGACCCGCTAGGTCGACGTACCTAGGCAAAAGTAAGGGCATCCCGACGAACCAAAAGGGTTCGGGCAAAAATTAGGGATAAACATATAAAAATGTACACCCGGCAAGTCGAAAACCTGAAAAGGCGACTTGGGCAAAAAGGGGTATCCTGATGGACTGAAAACCTGAAAAGGCGGTCCGGGCAAAAATTAAGGATTAAAGCGTACGACTATGTCCTGTTCTCAAACAACTTCATCCAAGTTCAAGGGACCGAACAAGCTCATCACTTCTATCCGACAGCAGGAGATGAGATGCTTGAAGACATAATGACAGTAGTAGACTTAAAATCAATAGGACTTTTTTTTTGCATAGCTTTCTCTTTGTTTGTGACAATTTCCTCTTACTAGGATTTCTGTCTCCTTGTACACAATTTGCCTGTTTATAGGCCCCCTTTCAAAATCAATACAATTCATTTCCTAATAGATGCTTTTGTTTTACTTTTTCTGTTTTGGTTGCGTAAATGTCCGTTGATTTGATTTGAATTAATATATGCATTTGAATATGATCAATGTTTACCAAAATACATGCATAGAATAGCGATAGCAATTACTACCCGACTTCAGAATCAAGGAGAAGGTCTAACCATGCTTCCAATGAATCCGCTACCAATTTTATTCTCCCCAGCAAGCTTGTTTTTCCTCAGGAGAAATTGGCATTATTCCCCGGGCAAAGCCAGCTATTTCCCAGAAGAAGTCGATATCATCAGACAGATTGATTATCTCTTCCATCCCTAGCCAGGCTCTGTTGAATATTTCCACCATCAGACAGAACTCGACAACCCCCTGCCGAGAAAGGGTCATCATTACAAATATCTCCAACCAGTATATGGGGATTTATTTTCCCCAGTGGAGTCCCCCGACAGCAGAACTTCTCATACGCATAACTCATTCATTACATCATTTCACAGCATACGCATGCATACAACATTCGCATTTATTTCTTGGCATAACACGAAACATCTCATGCATCATGACATAGCATGAAGCTAACTTTTCTGTGCAGGTTAATTATCCTCCTGATATAGTCAAAGTAAAAGGTTCATTCAGACAGACACCTTTATCAATTATGTACAAAGTTCGGATACGTATTTCAGATACAATTCAGGGGAACATTCATTCTGACAACACTCCGATATCCTCCTAACGATGGCATCTTTAAGCCCATCCCAGACATTTATTGCAAGTACAACATATACAGATATCATCAGATTCAGCCTAATGGACGGCTCAGTCTGCTCAGATACGGTCTAATGTACGACCCAATTAGACCTTCGTCTCCTCAGATGCTACCTAGTGTACGGTACATTTCTGAAGTGTAGTCTAGTGTACGACTACCCCCTTTTATCATCAGATTTAGCCTAATGGACGGCTCATTCTGCTCAAATACGGTCTAATGTACGACCCAATTAGACCTTCGTCTCCTCAGATGCTACCTAGTGTACGGTACATGTCTGAAGTGTAGTCTAGTGTACGACTACCCCCTTTTATCATCAGATTCAGCCTAATGGACGGCTCATTCTGCTCAGATATGGTCTAATGTACGACCCAATTAGACCTTCGTCTCCTCAGATACTACCTAGTGTACGGTACATTTCTGAAGTGTAGTCTAGTGTACGACTACCCCCTTTTATCATCAGATTCAGCCTAATGGACGGCTCATTCTGCTCAGATACGGTCTAATGTACGACCCAATTAGACCTTCGTCTCCTCAGATGCTACCTAGTGTACGGTACATTTCTAAAGTGTAGTCTAGTGTACGACTACCCCCCTTTTATCATCAGATTCAGCCTAATGGACGGCTCATTCTGCTCAGATACGGTCTAATGTACGACCCAATTAGACCTTCGTCTCCTCAGATGCTCCCTAGTGTACGGTACATTTCTTAAGTGTAGTCTAGCGTACGACTACCCCCTTTCATCATCAGACACAACCTAACGTACGACCCTCTCTTCAACTCAGATACGATCTAGCGCATGATCCATTCTGATCCTTTATCCCCAGCAGCATATAACACACTCCGACTCCCCAGCGAAGTCAACAACCTAATGGATGACTCATTATTCGGTCTAACGTACGACCCAGTGTGGCGCCCATGTCTTCAAATTGGCCTAATGTACGGCGCAATCTGAAGCTTTCATCATCAAATTTCCTGGATGGCATCTTTAAGCCCATCTCCATCAAGACTAATTGACAAGTGCAAATTTTTGGGGGCATTCTAGTGTTCAATAATCTTCCACCTCCAGACCACGAATGGCCTGCACGCCATCCTAACTCTCTCGGTTCAAGAATATTGAACAGGGGCAGCTGTCATACCCCAAAATTTGCCCGTTAATATTACAAGAGATTTCTAAAGACACTCCAACTTATTCTGCAAGTCATTGACCTCAAAGAACGACCGCCCAGCTCACAACAGGCCCAATTCAGAAAAGGCCCAAACTAGCCCGCTCGCTAGGCGAGCAACTCCTTCGCCTAGCGAAGCCTCCGAATGTCAAAATTGGTGGGCTTCATTCTGAGCCCATTAGGTCATAAATTGCATGCTCGCTAGGCGAGCAAATCCTTCGCCTAGCGAACCTTCGCTACATGCTCGCCTAGCGAAGCTTGCGAACTTATAATTTTCGGGCTTCAGTCTGAGCCCATTAGGTCACCACCATCACTATAAATACCAGCTCTTCAGCCACGAAAATGAACACAGACAGACAGACCAAGGGGGACCAAGACGGACAGAAAAAAGGGAAAAAAGGAGAACCCTAGCAAGCAAAACCTGATACTCATTGGAGGCAAGCCTGGAAGGAACTCGGCGGCACCAAGTTCTACCTCCGCCCAATTCAATCCGATTTGCCGATTCGAAGTCATAACTCAGCTGCTAACAGGTTTACATTGCTATCATTGTTTTATATTCTTAATTTGCATATGACTTTATGATTAGATTTATGAAATACCTTAAGCTTGGCATGTGAACTTTAGTATATACCATGCATACCTTAAATGATTAATCATATAATTGCAGTAATGAGATCCATAAGGCATAAAATTGGTCGAGATTGTACTGATATCATATTCAAAAACCAGCAGCGCTCGCTAGCACATCGCTAAGCGAGCCAGTAGCGAGTACTCGCTAGGCCTTCGCTAGGCGAAGCAGGGGCGAATGGAACAGCGGCTGTTTCATTTTTTTTGGATGTTCTATCTTATGTTATTATAATTCTGCATCATTTGGTTTGAGTTCATGATTGTTGTGTTTATTTTATGGTGCAACTTTCAATTATATTTTATCTCGATGCTCTAATCCGTGTGTTGAATTGTGTAAAGGTTTACATGTTTCCAAGGAAATGGCCGGCTAGGCATTCCACCTTATGGGTGGGATACCCTTATGGAGATTCAATCTGAATTATTCAATCGATTTTAATGTATTAATTTTATGGCGAAGATCCACCCTAATGGCTTAATTGTTCTTAATGTATTGGTTTTAATATGAATCTAATTACCTACTTGATGACGGCTACCTAATTAATTGTAAAACTTTGCCTTTAAATAAGTGATCTTGGACCTCTCTTTGCTGCCCTACGGTATTACGGTATAACGGTCATGTCCCGCGAATGTGGGGATACACTTAGCAATGGCCCTTCGATTAAATCATCATAAAATAAATCATAGTCCCTCGGATGTTGCCTTCGAATATATGATTTTGTCCCTCGATGACCCTTCGGTGTAGCCTACGGTTAAATGATGATCGTCCCTTCGAATGCTAAGGTATCCTTACAACTGTTGCCTTCAATGACCTATCGATGACCCTACGATGACCCTTAAACATCCAAAGGGTAAAATTACTTACTTCACAATAGTAAGGACAGTTTTACCCTCATAAGGATAGGAAATGCCCATAACGACCTTAGGAAGGTATAACTCTCAATTACTGGATCATAACCTAAAACATTTTCCACCCCTCACACTTTGCAAATACTAGAAAATCACCACTTGGTATACATTCATACTAGAATCATTGCCAGGTTACATTTTTCTAAATAGTTTCAAAATTAAATGAGATAACACTTTGTATACATTCATACGAGAATCATTACAAAGTTAAACTCTCTTTCGAAACATTTTTAAACAATTCACCAACACTTTTCAGACAAAAATATAAGTGATCCAGCAATTAAGAGCCCATGGATAACCATGGATACAAAGGGTGCTAATACCTTCCCTTTGTATAATGTACCTCCCGAACCCAAAATCTATTGAGGTCTTTCCTGTTCTTTTCCACCTTTCCTTATTGGATAAAAGAAAAGTCGGTGGCGACTCTTGCTATCCGCGACATTGCGATAAAAAGCAAAATACCCCAAGTCAGTTCACCGTATGACAGTGACCTAGCTTGGAAGGTCATATTGCCTATGGATCAAAAAGATAGGTTATTGGGAAAATGGTCCCCAAATTGAGAAGGACCTTTTAATATTCTGCAAACATTCTCGAACAATGTGTATGAGATAAAAGAGTTAACCTTTGAGGGCAAAAACCTACGAACAAATGGGAAGTACTTAAAGCGGTATCGACATATTCTGCAGGAAGTACACATAGTTGCATAATAATCAATAAATTTAACGAAACCAAAAGGCTTCAAAAAATTGATAGCCTTGAATATTGTCAAAGGGCCATGAAAGGCATACATCATGTCTAAATATCAAAACGTTGCCATAAGTGGCAAGAGACAAATCAATAAAAATCAAATCAAATTTTTATCCTAGAAAGGGAAATTGGGCCTAATTCGCCCATATTGGACTTCGGCTGAGTTAAGTCGACGATCAGCTTGAGAAATAATTGTAGCATAGTTTGAAAGCTCGTTGTCAAGAGCAACGACTGTTTTCAAGTATTGAATACCTCTTTGAGTCTCTTCATCCAGTTGGATTTGTCTAACCCTCAAGAGGTTGGTTTTTTCTGCTTTTATTTCCTTTTTCCAGGTAGCAATTTGGGCATACAGGGAATGATATCACTATTTTCCTGGCCAAGGCTCTCTTCAACCTCTTATGTGTGTTGGTCTGATTCGCTGGCCAAATTCTATGCTTTATATCTCTCGGTTTCTATGAGCTCCATCTTGGTCTTGGCATCGTGTTTTCATTGAAAGTCGACCTGAATCTGGTCAAAAAGAGGGCCAAAAGTAACTAAAAAGTCTACCACCTCGATAGGAGCATCAGAAACTTCCAGTTTCTTCAGAAGAGTTTTAATGCTATATCCATATATGAAATCCTTTTCCAAAGTTTCGAAAAGGTTGACATCCTCAAAAAGGGCTTTTAGTTATTTCAGAATCTCGATAATAGGCTCGGGTCCAATCGCACCACCAGATACGGTCGAAGAACTAGAGCACCTGTCAATGGAGCTTCCGTGGCTCCTAAACATCATTCTCATATAGGCCTTAGATCATCTTTTTTCAGTGCATCCATTTATTCTTGGGACACATGTTTGATTGGCAGGTTTGTGTTCTTAACGGTCAAGCATCGGGATTGCTCTTTTCCACACTAGAAGCATTTACGGTGGTAGGATGCTCGACACTTTTAGAAACATTAAAAATGTTCTCTTATGGCCGGATCTCTTCGATGGGTTGAGGATCTCCAAGAGGATTTGTCTATTGAGGATTTTTCTTATTTAAAGTAGTTTATGGAGAAACCTCGTCCATGTCCATGTGGGTCCTTTCTTCATCACTTAAGGTCGAGGAAGAAGAATCAGCAAGGATTGCTTGGTTGGTTTAGTGGTGAGAAGTTTTATATTCAACCTCTATGGGTTTGTCGACTTCGTCTACAGCAGCTGCGATTACCGAAGGTTGATGTGCTAGTGAACTGTTGGTTGGCATTGGTTTAGTATTCGACACATGTGTTGGTTGCATCGCCAGTTTGTCCTGTAAGAAAATCATTTGTCAGTATTTAGGCAATAAATTTTTTTATGAGTAATAGATGGAGGTTTAAAATTACCATTAGAGTTTCTCCATCCGGACTAGAGTTGGCGCTCTCATTCGACGCCAATTTCCTAGCGAAAGGAGTCGCTTTTGTAGATTTACCAGTAGTGATGTTCTTTCCTGGTCTTGTTTTGGGAGTCAGAGCCATTCTAGAACTAGAGGGAATTTTCCTTGCGCCAACGCCTTTGGTCTTCTTCTTGTGAGGAGTAGGCTCTGAGGATGAATTTTCTACTGCAACAGGTTCAATAGTTATTGCGACAGACCCTCCCTTTGCAGCGGTGTCAAAAATCTGTATGTCAGGAAGGCGGTGAAAAGATGTTAGATTGATAAAAAAGTCATAAGATATTAAGTTTCGAACAATTGTGTGTGACACTGGAATACATACCTGAGCAGGCTGGGAAGAGGCTGCCTCAACCTTCGACTCAGTAAGTTCCACTTGAGTGTTGGCAACATCCCCCGTCATTTTCCTGTGTTCGACGACTCAGAATAAGTAGAACCAAATATCAGGTTAAAGAATGTGAAGTAGAAGATGAAGAAGATTGTTGAAGAGATTCTATGTTTTTCTCACCCTCATGTATGGGAGTTTTGACCCTGACATGTCTAGTGTCGACATGAAGGTGGCCTTTGAAGCTGTACAGATCTAGCTTAGTTGGAGTTACTCGTTGTGCATGCTTCAGACTCTCGTTTTTGTGAACCTTCATAAATTCCCCACAAATAAACCACCATGGAAATGGAGTTGCGAACGCCAAAGCCATGTCGCTGGTTGGCAAAAGGGGTAATCTCAGAGGATAAAATTTGAGGGAGAAGTCATATCTATCTTTTACATATCCAAGAATTTACAAGTCGGGTAGTTTCGCATCTATCTTTTGCTTCAGAGTCACAATCGCCTCACAGATCGTTCGAATAAGGTCGTTTGAGTCATATGCAGTCTCAAAGTATCTATGGAAGGCATGAATCTCCTTGATGTGTTTAGATATACCTTTCTTGAATTTTTGCTGCAAGCAAGAAAAATCGTCAGTGAGATGTTAATTTATGGTCGCAACATCCATAAATTCTTGAGCATGATAAGATCTCCACCAAGTTTCAAAATATTGAGTGGAATACTAGATGGGATCGAAGCCAAAAAGGCTAAGAGTGGGTCGGCGGTCAACATGCATAGCTAACCTCTAGAGGTAATCATCTTCGGAATAGTCAATGGTGCTAAGACATAACTCACTTTTCTTTTGATAGAATGGTCGATGGGTGGTTTAGCTTATACCAAATTGGTGGGCCACCAAGTTGGGTTGATAATTGAGGATCCTTACATGATCCTTGGATAGTTCAAGATGGACAGAAAATAGTCACGGCATTAGAAATGATGCCTAGATCTTCTTGGATTGCTTATCCTTTTCTCCTTTTTATGGAAGTGCTCGAGTAAACCACTTTGGTCTATAGGTTCTCTTTGCGAAAGGGGCCATGTTTTTAGTAAAGATGTAATGTTTGGAGAACATGATGACATAGGAATGGAAAGCATCTCGATATGACCTGCTCTTGTCGGTGGGAGTTAAGAAGTGCAATCGGGTGCCTTCGAACCGTCGACCGCTAACGAGGGGATCCACGTCGTTGGGGTGTTTTATTTTTAACAAAGTTCCAAAGGTGGCGTTAAGCCACAACTGGAGTAACCAAAATGGTCCAACAAGTAATAAGCCATCTTTTGGTTTGATGTTTCTCAAAGCTTTGGTGGCCTCTCCTAGGGATGCCTATAAATATCCCAAGATTAGTTGGCTTATGCATACGTTCTTTCCTTTGTGTAACTAGTTGGCAAGAGTTAATATCTCTTCACCACTTTAAGGGATTTGCAACAAAATACACATCCAGAAATGGCGAAAGGAATGAGCACCTGAGATCTGTAGATTTGGAGTTTTTCTTTGAAGTTAGGAGGCTCTGGAACATACTATTTATTCTTAATGACGGCAGTGTTGTGCAACGTATAGGCTAGCAGAACAGGTTCCTTGTAGGCTTTGATATTCTTGTTCGAAGGTGCCATGGTTATTGAATGATGAGTTTTTTTGGAAGATTTTGAAGAGAAGAAATGATTTTCATAGAAAAAGTTCAGGAAAATGTGGGAAAAATGTTGAAAGGATGAAGATGGGGTATTTATAGTGGAAAGAGTTGAGATTGTTCAGTCTCCTTAACTAACAGTTGGAGCAAATGAAGTGACACACGGAGTTTCCCCAGAAGTGACAGAGGTGATTAATTGCATGTAGTCACACTACCCTATGAATCCGGCGCCATGATGAGTATTGGTATTGTAAGACCCTAATTTTGATCCTAAGATCCCTCATGTTATCTCATCATATGCATTAGCATTGGGATCACAACTTGGCATCCTCCTTACCCCTCATTCATTGGGTTTGAATTGGGAGAGGTCACCAAGCACATTTGATTGTATCATAATTTGTTTTTCTTTGTTTACTAACCAAAAAACCAAAAATATGTTATTGTATAGTTTAACTCTTGTCTAGGCATTGTGCATGCTCACCTATGGTCCATCAAAATCATATCTAGGGTTTGAGACCCTCAATGCAAGGAGCTCAATCAATATTGGTTTACTATGGCTCTAAGTATCGTATATGGATCCCCATGAGCTTCACATGTTATTTTGATCAAGAAATCATCAAGATTTTGGAGTTTGTTTGCCTTGGAAGCCCTAATTCTTCTGGGTATCTTGTGTGACTTCTTCAACAAGTTTCTCCAACAATTGATCAAATATTTCAAGGTATATTTCACATTACATCATCTTATGCATATATGATTCTCCATGAGTCCCAAAAGTTAAGAGAATGTCAAGCTAGCAAGTTGGTTCATGGTGGTTGACTGGAGAAAGTCAACTAGTCAAAACTGGGGTTCCCTAGACCCTATCTCCTACAATTTTTGGCATATGAAAATGATTACAAGAGAAAAGTTACTCTGAATGACATTAAAAACAACTTTCATGTTAAAGTCAAGAGCTATTTTGTCTTGTAAAGTACATTTTTATTGTGAAAGATTATAGGTCATTTTGTCTAAACCCTAATTTGGAGGTCAACTTCCCAAGACCATAACTTGCTCAATTTTTATGAGATGAAATCCATTAAAATTGGATGATCAAATTTAAGATGTACACTTCAATTTTGATGTTTGGAGGAAGTGCAAATTCAACTTGCAAATGCATGTGCCAAGAGGAAAGATTATAGGTCATTTTGGGCCAATAACATTGAACAAGTGAATTTCCTCAACTTCTAAAATGCATAACTCCCTCATGAAAAATCCAAATGAGGTCATATTTGTGACCAAATTGAATATATTTGAAAGATTTACAACTTTTATGAAGGAGCTTTTCTCATTTGAAGTCCATAGAATAAGTTATTCAAGGTGGAAGAAGTGAACGTTTGGCTTGGGACTTAGAAAAGATTCAAATATGTTTGATTTCCCAAACTTCCACCTCAAAATTAATCATGATCCAAGCTTCAAATGGAAAAGTTTTCAACATGAAACTTGTATCCCTTGATCTCACCTTTCCAAAACATCTAAGATCATCTCATTTGGATTAAAATTGAGGGACTTGCGCATGGCTTTATTATGGATAGTGTTTTGGCAAGATTGGATTTCAAGTGATCAAATTCTTTTGCATGCTTACACATGATGCATTCAACACACTTTGTACACAAATTAGGAGTGGAGTGCATCATCCCTAAGGCCCAAATGATTGCCCATGCACCCATGTAAAGGAGTTTCCAAATTTGTCCAAATTTCAAGTGGTGTAAATATCAAGTGCATTACCTATTTAAACAAGCTTAAGGCTTCAAATTCATCATCAACATCTTGCCCAAGCTTTACTAGACCAATTCAAACCCTCACTGCCATAAAATTTCTAAAGGTTTCTCTTGAAATCGAGCTTGAACTTCATCTTCTGTGTGGAAGTTCAAACTCCCGAAATTCAATTCAATTTTTATCTCATTTGGTTTCTGCAAGCAAGAGGAGGAGAAAGCAATCAAATCCAGATCAAGATCAAGTGGAATTAAATCAACTCGAAGGTGATTTTTCAGAAACTTCTTCTCTTTGATTCTCTCTCAATTCTCCACTATTCTTGTTGATTTTTGGTTGTCTGAAGTCCTATCAATGTAGGCAACAAGATTGAGTTGCTTTGAGGTCAAATCGAAGCAACTCAGTTCATGATCCTCAAAATTCAAATCCCTGTATCTTTTCATATACTTGGAATTTGACAAAATTGAGGCCAGATTCGAGCTCCTGAGCAATTGTTTTCTTTAAATCCATGTCTTGCTTTTTCATTTTGGTGATGGTTGAAGGTGGACCAGTCAGGTGAGGTCCACCGGAGAAGAAGACCGGAGCTCTGGCTCCGGCGATGTGTTGGCAAGCATCTCAACCACATGGTTCATTTAAATTGTTTTAATCTTGGGCGTTGCTTTTGATTACCACGCGTGCGTCTCAGTTGACCAAGGCACATGTGGAGCACGCACTGATCACCATCTTATATGCCGCCTCAATTAATGAGGGAGATCAGATGGTCCACGTTTTTTTGAATTTTTGAATATTCTATTTAATTGCTTATTTTTCATTAATTCATATTAATTTTATTATTGATCCAAAAACTATGGGACTTTCACCAAAAAATTTCAAATATTTTTCTCTTTCATTTTCTAAATTAAAATTAATTTTTAGATCAATATTGATATTTTTCATGATTTAATTGTTTTTGTGCATATTTTTAATTGTTTAAAAATACTTCTGACTTTTCAAAAATAATGAAATTTTTTCTCCAAGGTCCTTTGAACTTGTTTGACCTATGATAAATTTCTTGGTCATTGATTTGGTATTTTGAAGAGGTTTTAGGTTTTTGATCAAACATAATTTAATTTAATGCATTTTAATTTGATTTTTAATTGTTTAATTGTGCATAAATTGTGTTGAGCCACTTTTATTGACTTGTGGAGTTTGACTTTGTGTTTGGGTCTTGGTCAAGGTTGATTTGACTTTTGTTGGATTACAATCATTGGATTTAGGGGATTGATGAAATGTACATTTCATCTCACAAAATGAATGAATGATTTTAATTTGATAAAATTCCTCCCATGACCAATTTGTGTTTGTCTCATTTCCCCTCCCTCTTCATCTTCAATCACATTCTATCCCATCCCTTCCATTGGCCGATGACATCTCAATATCCTAAGGCTAATTGGTTCATCAATAACTTTGTATTAGATGAACCAATACAAGTATGGATGAGATTAGGTCCATCATTTGATCATTTTCTTTTTGAGTGTGGTATATTTTAGGAGTATGGTTCATTATACCATATCTCTAACATGCATTAACACCAAGATTTTTATTGCCCGATCTCAGATAGTTGTGACTTCTACATAAGTCCAATTACGATTGCTTAACATAGCGCTAAATTTTGACCCAAAAGCATAGCATTCTAGTAAGTGAGATTGTAAGTCTCCCCTCTTTCATGGTACCGTGTGGAAACTTGGACTTTTTTCCTTCCTTTGGAAGATGTCTTGGTTCAAGGATCCATGCTTGTGAATAAAGGGTTGAGTGTTCTCCAAAGAATGACTTAAACAATTGAAAAGCAAAACTCCACTAACATCTAATCAACTAATATTTGACTAACTCTTATTATTAATTGATTTTAATTTCAAGTCCTTTACTTTATGCCATTTAAATTCAAGCCATTTATCATTCGCCATTCATATCATTTAACTTGTTTATTTTAATGTCATTTTCCCTTTGCTCACTTGAGCCATATATTGTGATTGCATATATTTGTTTGTATTATTTGAATTTTCATCTGATGCAAGTGTTGAGACCCTCTCGAGTTCATCTGCTACATGGTCTTGATGCAAACGTTACTTTGAACCTGTGTCCAATGCCTTATTCTGATCCATTCAAGGAGTATGTCATCTGATACATGGGGAAGATTATGAAGAAGAGTATGAAGTTGCTAGCTTGGACGTGGCTATCTTTATTTGATGCCTTTCTCTTCATCTTGCTTGATTGTTGATAATTCTTGATTTTAAAGTCCAAAGGAAAAGTGGGTTTCTATATGACATTCTTGTCTATTGGATTGCATCTCATTGGTTAGATCTTTTCAACTCTTAAACTTTTAATTTTTGCTTAGGATTAGTCTCTTCATCTCCTCCCATTTTTTAAATTTCAAAATATCTCCCCCTTTTCAAAATCTTATTTGCTTATGATTTCTAAACTTAGACTTTATTGCAAATTATAAACTTTGGCCTTATGTCATTGCATTTTTAAAATCTTTTCTTAATCAAACTTGTAAATGAACTTAACCATATTGACTTAAAATTTCAAAAAAAGGACAAAAAAACTAACACTCATTCAAACCCTTTTGGCTTTTTTGTGCCTCTTTTAAACTTAAAGTTTTTTGTTAAAAGCAATCCACTCATTTTGAAATTGATACCACAAACTACGAGGTTTTGATCCCTCATTTTATGTTGGTACGTAGGCACAAGTCCGAAGGTCTTGTCAAACACAAAAATGTAATTAATAAATTCTTTTCTCATCCACATACTCTATTTATTGCAAACATATTTTATGCCAAAAACACATACACACATGAAAAAGGGCTCCCTAGGAGTACCTAGGACACTTTGGGTGCTAACACCTTCCCTCTGTGTAACCAACCCCCTTACCTGTAATCTCTGACATTTTATTAGTTTTGATTTGAAAACTTCTTATCTTTGGGTTTTGTTCGTACTTTTTCCTTTTCCTTTGGAAACAATAAAAGCGTGGTGGTGACTCTGGTTTTATTGACGTTAAGTTTATCCATAGCTTAATGGTCATGAATTTACCGCTACAGAAATTAAGTGGCGACTCTGCTGGGGAGTAGTCCTCAGTGGGTTTAGCCTACTTCTTTATGTGTATATAATTGTATATTTGATGTTTGTATATTTGTTTGTGTGATATAATCTTCTTGTTGTGCTTGGTGATCTATGTGTGGTGAGATAAGTTCTAACCCGAACTTGAGTGCAATTAAGATAGGAGGATGGTATAGTCATGTTCGACTTGTGTGGAGTAGTCCTTAACAAGTTCGCTTGAGACCCATCTACTCAGTGAAGACCCTTTTTGAGCTATTGATGTCACAAGTTATTTGTGGTTAGGCATTACTTTCTCTGATTTGGGGTCTGAGAAGTTGAGGACCGTAGAACATTTAACCCAGCTTGGCCTATTTAGGACGTAGTGCAGAGACTGTTCAGGTGTAGACTTGATAATAGTTGTTACGTGATACTACACTCAGACGAGTTTCTCTGGAGAATATTATGGGTTGATGAGTCAGTCATCCTAACCTGTAATATCCGATAGATGGAATTAAGACTCTGGGAACTTTTTAGAACATGATCTACAGGTTTTATCCTTAGTACACTCCTTTGGGATGGTTCTTAACCCGACTCCATGCTCGTGACTCACAACAAACCCTTGATTCTTGGTTGATCCAATCAAGTCTTGTCAAAATCAATGGAACTTGGGTGTTGATAAGGTGAAAACCATAATCCACCAAAATGGATGATTGATCTTGACAATGACTTGATTCATCCCTTGACCTTTGTTTGCTTTCCTTATGTGTGATACCTTATTTGTGATTGTTCCATTCATGTATTCATGCGTATCATGACATTCATCACACGAAAAGTAACTTCAAGGAACTGAGGTTTTATTTGCAAATATTTTCAGACCATGGATTATGGACGAAGGAACACTAAGAAGTACAGTTTCAGATGTCCCGATTTGATAGAGTTACGGAAGCTATCATCTTTTGTATTAGATCCCTTGGACTTCAAACAACGTTGTAAGACCCCAATTTTGGCCCTAAGATCCCTCATGGCCCATATCATATCATATCATGGCCTCAAGGATCAATGCATACCCTAACTGCCCTCCTAGTGGGTGGGTTACCTTGTGAGTGTGGTTCTTGATCACCAAGCATGTATAGCATTTGTATATCATTGCTTTTCATTTGTTTACTAACCAAAAGTACAAAAATATTGTCATCTAACCTTGTTTCTTGCAGATGAAGCTAGCTAGGTCAATGCAGTCAAATCAGGCCTTGAGCAATAGATGGTGGCCATTCTTGAAGAATTTGGACACCATGATCATTCATAAAGAATTCAATTAACTTGTGATATCATTTGGAATCAAGATCTCAATCGAAAGAGGCTTGGAACTCATCAGAACATGGCCCAGTCAAGAAAAGTCAACAAAAGTCAACTGTGGTCAACTGTACATTTAATCAGAGATTGGAAGGTGTGAGATGGTTAGAAAGACCTCATTCATGTCCATACAAGTCCTATTTGACATTTCAAAGGTCAAGGTTGAAGGAATTGAGGTCAGACAGAAAGTTTCCCAAAATGGCAAGTGGACCTGTAATCTCAGCTGCCCAAAATGGAAAGTTTTTCCCCTCAAGATAACTTCATGATACAAGCTTCAAATAAAAATGTGTCCAACATGAAAGTTGAAGATCTTGTTCTCACCATTCCAAAAAGTCCAAGAACTTGAAATTCTCATGTATGGTTTGCAAGATATGGCTCAGTGAATTTCAAAAAAGACCCGTAATCAGAGGGCCATAACTTCCACATGGATTGTCCAAATTGCAAGTTCTTTATATGCACAAACTCCATTTGACATGTACTTTCATGGTGCATAATTGGATTTCTTCAAAAGTGGTCAATGCAAAAGGTCAAATTTCAACTGGACTGTTAAATGAACCAGGGGCAAAATCGTCCAACTTGTGAAATAATTGGAATTTTTGAGTGGGGATTTTTTCTACACTTCATAAATGGTATTTGAAAATTGTTGGAATATTCATAACATGCCTAGGCCTTGTGGTTTGAGAATTGGTTTTGAAAATGAATTGGAAAAATGGACACATAAGCCATCACATAGTAAAAATGCAAAATAGGAGGAATTTGAAAATAAAACCAATTCTATCAGCTTCCAAATAGTATTTACAACTTGTTGAAAGTGAAAAAATTCTGCTGTAATGCTTCTAAGCTTCAAAAGGCAAAAAGTCCAAATTCACACATAAGCTTAATTTCACTAATCCATTTTTTCCACTAATCATGATTAATTGTGAGATTAATTGGTAGTATATAAGCTTAATGTTAACTGTTTTTGCAGACACTAATCACAATTTCTCAGATCCACAAGAAAATCTCAAAAATTCTCTCAAAATTTCACAATTCTTCATCACACTTTTTTCAATTTTTCTTTGAATTGCTTGATCTTTTGTGTTTGCTATTGTGATAATCATCTTCCAGGCGTGCTATATTGGATCTGTTTTCATCGAATCGTGGCAAAAGCATCAAGAACTTGCAGCTGTTGAAGCAACCTCCATTTCCATGGCAGCTTGAAGAATCCATTGATAGCAGTACAATTGAGCTAAAACTTTGATCCTGTTGCACTTCCACATCAACATGCTCAAGCTGTTTCACCGTTACACGCTTGGAAATGCGCTAATTCTTCAACTGTCATCATACAAGGCAAGAATTCGATACTCATCAAACTCAAATTAATGATATGGATCTTGTAGGTCTTAGTGTGTAGATCGTGCAGAACCTTAAATCTTGAATTTCCATGATGAATTGAACGAGTTATTGCCGTTTGAACTTTGATACGCTAAACTGTTTTGGCTCGATCCTTGAAATATGTTTAGAATTAGGTTGTTTACTTGCTAGATTCATGTTCTGCGTTGCTAGACGGTTACAACGGTATATTATTTGCTTGATTTGGTTGAGAAACGGGCATAACCGAAGCTGGTGTTATCGAACCCGTAGAACGCATGCGAAGAAGATGCAGAAAGCTGGAAAATTCTGCGCTAGATCCATGCTGCACGCGTTTCGTTTCAAAATTGTTGTTTCCCTCTGAACCGAGCGAATCAAGCAGCGCCACGTCAATTAGTGGCACGGCAGCGTTTTGGGTCAGGAATCGCTTATTACGGATTTGCCACTCGGTTACCAATTAATTAATTAATTCATAATAAGGCTTAAATAAATATTTCAATAAATATTTAGAAACTTCTAAAATTCATAAAACCACCAATAATCATCCAAATAAATTGAGACTTTTTTTGACAATCTCCTTTTTTAATCTATTATTTTTTAGATACAAAAAATAAAATGTTGCTTGGTAGAAAAATTAATTAGTATAGAGGTCTTTATAATGTACACAAATTTCACATGCTTTGCCATTTTAATTATAAAATCACCATACATAATCCAAATGGCTTGAAATTTTAGGTGTAGGTTCTCAACTCTCTCTTGGAATTTTTGGCATAGGTTTTGTAATTTTTGGACTTCTGGTTTTTAGATATGAATTAATGAACTTGAGTGTGACAAAATGTGATATAATGTGATATGCTGAGTTCCCTGATTTTTTTGCCATGCTTCCCATTGGCCAATGGCCTTAAATTTTTGCATGTAGCACATTTGATATGTTAACATTCACTATGATTTTTCGTGGATTTTTATAATCCATTTCCTAATTGATTAGAATTTTTGTTTGCTGCCTAGCATTTTTTGGGCTTTGTTTGTGACACCTTTGTAAATATGTTGCCAAATCCCCATACCTAACCCTATGGACATGAAAATTGATAGAGTAGTTCCTAACATGTTAAGCTATCATTTGGCTTTGGTCCTACTAACTTCCCATTTACCATCACTGTTTACCATTTAATTGAAGTTAGCATACATTTTTGGACTTCATTTGATTGTGTTTTTGCATGCCTTGTCATGTTGAATTAATTCCTATAGATTCACTAATCCAAATGGCATAAAAATTGACATGTAGCTTGTTGAATGTCCTCTGTTTAGGATATAATTTTTGTGGAATTTTCCATGCTGTTTTGGTATTTTTTGTGATGTGATCTTGCTGGTTGCTCATATGTGACTTACATTTGCTCACTTTGCCTTACATGTTGCATAAATTGAAATAGGGGCATGGTTTGGATTTGGGACCAATTGGAGTCCTTTCTTAATTGATTTGTCTTGACTTTGATCATGATTTGCTTGCTGTTTTAGGATTTTTCCATCCTTTTGACCCTAGGCTTATCCTAGAGGTCTTGTTACTTACCTTTGAGTTTGACTTTGACTTTTCAGGTTAAGAAGTTAAGGCTTAAGGATATTGTTTCACATTTGGGATGTTTTGCTTGACCCTTGTGAACTAATGTGTTTGTTTTGTAGGATGTTTGCTTCACTTGAGCCTTGTGCTATGCACATTATTGTTTGATTGTACATTGGTTGATTCTTATTGTTGTTGTTTTGTTTATGTTGGGATGCTGATCATTTTTGACTGATTCCAGGTACCCTTAGTTGCTCAGTTCTCTTAAGAACTTGCATTGCTTTGCTTATAAGCAATTAGCATTGAGGTATAGAACCTTCTTCTTCATGTAGTCTGGAGACCCGGCCCGTTATTTGGCCGGGCAAACTGTCTGAAGTCCTCCTTAAGAGGCAATGCTTGTGTATGTTTATATTTGTCCCAAGCAGGAAAAGTCCTTTAAATAAGGCAATTGGTGGATCAAAGAGATAAGTAGCCTATCTCCCACTATTCCGTGTGTCTTCTCCTTGCTCCCATTACATGGTTGTAGCATTGAGATCCAAACCCAAGATCTATCGAGTCTAATTGGGGAAAGAGTTCCATCTTTCTGAACTCCCCCACATTCTTATATTTACATGCTCTCTCGGACCTGAGATAGAAGCAATGAGGCACACCCCTCATATCCTTTCATCTGCTTCACCTTAGCCCCTCAATGGCAAGGTTAAGAGCGACACTTACCTCTTACAGTGGACTTTCATAGTCAAACCCTTTTGCTTGAGCCTCATTGAATGGTTATAGCGTGTGCTACTTGAATTTATGTGATTGATTACCTGATTCATTTATACATGATTACTTGATTGCCATTGTGCATTTACTACCATTGATTGCCATTGTGCATTTATCATCTTTGTTTGCCATTAGTGCATGATCACTTCTTTTGTCCTAGTGACATTGATGTTTTCCCATTGAGGACAATTGTAAGTCCATATTGATTGGCTTTTGTTCCTATGACATGGAAGAGATAGAGTGTAAGACCTCACTGGTCACTCATATCTTCTTTGCTCTTTGTTTGAGCATTGTTGTTGTATGTGAGGATTCATTGCAAGTCCCTGTGATGTGGCATTTGTATTCCTAGGATCATACTGTGGAGGTTAACATAAGTCCAGATAGATTGGCAGTTGACTTCCCTGTTTTGTTTTTTTGTTTTATTCTGATGGAGATTAGTGTAAGTCCATAGAGTGGCTTCTGATATCCTTACTTGTTTTAGGAGACAGGTATAAGACCATTGAGTGACATCCAGTATCCGCTTTTATTTACTTTCATCTGTTACCATGTTCATTGCTCATTTGTAGCCTATTCCTAAGGACCCACTTGAATCATCTTCTATATGATTTCAAGAGGTGGACCCTTCTAAGAAGTTTTACATTCACTCCACCATTCCATTCACCCCATTGTGTCCTAAACTTTTCACACATACTTTTAAAAACTTGAAATAAGTGTTGTGCAAACATTCTCACCTTCTTTCCAAATTAGAAACTTGGACCTTAAGTCCATGATTTTTCCAAACTCCATTTTTTGTAAATACTTCTTTGAATTGACTTTAATCATACTTTGACCTTTTTGTAAATAATCCAAATAACTTCACCCATTCAAGTGATTTTGTGGCTTTGTCCATGTTTGTTAAGTCTTCATACATTAGCTATAGGTTTGATTTACCCTAGTTGGTTGATATTAATCTCACCTATTTGTCCTTAGTAGATGAATTGTAAGTCTTCCTTGCCTATTATAGGGTTAACCCCTCTCTGGCAAGTTGAAGCTTTTCTCACATGGTGGACTAGTTGTTATATAAGGTTGAGTTTTCTCCCGTGGGTAACGTAAGACCTTTGAGCTTGTGTTTTAAAATTGAATCCACTAACTTTTGGAAGTTTTTAGCCGAACTACGAGGTTTTGATCCTGTAAAGGTACGTAGGCAATGGTTATCCATCCAAACACAAAAATAATTAACATGTATATTCTTTTCTCACCATCCCAATCATGTTTGCACAATGCTTATGTCATGACAAATAATAATTTTCAAACAACAAAGTGTGAAAAGGGCTCCCTAGGAGTACCTAGGACGTGATGGGTGCCTAACACCTTCCCATTGCGTAATTTACCCCTTACCCGATCTCTGATCTTTTTATTAGTTTTCTACGTGTAAAACTTCTTAGGCTTTTGTTCGCTTTTTAGCCAGTCCTTAGGATAAATAAAAGTGCGGTGGCGACTCTATATTCATTGTATACTTTGCTTATGATTTAATCAATAAATCATATAGTAACGAATACACCGCTACAAACGTCATGGGAAGCTTTTATCTGTATTGTCTGCTGATATAGTGGAAGGACTCTTGAGTGTGTCGGTTCAGTTTTATGACCCTCTCAGCTGTTGCTTCACTTTTCCCAATTATCAGCTTATGCCTATGTTAGAGGAGTATGCCCATCTCTTGGGAATACCTATTTCTGACAAAGTGCCTTTTAGTGGATTGGAAGAGATTCCCAAATCTCATCTTGTAGCTGAAGCTCTTCATTTGAAGAAGTCTGAGATTGAGGCTCATTGGGTGAAGAAAGGAGGAATGTTTGGGTTGACTTCTGAGTTCCTTATTGGGAAAGATACTGCCTTTGCTCAAGCCAGTAGTGTGGATGCTTTCGAAGCCATCTTTGTGTTACTCATCTATAGTTTGGCTTTATTCCCTAACATTGACGGTTTTGTTGATGTTAACTCCAGTAGAATCTTCTTAATTGGGAATCCTGTGCCTACTTTATTAGGTGATATGTACTTCTATTTGCATCTAAGGAATTCTAAAGGTGGTGGAACTATTGTGTGTTGTGTTCCTGTTTTGTACAAGTTGTTTATTTCGCACTTGCCTCAGACGCCTACTTTTGTGGAAAACAAACAATGTCTACGGTGGTCTCAGAGACTTATGTCCCTCACTAATGATGATATAGTTTGGTATGACTTCGCATTGAGTAGCTTGGATATTATTAAAAGTTATGGTGAATTCTCTAATGTCCCTCTCATTGGTACACAAGGAGGAATCAACTACAACCCTGCATTGGCTCGTCGTCAACTTGGGTTCCCCTTGAGAGACAAACCTAATAACACTCAGTTAGAAAGTCTTTTCTATCAAGAGGGTAAAGATCCCCAACATTTGAAGCAGAAGATGGTACATGCTTGGCATAATGTGCATAGGAAAGTAAGATCCGAGCTTGGTCCGTGCAACTGTGTAGCTTGGAAGCTTACACTACTTGGGTGAAGAAAAGAGCTTTGGAGTCGAAGATGTCGTATGCTTGCGAGAGACCTATGTATGTGGTTGTGGTTGAGCCATTAACTCTCCTTAACCAATATATAGAGGAGTTGGAAGATGCACTCGCTAAGATGAAGCAAGAGAAAGATATGTGGGAAGAGCGGTTCCGTGCTTTGAGCCGAAAGCATGAGGAGTTGCAGCTTGAGTCAAAGGACAAAGATGCACTTATTGAACTCCTTGAAGACCGAGCAGTGAAGACACAGAGAGAGCCAGAGGGTCCATCTTCCTCTAGTATGCCTCAGCCTTCCGGTGCTTGGAAGAAGATTGTTTATCAGCTCTTCCTTGAGAAGGCTCAGATGAAGACATCTTTTGAGTCCGAGATTCGACGCATCTGAAGGAAGTACATGCCTGAAGCCAGATCATCTGACACTGTTGTTAGGGGATCCTTAGGATGATTAGTTTCCTTTGCTCTTGTGTTTGTTCTTTGGTTTCTGAAATTTGTACTCAGTGTAATCCTTCCAAAATTATATGAATAAAAGAGATTTTTTTATGGTCAATAAAATTTGTTATTGTTATTATATATTTGCAAATAAAATAGTATGTTCTTTGAAATTAAACAAACAAAACATTGCATTTCGTGCATCATTTGCATAACAAGTTTCCTTCTGCCAGATGTCTTATTGGTTATTCTTCTGTACTTCAGCCAAGTTGACTCACCGATATAACATTCGCGCCAATCAACCGAGAATCATGGAACATTTGGAACAAGAGAACTGAGAGTTTAAGGACGAGATTGCTCGTTTGACTGCCATGATGGAGTCTGTTTTAGCTGCTCAGAATCAGTCTTCTCCAACGCCTGCAACTCCTCCTCCTTCTCAGAGGACTGTCATTTCAGAGGTTGCTACCTCAACTATGCCTGCCACTCAGTTTGCTCCAGCTATGCCTGCCGGATTCCTGTGGGGAATGCCACCAAACTTTGTGCCTGAAGGGTTTGCTCCTACTTTTGCTTCCATGTTAGCATCTAGCCCGATCATGATTGTTACGCCTCCAGTTGTTCACACCCTGCCTCGTGTTGAGGACACCATCTACCATTCCGAGCCGTCTGAGGGTCCGGATGTTTATGAGAAGATGGATGAGATGAAGGCCCAGTTCCTTGAGTTGTGCAAGGAGTTGAAGACATTGAGAGGAAGGGACATGTTCGGTAAAAGTGCTGCTGAACTTTGCTTAGTGTCGAATGTCAAAATCCCGATGAAGTTCAAAGTCCCTGACTTTGAAAAGTATAAGGGAAATACCTGTCCACTTAGCCATCTCGTCATGTATGTCAGGAAAATGTCAACGCAAACTGATAATGATCAGTTATTGATTCACTATTTTCAAGACAATCTGACTGGTGCCACTCTGAGGTGGTATATGGGGTTGGACAGTGCAAGTGTTCGCACATTCAATGATTTGGGTGAAGCTTTTGTAAAGCAGTACAAGTACAACGTGGACATGGCGCATGATAGAGACCAGCTAAGGTCTATGTCTCAGAAGGACAAAGAGACATTTAAAGAGTATACCCAGAGGTGGAGAGAGCTTGCTGCTCAGATCAATCCTCCATTGGAAGAAAAAGAGATAACCAAGATTTTCCTTAAGACCCTGAGTTCATTTTATTATGAACGCATGATTGCTAGTGCCCCCAGTGATTTTACTGAAATGGTGAACATGGGGATGATATTAGAAGGTGTCCCTGAGGGACGATTGTCTAAAGAAGAGGTATCATCAAGCAAGAAGTATGGAAGAAGTTTCGCCAGAAAGAAGGAAGGTGAAACCAATGCAGTATCAGTGGGGAGGCAAAGGAGGCCTCATGTTAAAAGAAATCTACAACCACGTCAGCATCATCATCAAGTTTCATCCGTTATTCCCGTGTTTTCAAACAATCAATCAGCACCAATTCAACAACAACGTCAACAACAACCGTAACAAAGAACAAACAACTATAACACCAACACCAACAATAATTAACAACAACAAAATTCGAGAGAAATAAGGTCTCTTTTGACCCTATTCCTATGTCACATGCTGAACTTTATCCATCTCTGGTTCTCAAGAACCTACTTCAGCCAAGAAATCCGCCACAAATTCCAAAACCACTTCCATGGTGGTATAAGCCAGGGCTTCCTTGCGCCTTTCATCAAGGAGCACCCGACCACGATATTGAAAACTGCTACCCGTTGAAGTACGAGGTCCATAAGCTTGTAAAAAGTGGGACGGTGTCCTTTGAGGACCACACGCCGAATGTGAAAGCTAACCCATTGCCTGCTCATGGTAATTCCTCTGTTAATATGGTAGATGGTTGTCTGGGAGAATATAGGGTTTATAATGTTAGTCATATCCGGTAGTCCTTGGTTGCAATTCATAGAGATATCTGCTTGGTCAGTGAATCTGATCATGACCATGATGGTTGTGTGGTCTGTAGTGTGAACCCTCGAGGATGTGTCATTGTCAAGAGGGACATTCAAAGATTGATGGATGAAGGGCTTATCCAATTTTATCAATCAATGGAAGTAAATGATGTGAATATGATAGTACCAGCGTTCAAAACCCCATAGCGGGTAGTGATTCAGTTTGACAGCAGCAGCAGTAACATCGTCAATAGATCGGTATCGCTGCTAGTAATATGGTTAGTAGGACCTATCCCGTATGCATCCGATAGAGTTGTTCCGTACCAATATAACGCTACCATGTTGGAGAATGGTCAAGAGGTTCCGTTGCCTATGACCAATTCTGTTGTGAACATTGTTTATATAGCGAAGGTGACCCGTAGCGGTCGTGTTTTTGGACCCATCTTTCCAAAAAACGTGATAGAAGATGTGTCGAATGGTAAGAAGGTTGATGTACCCGCAGTGAATCTAGTTAATGCTCCAAAGTGTCAGTATGGTGAATCCAGCAGTTTAAAGGCTAACGATGATGATGAGGTACTTCGTTTGATAAAGAAGAGTGAATTTAATATGGTGGAGCAGCTGCTCTAAACCCCTTCAAAGATTTTAGTGTTGTCTCTGCTCATGAATTATGAAGCGCATAAAGAAGCACTACAAAAAGTGTTGGAGCAAGCCTACGTCGAGCATGATGTAATTGTGGATCAATTTGACCACATCGTGGCTAACATTACTTCCTGCAACAATCTGAGCTTTTGTGATGAAGAGCTTCCCGAGGAAGGTAGAAATCACAACCTAGCATTGCATATATCAATGAACTGTAAGGAAGATGTGTTGTCAAATGTGTTGGTTGATATCGGTTCTTCGTTGAATGTACTCCCCAAGTCAACTATGTCAAGGTTATCATATCAAGGCGCCCCGATGAGGTACAATGGCATGATCGTCAAGGCGTTTGATGGTTCTCGTGAGACTGTTATTGGTGAAGTGGACCTTCCAGTGAAGATAGGTCCGAGTGATTTTCAAATTACTTTTCAAGTGATGGACATCCACCCGGCCTATAGCTGCTTGTTGGGAAGGCCATGGATACATGAGGTTGGAGTTGTGACATCCACTATACACAAAAAACTCAAATTTGTGAAGAATGGCAAACTTGTCATTGTTGGTGGAGAGAAGGCGTTGTTGGTAAGTCATTTGTCGTCTTTTTTGTATGTGGAAGATGAGGATGAGGTTGGAACTCCGTTCCAAGCTCTATCTATTGTTGAAGAGAAGAAACTTGGGGCACTTATGTCCTCTTTTAAAGATGTGTAGAAGATTATTGAAGCTGGCAATACTGATCAGTGGGGCCGTATGGTAGAGGTCGCCGAGAACAAGAACAGAGCCGGTTTGGGATTCCAGCGAGGGCTGTCTAATGTCAAAGCTGAAGATATGCAACCGAGTTTCCGTAGCAGAGGGTTCATACATGGTAATGAACAACACTCAGCTGTTGTGATCAAGGATGATGAAGATGAAGAATGCGCCAATTTTGTGACGCATGGAAAGGCTTGCCACAATTGGATCGCTGTTGATGTTCCTGTTAGTGTCCATCGCTCTAAGTAATTTGTTTTTATCATTTTAACTCCTTCTCCTATGCCTAAGGGAGAAGAGAACATTGTTGGACATATTTCAAATTAATCATCAATAAAATGCAATTCTATTCATCCACATCTATGATGTTTTATTTTTACTTTTTGCTTTTTTGAAAATGGTAATCACAAAAAACATAAATAAATAATAAGTATCCATCTGCATAATATTTGGTCACAATTCACTTCTCTAAAATCGAAATATCAAATCATTATGCAGGTTGGTTTCTAAACCCATTGAATACAATGATCCTACTCCTTCTTTAAACTTTGAATTCCCTGTGTTTGAGGATGAGGAAGAAAGTGATGAAGAAATGTCTGATGAATTATCTCGTCTACTTGAGCACGAGGAAAAAGCCATTCAGCCATTCGAAGAGCAGATTGAGTTAGTCAACTTGGGTTCTGAAGATGATGTGAAAGAAGTCAAGATTGGGTCTCAACTGTGTCCAGAGGTTAAGAAGGGATTGATTGATCTTCTTCGAGAGTATTCAGATGTGTTTGCTTGGTCCTATCAAGACATGCATGGTTTTGATTCTGAGATTGTGGAGCACAGATTTCCGCTGAAGCCATAATGCCCGTAAGTCAAGCAAAAGTTGATAAGAACTCATCCTGATATGGCAGTGAAAATCAAAGAATAAGTTCAAAAGCAGATCGATGTCGGTTTCCTTGTAACCGCTGAGTATCCGCAATGGGTGGCCAATATTGTGCTTGTTCCTAAGAAGGATGGAAAAGTCCATATGTGCATTGATTATAGATATTTGAACAAAGCTAGTCTGAAAGATGATTTTCCTCTACCACACATTGATATGTTGGTAGATAATACAACTAAATTCAAAGTCTTTTCGTTTATAGATGGATTTTCCGGTTATAATCAGATCAAGATGGCACCCGAAGATACATAGAAGACCATATTCATTACACCCTAGGGAACATTCTGTTATAGAGTGATGCCTTTTGGTTTGAAGAATGCTGATGCAACCTACCAGTGAGCAATGACCACTCTTTTTTATGATATGATGCATAAAGAGATCGAAGTCCATGTTGATGACATGATTGCTAAATCCAGCGTTTGAGGAAGTACAAACTCCGCCTGAATCCCAATATATGTATGTTTGGTGTTCGTTCTGGTAAGTTGTTGGGATTTATTGTCAGCGAGAAGGGTATTGAAGTTGATCCTGCCAAGGTCGAAGCAATACAAGAGATGCCTGCGCCCAAAACTGAGAAGCAAGTCAGAGGTTTCTCGGCCGCTTGAATTACATCTCAAGATTCATATCGCACATGACTGCCACATGTGCGCCTATATTCAAGCTTCTTCGGAAAGATCAATCTTGTGATTGGACTGAGGATTGTCAGAAAGCTTTTGACAGTATCAAAGAGTATCTGCTTGAGCCTCCGATTCTGTCTCCGCCTGTTGAAGGAAGACCGTTGATCATGTATTTGATTGTGCTTGAAGAGAGTATGGGTTGTGTTCTAGGTCAGCAAGACGAAACTGGAAATAAAGAATATGTTATTTACTACCTCAGTAAGAAATTCACCGATTGCGAGACTCGATATTCTATGCTTGAAAAGACTTATTGCGCATTGGTTTGGGCTGCTAAGCGTCTGCGTCAGTATATGTTGAATCATACCACTTGGTTGATATCCAAAATGGATCAAATCAAGTATACTTTTGAGATGTCTGCTTTAACTGGGAGGATCGCCCATTGGCAGATGTTGTTATCGGAGTATGATATTGAATACCAATCTCAGAAAGCGATCAAAGGTAGTGTCTTGGCTGACCATTTGGCTCACCAACCGATTGAAGATTATCAGTCAGTACAATATGATTTTCTTAATGAAGAGATTTTGTACTTGAAAAGGAAAGATTGTGATGAACCATTGCTTGAAGAAGGGCCGGAACCTGGTTCCCATTGGGGCATGGTATTTGATGGAGCTGTTAATCAGTATGGTAATGACATTGGGGCAGTGATTATTACTCCTCAAGGAACGCATTTTCCATTTACAGCTAGATTGACTTTCAAATGTACAAATATATTGACGTCTATGAAGATTCAGCTAGATTTACTCCTCAAGGCAAGCATTATGGGGCTTGAAGAGTCCATTGATCTCAGAATCAAATATCTTGACGTCTATGGAGATTCAGCTTTGGTTGTGAATCAGATTAAAGGTGAATGGGAGACGAATCAACCCGATTTGATACCATATAGAGATTATGCGAGGAGGATTTCAACTTTCTTTACAAAAGTTGAATTTCATCATATCCCTCGAGATGAAAACCGGATGGCGGATGCTCTTGCAACGTTGGCTTCTATGATTATGGTGGAATTCTGGAATGAAGTTCCCAATTTGACTGTGATGTATCTTGAAAGGCCAACTCATGTATTTGTTGTTGAAGAGATCAAAGATGAAAAGTCGTGGTATTTTGATATCAAGTGTTTCCTCCAAAGTCAGATTTACCCGCCTGTGGCATCTTTGAAAGATAAGAAGACTTTGAGAAGATCAGCCGACAACTTCTACCTGAATGGTGATGTGCTTTACAAGAGAAACTTCGATATGGTTTTTCTCAGATGCGTGGATAAACACGAAGCATACATGTTGATGACTGAAGTCCATGAAGGTTCTTTTGATACTCATTCCAATGGGCATGTTATGGCAAAGAAGATATTGAGAGCAGGTTACTATTGGATGACAATGGAATCTGATTGTTGCGAATTTGTGAAGAAATGCCACAAGTGTCAAATATATGCAGATAAGATTCATGTTCCTCCGACACCGTTGAATGTTATTTCCTCTCCATGGCCCTTCTCCAAGTGGGGAATTGATATGATTGACATGATTGAACCCAAAGCTTCGAACGAACATCGTTTCATTCTGGTGGCTATTGATTACTTTACAAAATGGGTTGAAGCGGCATCGTATGCGAATATAACCAAGCAAGTTGTTGTGAGGTTTATCAAGAATCAGATTATATGTCGGTATGGTGTGCCAAGTAAAATCATTACTGATAATGGATCTAACTTGAACAATAATATGGTGGAAGCTCTTTGCAAAGACTTCAAGATTGCACATCATAATTATTCTACCTACAGACCTAAGATGAATGGGGTTGTTGAAGCTGCAAACAAGAACATCAAGAAGATCATTCAGAAAATGGTTTTGACGTACAAAGGTTGGCATGAGATGCTCCCGTTTGCTTTGCATGGGTATCGTACATCCGGCCGCACTTCAACAGGGGCAACCCCTTTCTCACTTGTTTATGGCATGGAAGTTATGCTCCCAGTAGAGGTTGAGATCCCATCATTGCGTGTCTTGATGGAAGCCAAGTTGACAGAGGCTGAATGGTGTCAGATCAGGTATGATCAACTGAATTTGATTGAAGAGATTGACTTCCATGTGTCATGGTCAGTTATATCAGCAAAGAATGAAGAAAGGTTTTGATAAGAAGGTCAGGCCTCGTGTGTTAAGAGAAGGTGACCTTGTGCTCAAGAAGATTCTATCTTTCAAACCAGATTCTAGGGGAAAATGGTCTCCAAATTATGAGGGGCCATATGTTGTTAAGAGAGCCTTTTCAGGTGGTACTTTGATTCTTATAACTATGGATGGTGAAGATTTCACTCGTCCTGTGAATGCTGATGCAGTCAAGGAATACTTCGCCTAAAAAGAAAAGAACAACGCGCTAAGTTGAAAACCCGAAAGGGCGGCTTAGGCAAAAATGAGCGTCTCGGTGGATTGAAAACCCGAAAGGGCGATCCAGGCAAAAGTTAGAGACATTAAACAGAAAATCTATCCCGATAAATTGAGTACCCCACCTTGGGGCAATTTATGCAAAAAAAAATAGGGATTATGGCAAGTAACTGCATTTGGCTGATCTTCAGTCTTGAAGACATTCTTGAGCATGCTAGTTGGTTCTGATTCGTCACTCTCAACCAAAGCCAAGAGCATAGTGGATATGGAAGTCGGTAGAAGGATTAGTGATCATTATATTCAATGTAGCCCTTTTCCATGTAAATTACCATTTTTCAACTTTTGTAAAAATCTATGGAGTCTTGTCATTTACAGACTACCATTCTATTAAATAAAATTGGGCTTTTTATCCAATTGTTTATACTCTTATTTATTTCAGCCAAATAGAAGTAAATTTTATGATGATCGTTTTGAAATTGAATTTCTAAATCAGAATCATGTTTTCTTAAATAATAAAAGCAATTACTTTCTAAGAGCAATCAATTTCATTTAAGGAATATCAATAGTGGTCCGAGAACAGGTAAGCCCTAAAATGCGAAGCATTGTTTGGTTTTTCCCAAGTAGTTGGTGTGATCATTGTCTCCTTCTCAGCAGCATTTGAGAATCTCCAGCCGAATCTTGTTGACTTCCCCAGCCGAGTTTGCATTTGCCTCCTTTGAGTTGTAGGCACATTTTCTCAGCAATTTGCATAGATCCAGCACAAGATTCTTATTTCCCCACAAGTCTCCAGCGAATTTCATTCACCACTGATTCTAGAGCAATATGTCTGATCCTATGTAAGGTTGTCTCCTATTTGATATGGTGTTGACCTAAAATTCCCCGCAGAGTTGATGGTGCAGATCCGCGGCAGACCTTTTCCTTTTCCCCAGCTAGGGTTGATGGTGCAGATCCTCATTCATTGGGTTTGCATTGGGAGAGGTCACCAAGAACATTTGATTGTATCATACTTTGTTTTTCTTTGTTTACTAACCAAAATACCAAAAATATGTTATTGTATAGTTTAACTCTTTTGTAGGTATTGTGCATGCTCACTTATGCTCCATCAAGATCATATATAGGGTTTGAGACCCTCAATGCAAGGAGCTCAATCAACATTGGTTTACTATGGCTCTAAGTATCATATATGGATCCCCATGAGCTTCACATGTTATTTTGATCAAGAAATCATCAAGAGTTTGAAGTTTGTTTGCCTTGGAAACCCTAATTCATCTAGGTATCTTGTGTGACTTCTTCAATAAGTTTCTTCAACAATTGATCAAATATTTCAAGATATAATTCAAATTACATCATCTTATGCATATATGATCCTCCATGAGTCCCAAAAGTCAAGAGAATGTCAAGCTAGCATGTTGGTTCATGGTGGTTGACCAGAGAAAGTCGACTAGTCAAAACTGGGGTTCCTTAGACCCTATCTCCTACAATGTTTGGCATATGAAAATGATCCCAAGATAAAAGTTACTCTAAGTGTCATTCCAAACAACTTTCATGTTGAAGTCAAGATATAGTTTTTCTTGGAAAGGCATTTTTTATGGTGAAAGATTATAGGTCATTTTGTCTAAACCCTAATTTGGAGGTCAAATTCCCAAGACCATAACTTGCTCAATTTTTATGAGATGAAAGTAATTCAAATTGAATAATTAAATATAAGATGTCTACTTAAACTTTGATGTTTTGATGAAGTTCAAATTCTACTTTAAAATGCATGTGCCAAGAGGAAACATTATAGGTCATTTTGGGCCAATACCATTGAACAAGTGAATTTCCTCAACTTCTAAAATGCATAACTCCCTCATGCCAAATCCAAATGAGGTCAAATTTGTAACCAAATTGAATATACTTGAAAGAGCTACAACTTTGATGAAGGAACGTTTCTCATTTAAAGTCCATAGAAAAAGTTATTCAAGGTGGAAAAAGTGAACATTTGGCTTGGGACTTAGAAAATTTTCAAATATGTTTGATTTCCCAAACTTCCACCTCAAAATTCATCATGATTCAATCTTCAAATGAAAAAGTGTTTAACATGAAAGTTGTTCCCCTTGATATCACCTTTCCAAAACATCCAAGTCATCTCATTTGGATTAAAATTGAGGGACTTGCACATGGCTTCATTATGGAAAGTGTTTTGGCAATATTGGATTTCAAGTGATCAAATTCTTTTGCATGCTTACACATGATGCATTCAACACACTTTGTACACGAATTAGGAGTGGACTGCATCATCCCTAAGGCCCAAATGATTGCCCATGCACCCATGCAAAGGAGTTTCCAAATTTGTCCAAATTTCAAGTGGTGTAAATATCAAGTGCATTACCTATTTAAACAAGCTTAAGGCTTCAGATTCATCATCAACACCTTGCCCAAGCTTTGCTAGACCAATTCAAACCCTCACTGCCATAGAATTTCTGAAGGTTTCTCTTGAAATCGAGCTTGAACTTCATCTTCTGTGTGGAAGTTCAAACTCCCGAAATTCAATTCAATTTTCATCTCATTTGGTTTCTGCAAGCAAGAGGAGGAGAAAGCAATCAAATCCAGATCAAGATCAAGGTGAATTAAATCAACTCGAAGGTGATTTTTCAGAAACTTCTTCTCTTTGATTCTCTCTCAATTCTCCACTATTCTTGTTGATTTTTGGTTGTCTGAAGTCCTATCAATGTAGGCAACAAGATTGAGTTGCTTTGAGGTCAAATCGAAGCAACTCACTTCATGATCCTCAAAATTCAAATCCCTGTATCTTTTCATATAGTTGGAATTGAATAAAATTGAGGCCAGATTTGAGCTCCTAAGCATTTTTTCTTTAAATCCATGTCTTGATTTTTCATTTTGGTGATGGTTGAAGGTGGACCAGTCCGGTGAGGCCCATCGGAGAAGAAGACCGAAGCTCTGGCTCCGGCGATGTGTTGGCAAGCATCTCAACCACATGATTCATTTAAATTTTTTAATCTTGGGTGTTGCTTTTGATTACCACACGTGCTTCTCGGTTGACCACGTCACATGTGGAACTCGCGCTGATCACCATCTGATCTGCCACCTCAATTAATGACGGAGATCAGATGGTCCACATTTTTTTGAATTTCTGAATATTCTATTTAATTGCTTATTTTTCATTAATTCATATTAATTTCATTATTGATCCAAAAAATATGGGAATTTCACCAAAAAATTTCAAATATTTTTCTCTTTCATTTTCTAAATTAAAATTATTTTTTAGATCAATATTGATATTTTTAGTGATTTAATTATTTTTGTGCATATTTTTAATTGTTTAAAAATACTTCTGACTTTTCAAAAATAATGAATTTTTTTCTCCAAGGTCCTTTGACCTTGTTTGACCTATGATAAATCTCTTGGCCATTTATTTGGTATTTTGAAGAGGTTTTAGGTTTTTGATCAAACATAATTTAATTTAAAGCATTTTAATTTGATTTTTAATTGTTTAATTGTGCATAAATTGTGTTGAGCCACTTTTATTGACTTGTGGAGTTTGACTTTGTGTTTGGGCCTTGGGCAAGGTTGATTTGACTTTTGTTGGATTAAAATCATTGGATTTAGGGGATTGATGAAATGTACATTTCATCTCCCAAAATGAATGAATGATTTTAATTTGATAAAATTACTCCCATGACCAATTTATGTTTGTCTCATTTCCCCTCCCTTTTCATCTTCAATCCATTTTATTTTATCCCTTCCATTGGTCAATGACATCTCAATATCCTAAGGCTAATTGGTTCTTCAATAACTTTGTGTTAGATGAACCAATACAAGTATGGATGAGATTAGGTTCATCCTTTGATCATTTTCTTTTTGAGTGTGGTATGTTTTAGGAGTATGGTTCATTATACCATATCTCTAACATGCATTAACACCAAGATTTTTATTGCCCGGCCTCAGATAGTTGTGACTTCTACATAAGTCCAATTACGATTGTTTAACATAGCGCTAAATTTTGACCCAAAAGCATAGCATTATAGTAAGTGAGATTGTAAGTCTCCCCCATTTCATGGTATTGTGTGGAAACTTGGCATTTTTTCCTTCCTTTGGAAGATGTCTTGGTTCAAGGATCCATGCTTGTGAATAGAGGGTTGAGCGTTCTCCAAAGAATGACTTAAACAATTGAAAAGCAAACATCTAATCAACTAAAATTTGACTAACTCTTATTATTAATTGCTTTTTGTAGCGGGGTATTCGTTGTCATTAGAGATATTGACTAAATCCAAGGTAAATCATACAAGTCGAGTCGCCACCGCACTTCTATTTATCCAAAGGAATGGTTAGAAAGCGAATAAAAACCTAATATTTTTAACAAAAACTAGTAAAAGAGAAATCAGAGATCTGGGTAAGGGGGTTGGTTATGTAATGGGAAGGTGTTAGGCACCCAAAACATCCTAGGTACTCCTAGGGAGCCCTTTTCACATTTGTTGTAAGGTTGATATTTTGTGAAAAAAATTGTGCAAACATGATTGAAGAGATGAGAAGAGAATATACAAGTTATTTACATTTTTATGTTTCGATGGATAAAACCCATTGCCTACGTACCATCTTAAAAAAGATTAGGATCAAAACCTCGTAGTTCGGGGTAAAAATCTCAAAATGAGTTAGTGAATTGATTGGTCCAAAAGCCTTAAGGTCTTTTGTTATCAAAGGGATAAAACTCAACCTAAAACTACAAATCCACCATGTGAGGATAGCTTCAACATGCTAGTGAGGGGTTAATCCTATAATAAGCATGGAAGACTCATTGTCCATCACTAAGGATATAGGTGAGTATTACATCTACCACAAAGATAACTCAAACCTAAAAGCTAAAGGTTATGAAAAAGTTTTGATTAAGAGGGTGGCCATTGAAACCACAAAAACACATTTAAATGGGTTATATTTACCAATTAGAAGTATATACCAAATGGTCTATGTTGATTTAAAGGTTCAATTCAAAATAAGTATTACGAAAAGAAAGTTTGAAAATCAAAAGCATAAGGCTTAGGTTTCTAATGTTGAAAACAAGAGTTAAATGTTTGCACAAAAGTTTTGGCTTGGGTTAGAGTGGAGGGAAGAAGAAGAATGGCTAAGTCCTAAGTAAAGCAAGAAGGTGAGGGATAAAGAAACAAAACCACAATGGAGTTCCTCTCTTGAGATCATATTGATGATCCAAGTAGCTCCCATCCTTTGGAATAAGCAATCACACAAAGCATAAACTCAAGCAATCAATAATCAAATGAACTCTTGGAAAGACTCCTCAATGCATCTTGGATCTCTCTCTCTTAGAAGCTCATGGTAATGGTTCCTCAATTAAGCTCAAGTGGGAACTCCTAGCACAAAGAAAACACACATCAAAAGGTTCTATAACACAATCAAGGAATGGATAAGAGGGAATTTAGAATATGGTCCTTTCAATGTCATCTTCAATATTAAGCATTCTAAAGGCTCAATGCCTAGTTGCTCTTTGACTCCAAATTTGCATAGGGAAAGTCCTAAAGTCTAAGTCCATTTGTCCAATTCTTTGCATTTGGTTCACAACAATCAAAACAAAACACAAGCACAATAGTATATACACAATTATGTGCTCAAGTGAGCAAAAGGCAAATGGCATTAACATAAACATGTGCTCAAGTGAGCAAAGAGAAAAGCAAATGGATAATATGTGCAAGAATAGTAAATTGCATAAAAGTAAAGAGCAAAAAGTAAATGTTAATGGTTAATGGTTAGTGTTAGTAGTTAGTGTGTGTCGCGGCGGGATTTTTCACGAGATTAAGTATTGATTGAACTTAACCCGTTTGAAAAATATTTTAAATGCAAGAGTCGCCACCGTCTTTTATTTTATCCAAAAAGAGGAAGGGAAAAATAACGATAAATCCCTTTAGAGTTACGGGTTCGGGGGTTGGTTATGCAAAGGGAAGGTATTAACACCCTCTACATCTGTGGTACTCCACAGGAACCTTTTTGCTTATGTTTATGTGAATGCTTTGCTTTTTTCGCTTTGATCGTTTGATTGGGAAGATGAGAAAAGAACTTGATTTTATTGTTTTTGGACTCGATAAAGTCGTAGACTTCATGCCTACGTATCTCCAAGGCGCAATGGAGAAATCAGAATCCACGTAGTTCTCCCAAAAGAAAAGGGGAAAGTCTGTTTTGTTGATTTTAGATTGGCGTGTCTTGCCATCTCTTGCTCGACCTAGGCGGGAGGCTTCGAGACTGACACGTCCTTTTGAAAATGTTTTTGAACTGAAAAGCCAAAGCTGGCAAAAGATTTGAATGAGCCTAAACCCTGAAACAATAAATAAATGGGCTCATTATAAGGAAGCCCAAGAGTAAGCTTGTGAGTGTGTGAAAAGGGTTTCTTAAACGGCGACCGTTGGAATCGCATCGGGTTTCTTTTTTTTGGATTTTTCGATTTTTTAACATAAAACGTGAACAATGCGATTAAACACACAATACAGAACATAAAAAATGCGAGAAAGTAAATTATTACAACACAATTAGCTATGAATAGTTAGTATTACGAATAGTTAGTGGAGTTAATCGAGCTGAAACTGAAACGAAACGGTTAGTAACAACATAAACAAATATAAAAAAACAATATAAACATTTACTTTAGACAAAATAAACATTTGATATAAATAAACATTTAATTAAAATAAACATTTAAACAAATAATTAATTTAACTAACATTTAAATAAAACATATATGCAAAATAATAATAAAAGATAAACAATATTTAGTAAACAAAAGTAATATATATATATATATATATATATATATATATATATATATATATATATATATATATATATTATATATATATATATATATATATATATATTTTAGACAATAAATATATAGTAGACAAAAATAATATATATGTACATTTAGACAAATAATATATAATAGACAAAAGTAATATATATATATATATATATATATATATATATATATATATATATATATATATATATATATATATATATATATATTTAGATAAATAATATATTAAAACACATGTCGGCAAGCCGGAACTTTGCCGATTTCAGAGATAAGTGAAGAATATTACCTTGTGTGAAGAGGATGAACTTCTGATCGTCCAAATGATCGACCGAAAGCTGGAAACCGTCACCGACGCAGTGCTGGCTCCGATTTCAGAGATAAGTGAAGAATATTACCTTGTGTGAAGAGGATGAACTTCTGATCGTCCAAATGATCGACCGAAAGTTGGAAACCGTCATCGACGCAGTGCTGGCTGCCTTCGTGAGTACCTGACTTCAACGTCGCTTTTGATCGGTGAAACGACGCCGGAATGAAATGAACCTTGGATATTTGTGACCTGGACTCAACGAACTTCAAAGATATGAAATCGGTTTTGTGTTTCGGTGAATAATCGGGACGATTTTGGATTACCGAAAATGAAGAACAAGTGAAAATACGGTAATGCTTTTGGAAAAATATTTCTTTTCAATTCTCTGTTTCTCTCACCACACGTTTTTTCCTTACTGATCCACCTCCTTTTTTTTTTCTTACTAACCACATCTATATATATATATATATTTAGATTACTTAAACAATAAGAAACCTAAAAAATATCTAACATAAATTAATAATATATATTTAGATTACTTAAACAATAAGAAACCTAAAAAATATCTAACATAAATTAATAATATATATTTAGATTACTTAAACAATAAGAAACCTAAAAAATATCTAACATAAATTAATAATATATATTTAGATTACTTAAACAATAAGAAACCTAAAAAATATCTAACATAAATTAATAATATATATTTAGATTACTTAAACAATAAGAAACCTAAAAAATATCTAACATAAATTAATAATATAATTTATATATTATATAATAATAATAATAATAAACTAATATAATATTAATCCTAATTAAATAAACTAATTAACAACTAAACACAATTAATATTAAGCACAAATAATATTAAACGGCACACGATTAAAATACGATAAAATCGAGCGACACGAACGCGATAAAAACGATGACAATTTGCACAGCAAAACTGACAAATTGATAAAACCAATAAACCAGTAAACCGGTAAACCAGTAAAATCAACAACACGACTCAAACAGACTCGATTAAATCACACGGCACAACACGTAATTAAATAAACAACCCTAGGCAATAATAAAATCAACACGACATCACGAAAACGCTAACAAACACAATCACAAAGAATCGGACAATACGAAAACTCTAATATATTCGAAATACAGTCAAAATACCGACAAACAAACAATTAAATAGATAAAAACGCACAAAACCTAATCGAAGCGATGCCACGCACAACAGAGATAAGCGAGATAAATACGAGGCAACGATATCGGCCAGGTTTTGCTAAAACAACGAAATACAACACGGTAAGCAACGAAAACACACAAAACCTAATCAAACCAGTTGTCACGCGAAGTTTAAGAAATTGAGATGAATACGAGGCAACGAGATTAATCAAGATGTGGTCAACAAAGCCAAAGTCAAATTTTGGGGTGCGACAGATGCCCCTATTTAATTAACTTAGGCCAGATAGCCGGAGGCTATCGAATGGCGTAAGGTAATTAAATATGACAAACGCCACAAAATTTGACCGCAAATGCATGTATGCATGATGCAAAAGACAGACAGACACAGAGACACAGGAGTGCAAACTCTACTGGGGAAGGACATACACCGACTCAATGCATGAAGGTAAACACTGAGAATACTCAGCTGGGGAAGATTCACTACCTATTCATAGATGGAAAATAGGAGGAAAAGAGATATCGACTCAATGTTGACGATACATCACTATCTCATAGATGAAAGTGGGAAAAGATCAATATAACAAGAGTACTGATGTGACAGTACATTACCAACTCAAAGATGGAGGTAATAGAAAAGATGAATACCAACTCGAGGATGAAGGTATAATAAGGGCATAATAAGAATCGAACTGCGTTAACTCATGGTTGACAGCTCACTACCCACTCATTGATGAGGTAAACAGGACATGCCAATTCAAAGTTGAAGGCAAGCTTCAAAAGATTGATAATAACACTGCTAGGGAAATCAAATTCCAACTCATTGATGATGGTGTAGATGAAGAATCAGATCTAAGGATCATTGTGCAGACTTACAGTTGAATGCACACTACCAACTCATTGATGAGGTAGACAGAGAAATGCCGACTCAAAGTTGAAGGCAACCACCGATTCATTGACAAAGGTGTTTAAAAGAATTTAGAACATATTCTCCTGGAGATGTTTATCATTACCGACTCAAAGATGACGGTGGAAGGACAAAATGTACCTAACTCATAGATGAAGGTACTCCATCAACTCAAAGACGAAGATGGAATCAGAAGTTATCTGTGCAGACTCAAAGATGAAAGCACACTATCAGTTCAACAAGGATCAAACATACCCTACTCATAGATGAAGGTACTCCATCAACTCAAAGACGAAGATGGAATCACAGGAAAATGTGCGAACTCAAAGATGAATGCATACTACCAGCTCATAGATGAGGGCTCACTATGTACCTAAATCATAGATGAAGGTACTCCATCAACTCAAAGACGGAGATGGAAACATAAGAAAATTGTGCTGACTCAAAGACGAAAGCACGTTACCAGCTCAAAGATGAAGGTAACAGGATAAAGTGTACCTAACTCATAGATGAAGGCATTCCATCAACTCAAAGACGAAGATGGAATCAAAAGAAACCTGTGCAAGCTCAAAGATGAATGCACACTACCAGCTCATAGATGACGGTACTTCACCAACTCAAAGACGAAGGTGGAATCAAAAGAAATCTTGCTAACTCAAAGATGAATGCACGCTACCAGCTCAAAGTTGCAGGTAGAACCATGGAACTTTCTGTGAGGATGTTATCAACTCATAGATGGAGATAGTAATTAATTTATCCGAGGGATAACAAAGGTTACCACTCATGGATGTAGGTAACTCAAGTTTGTAACGGGTACCAACTCAAAGATGAAGGCATAAAGGACTTGGACACAATATCTGTCATGTCTGTTTTACTGAATGAGAGTCACAAAGACTATATTGTTGCCTTCTTTTACTGGCAATTTCTGAGCTTTATCTGGAGACACGAGGTTCAAACTAGGATAGAACTAGAATGAAACGGTCAAACAAGACTTCAACTGAAGAGGAATGAACTCATCAAGATTTACAACTGAAACAACCATCTTCCACGAGGCATAGATCTCTGTGGGGAACATGACCAATAAAAGGTATTTTGCTGCTTATGAGGATACTCTATATGGAGAGATTGACTCAACCCACAATATAAACAAGGAAACAAGGTGCATATGAATGCAAGCATGATATGTCATAGATATGCATGAATATTTAGTAATGAATGCATGATGGACAGACAAAACTAGGAATAACTAAAAATGTTAACAGCTGCATAAGGACTTGCTGGAGATTTGCACTGAGACTCGCTAGGGAGTAGTACAAAGACTTGCTGGGGAATTGGTACAAGAGCACCATATCCAGGTTTCTTTAAAAGTCTGTCTCTGCTGAGGATTCCGTAGAAGAATGGAGATGCCTTCTACTTCAAAAATGCAGGAGATTCCCTGTGGTTCTTGAATTTGTGAGGTATATGAGGATTGGACCTTTCTGAGGACTCCGCTGGGGATACAAGGTGTTATCCTCTGGAAATAAGATGATATTGTAAGAGAAGTCCTGCAATTCTTGAATTTGCTGATAATGCAGAAGGGATTATTCTTCTGGAAGACTCCGCTGGGGATAAAGTCCGCTGGGGATAGGTGGTATCTTTCCAGGGAATAAGAATATAGGGGAAATCTATCCTTGATTTTTTTGCTTTAATTATCATGGAGACTTTCTGTATCTGAAGACTCTGCAGGGGATTATGGTGTCTGATATCTGGTTACGAGATCTTTCCTCTAGGAGACTCTGCCGGGGAACAGTGATGTCTGACCTTTGAATATAAATGAGAATTCAGGAGAAATCCTGCAATTCTTGAATTTGCTTAAAATGCATAACACACTCTTCTTTTACTACAAAACATTACTGAGGCGGAGACATATCCTTCTATTGAATGGACAGAGAACAACAGGAGATTCCCTGTAGTTTCTGAATATCAACTTTCTTCACTCGCTGAGGGATGGAGACCTCTGTATTACTCCTGCTCAGGGAAATCAAATCTTCCTTCTCATCCTCTGCTGGGGACATTGCTGATCCCGCCTTAATAAATTACTGGGGAAATACCTGTAGTAATCCCATAGGCCAAATCTGTAACTTAAAACCTGGATCAAAGTCTTCATGATCAATTAACCGGGGAGTCTTCATGATCAATTAAACTGGGGAGTCTTCATGATCAATTAACTGGGGAGTCTTCATGCCCCAAGTGAAGGGAATAAACTTCTTGAAATATTTCTTGCATGATCTCTTGAGGAAAACTAGGAAGCATAGCTGGGGATATCCAGAATCACAACCTCTGCTGGAGAAATATTACTGCCAAGACACCTGTGGAGATTTTTTCATCATATACATATAAGGATAGTGTTGATTCCTTAGGATTGGCAGTAATTATAGAAAACAAATAATGGAATCATCTCTGTTGTTTTAATATGTTGGGTTGAAGAAATTCAACATCTGGACCAACATGTCATGTACGATGTCACGACATCAGGTATGTGACATCGCACATGTGTAGGAAACTGAATTAATTAATTCAGTATATGTCATGGGATCAGCAAGGATATCTGGTGAATATCCTAACTCCCTTGTGAAGGCCTTGAAGACTAATTCAGAATATATATAGGCTCTAAATATGGAGATATATATGGAGAGAGATTAGGAACTTGAAGACCTTGTTTGTAGCAGAATTTTTCTGCTGAAGTTGTAACAGCAAAGAACAAGTCTGCTGCAATTTCTGAAGGCCCAAATCCAGTTGGGTGATTAGGTTATAAATAGCTGATTGTAACCTGGTTTTTGTAAGCCTCTTAGAATGAATTTTTAGGGGTGTGTGTAAGGTAAACCTCCCAATCTGTGGGAAGGTTACCATGTGTCTCTCAGTGGTAAACCTGAGAGTGTTTGTCACTCAAAGCCTGTAGGCAAGAGTGATTATGTTCTTGAATGAAGCTGTGAAGCAAGTTCAAGGTGTTTGCACATTACATTGTATTTGTAGTGATAGGAATGGAAACTGGAGGTTTCTATCTAGGAGTTCCTAGGTATAGATTGCATTGGGTAGGGATTAAGTGATGAGTTGTAAACGGGGGAGTTTAACTCTGAATTGATACTACTAATAGTGGATCTTCTTCCTGGCTTGGTAGCCCCCAGATGTAGGTCATGTTGGACTGAACTGGGTTAACAATTTCCTGTGTTTGTTTTCCTTCTGTATGATATAATCATGTCTGCCATAACTAAGCATGTATTCCAGTCTGTTCATCAAGATAATAGCAGACCTGATACATAGCCTTCTGTTGGAATGTCAATCAGAATGTTTTGACATTCATCAACAACAGCACATACTGTTTAATAAGCTGATGAATTCAGTTCAGTATGTAGTGAAGTCTGGAGTTCAAAAGCACACCAGACCTGGCCAAAAAGGATCTTTGTGAAACTGTCAAACTGGATGCCTTGACAGTTCTTCCTGTAAGCTGATACTGAAGTAGAGACTGGTTGGTCTTTTACAGTACAGCAAATTTAGCACAGTCTGTTTTCAGGAACCAAACAGACTTAGCATATGGTTCTGGACTTGGATGTCAAACGGAATGTTGTGACATTCACTCATGACTGCATATGCTAAATTGTTGGAAGATTAGTTTAACTTGTTACAACCTTTAACTTAGGAAATACAAGTACATGACCAACAAACTGGAACAATGTAACAGATAATGTTCAAAACAGGATTGAGACATCGTGTTGATATCTGTGTAGGAAAACAACAGAAGTGAAGGTTATGGTGCACATAACTAAGGGTTCCTCCTTTCTAGGATGACATAGAAGGAGAGGTCGTGACACTGTGAAAAGGTGCACATCAGTACAGAGTGTAATAACTGTCTTGCTGTAATAGGTACAATGTTAGATCAGATGTCGTGACTTGAAGTAGAACATCTGAATACTGACTACGCCAGAATTTCAATTGGTATCAGAGCAGGCATCCTGTTCTGTCTCTGGATGAGATCCATGGGTGATACTTTCTGGTAGCTGGCAAGGAGTTATGTTAGTACTGATGCTGGAACCTGGGTAAGGTTCTGTAATTCCCTGAATGGTCCCTTAAAGTAGGTGGATGGACTGTTCATGACAGGAATGGTGTGTACCTGTCTCTGGAGGTTGGCTATTGGCCTGTGTGTGGGACAGCTGTGCCAGTACTAAAACACATTCAAACCTGGTATGGTCTTGGAGGCCAATCTGGTGAAGTGTGTGTTCATAGGTTGAGTTGTATTATGATTTCCGCTGCATAATACATGGCAAAACTCAAACTCTGATGTAGTTTCCCCTCATGTGGATGAAAGGCTGCTGTGTTCAAGATCTCATCATAATCTACTGAAGATGTCAAAGATACTTGAGTCCCCTCAAGTCCACTCATCATGACGTTCTCACTTCAGGATGGTAAGAGTCACTTAATCACTGATTCTCTTACTCTCTTGAGTAGTGTATATGAAGACCTTGAAGACCTTCAAGGAAGGTTTGTTCTAAGGAGGTGGAACCAATGTTCTATGTGATGTTAGAACATGTTGTTCAACAAGTATGCATCTACTGGTTGAAGAGCAGATGTTTTTAGGGTCCAAACAATGGGATAATTCTGTTTGGAACCTACTCCTGACCTGGAAGAGGAGACATCTGTGTGTGCTAAGTTGACAAGAGCAGGGTCAACTGGGTGTGTGCTCAAGAAGGTCATCCCTAGAAGTTGAGCTGGTTGAGATGTGACATTGTGCAATCTCCTGCTGTTAGGCTTCTCCCTGCAGTTTGATCAGGGTTGGATAGTTGTTCCCTGAAGTACTATGGTGTGTTGGAAGACAAGTCTCCTGGATGTTGGCAGTCAATAATGGGGTAACCTGACTGGGATACCATCTAAGGGGGTTATAACCATGAATCTTGGTATTCAAACACCACGTTCAGAAGTGGCAGTTCTTACTAGGAGTGAGAATATGAAGATTCAGAGGTTGGTTGAGGTAATATGCTCTGGCAATGCATATCTACTAGTGACTGGTGATGTTTGTCTCACTAGTACTTATGGTCAGCTGAAGTCTGATTGGTGTGATTGGAGGAGTTAGTTGCCACTGGTAGGGATAGTGCATGTCATGTTGAGACATATGTGTACAATGCATGGATATTGGTGTGGAGTATCCATGATTGTTAAGTTGAGGGGGAGTTTTGGTTAACCTCCTCAAGTCTGGTCAGCCTAGGGTCTGGTTGGCTGTTGACCTGTGTCACATGGGTTCTGGTGGTTGTGTGACACATTTGCAAGGAAGAATTCATCTCTCTCATTCCTAAGGGTGAATTTAATCTGGGAAGACTTTCAAAATTGTCTAGGTGCTTGCAAGCAGAAGATGTTGACACTAGAAGAGTATTTTCAAAGTATTCTTATGGTGGAAGTATCTGAAAGGATAATTGGGAAAGGATTTAAGATCAATGTCTACTTGTGTCAAGTACAAGTATTTAATTGATTATCCTTGGAGCTCAAGATAACTGATGTTCTTAACGATGTTGGAACATCTCTTCTTCAAGACCCTGTGCAGAATCACAGGAAGGATAGTATATTGGGGTATGATCTAGCTCGTTGGTGGCAGCAAAAGCATATGATCTCTGAAATGGTTTCCTGGCAAGAAACATGTTCAGCCTTGGTATGTATAAGAAGAAGAAGACATCATAGTCTTGATGGTGGTTACTTGGATCAGTTTATTTCTGATCTAGGTAAGGAAGTGCATTAGCTTATGCACACTGTGAAGTCAAGAACAAGTGGCAACAGTCTTGACATCATGGAAACAACCTTGCCTTAGGATGTGGTATCCTTGGTAGAGCTGAAGGGTTAGTTTCTAACTGGTCCTTCTGAAGACTCATACATCAGAGTGTCTGATGTCTTTGGAGAAGAAGCAGGGATTCATCAAGATGTAAGCTTGGATGACTTAACTGCAAACCTGCAGGATGGAGGTTGTTTACTCAAACTTGGTTCCACAATCAAGTCTATGAGAACGTTGAACTCTTGTTCTGTGAAGGGAGGAAGTTCTTTCAAGTGGCAGAAGAAGGAGCTGAATTCAACAGCTGGATGTCAAAACACAATGTTGTGACATTTGGTTCAACATCAGATTCTTAGTTGGTGAAGTGGCACATCAACTTGAGATAGAAAGGTCTACAGGGTTGTAGATTGGATACTTCAAAAAGCTTGAAGTTCAAGTCTCACTTGGAAGGTCAGAATATCTTTGGGAGAAGTCTGGTAAACTTGGGGAGGTCAAAAAGCAGCATTTGACCTTTTCATATGAGAATTCATGAAGGAGGTAATCAACCAGTGGCAGTTGGTCTATCTCAGAAGTGAGTTCGAAGAATCAAGGTAATCAACATAAGGCAGCTGATTATTCTTGAGGAAAGTCTGAGACAAATTACTTTTGAACTGAAAAGTATTAAGTTGAAGACAAAAGGAGGTGTTCTCTATTCATCTCTTGGAGCTTGTGGTAGAAGTTCTGAGCTATCTATGGAAGACTATCTCTGGTAGTGGGATGAGAGTGTATATATCCCAATGTATGTCTGGGTTCCTCTGGCCCAAGCTGAGGACTCAGTAATAGCTGAAGTCTATCAGATAGTGCTCCTTGTGATGCTGTGAAGGAAGTCCCAGCTGATGTTAAAACATCTTGTGAAGTGATCTTCTGTTCTGGTTAGAAGAGAAATTGACACAGAGTGTGGATGTGTTCAGCCAAGAGGGTTGGACAGAGGGTGCGCTCTTGAAGACATGAAGATGCGTCTTATGTTTTCCTTTCATCAAGTGGTCTGGAATCTCTTTGAATCAGGAAGTAGGTGAAGGTCCAACCTTGGGATGTTGGATATGATCATGTGTGACCTCCAAGAGAGTAGGTTGCCCATGACAGGGGGAGTTGTGCCTTTGTGCTGCAAGCAATCACCAAGCTTGTGGTCTATGTGCTCTCAGATGACTAGATAGTTATCAGGATGCTGTGATGTATGTCAAGGCTGAGTGAGCAGAAGAATGTCTGACCGGATGTCATGACATTACCCTGGACATTGCTGTCAATTCCTTCTGAATCTTAAAGTCATTAGGAATTATGAGGGTGATGTGGCTAAGTCTGATAAACCAGAATAAGCCTGATGGCTACAGCTGTGTGGTACAGGGGGAGTAACCATCAACAGAGTGTGAAAAGTTGGCTGTAGCAGTGCTAGGTGTCAAGGCTCTACTGGAGGTATGACAGAGGTCTTGCTGAATACTGGCTGAATGCAGGAATGTTAAGACATCGAGTGCAACGTGTCTGACTGCATATATGGAATGGTCTCCATGCACTGGAACGACTGTTTTGGAAAAGAAACAGTCAAGAGCTATAAAAGGTATTCAAAGAGAGTCTGAGATTTTGTTGGTGAGTCTCTGACTGTTTCTCAGCAAAAATAAATGCATCTTGACCAAGAATTTATTTCTACCGGAAATTCCTAGGCACGGGCTGGACTATTTAAAGGATGCAATAGCCCTCTTCCTCTCACAAGAAAAACACTCCATTCTCAGAATCATGGGGTATGTTAAGGTTTGGGCAAGCTGCGCCTGGATCTGGTTTTGTGAAGGGTGCCTTTACAAATGTTTAGCTAAAAAGGGGGAGAGAAAGATAGTCCTGGGGCTGAGAATGTACCAGAAGCAAGCCAACTGTGGAAGTGGCAGTAAACAGAAGTTGGCATCAGGCACAAAATCCACCAACTGGGGTTTCCACTTGTGCCTTGTGATCTGAGTTAAGAAGACAGTTGTGCCCTGTGATCTGAGTTACATTGTCTATGTACTCAGCATTACATACTCTTCAGGAAGCTCTCCTGTTGAAGGGAAGGGTTCTGGAACAACTGTGTCTTGTTCCTCTACCTCCTCATGTACACCAACATAAGTGTTGTTGGTGGTGGAGAGAATGACAGAGACTTATTTGTTTTAGCTAAAATTTGCCAAAGGGGGAGATTGTTGATTCCTTAGGATTGGCAGTAATTATAGAAAACAAATAATGGAATCATCTCTGTTGTTTTAATATGTTGGGTTGAAGAAATTCAACATCTGGACCAACATGTCATGTACGATGTCACGACATCAGGTATGTGACATCGCACATGTGTAGGAAACTGAATTAATTAATTCAGTATATGTCATGGGATCAGCAAGGATATCTGGTGAATATCCTAACTCCCTTGTGAAGGCCTTGAAGACTAATTCAGAATATATATAGGCTCTAAATATGGAGATATATATGGAGAGAGATTAGGAACTTGAAGACCTTGTTTGTAGCAGAATTTTTCTGCTGAAGTTGTAACAGCAAAGAACAAGTCTGCTGCAATTTCTGAAGGCCCAAATCCAGTTGGGTGATTAGGTTATAAATAGCTGATTGTAACCTGGTTTTTGTAAGCCTCTTAGAATGAATTTTTAGGGGTGTGTGTAAGGTAAACCTCCCAATCTGTGGGAAGGTTACCATGTGTCTCTCAGTGGTAAACCTGAGAGTGTTTGTCACTCAAAGCCTGTAGGCAAGAGTGATTATGTTCTTGAATGAAGCTGTGAAGCAAGTTCAAGGTGTTTGCACATTACATTGTATTTGTAGTGATAGGAATGGAAACTGGAGGTTTCTATCTAGGAGTTCCTAGGTATAGATTGCATTGGGTAGGGATTAAGTGATGAGTTGTAAACGGGGGAGTTTAACTCTGAATTGATACTACTAATAGTGGATCTTCTTCCTGGCTTGGTAGCCCCCAGATGTAGGTCATGTTGGACTGAACTGGGTTAACAATTTCCTGTGTTTGTTTTCCTTCTGTATGATATAATCATGTCTGCCATAACTAAGCATGTATTCCAGTCTGTTCATCAAGATAATAGCAGACCTGATACATAGCCTTCTGTTGGAATGTCAATCAGAATGTTTTGACATTCATCAACAACAGCACATACTGTTTAATAAGCTGATGAATTCAGTTCAGTATGTAGTGAAGTCTGGAGTTCAAAAGCACACCAGACCTGGCCAAAAAGGATCTTTGTGAAACTGTCAAACTGGATGCCTTGACAGTTCTTCCTGTAAGCTGATACTGAAGTAGAGACTGGTTGGTCTTTTACAGTACAGCAAATTTAGCACAGTCTGTTTTCAGGAACCAAACAGACTTAGCATATGGTTCTGGACTTGGATGTCAAACGGAATGTTGTGACATTCACTCATGACTGCATATGCTAAATTGTTGGAAGATTAGTTTAACTTGTTACAACCTTTAACTTAGGAAATACAAGTACATGACCAACAAACTGGAACAATGTAACAGATAATGTTCAAAACAGGATTGAGACATCGTGCTGATATCTGTGTAGGAAAACAACAGAAGTGAAGGTTATGGTGCACATAACTAAGGGTTCCTCCTTTCTAGGATGACATAGAAGGAGAGGTCGTGACACTGTGAAAAGGTGCACATCAGTACAGAGTGTAATAACTGTCTTGCTGTAATAGGTACAATGTTAGATCAGATGTCGTGACTTGAAGTAGAACATCTGAATACTGACTACGCCAGAATTTCAGATAGTAATATGAACATGTCTAGTTGGAATCACATGATTTCAGAATTACTGGGACCACATGTCTCAATCCTTTTATTGATGTCCATAAATCAAAATAAATAATATTTTTCAAAAACTGTTTTTAATTCAAAACTTTTGTTTCAAAACATATCTGTCAAAGTAAAAGAACTTTCGTAAATTGAAATGAAAATTAAGAGTGCCAAGAAATATAGAAAGGCTCAAATTGATTTGATAGGATGGTAATCAGCCAACAGCGTGATTCCATAGATCTTTACAAATTGGAAAATGGTAATTTCGTGGAAAAAGGGTACGTTGAACTACAATGACATCATTCTCTCTTCCACTTTTGACCTGTATTGCAGCCTTGAGAAAGTTGGAGAACTGTTGAAAATATTCTGATACTTCAATGATCTTATCTCTGTTATGCAGTTACTTGCCTGAAATCCCTAACTTTTGCCTAGATTGCCCTTTCGGGTTTTCAATCTACCGGGATAATATTCTCTTTGTTTTTTTATGTCTCTAATTTCTGCTTGGACCGCCCTTTCAGGTTTTCAGTCCACCGAGACGCTCATTTTTGCCTAAGCCGCCCTTTCGGGTTTTCAACTTAGCGAGCTGTTCTTTTCATTTTTTAGGCGAAGTATTTCTTGACTGCATCTGTATTCACGGGACGTGGAAGCTCTTCACCATCCATGTTTGTAAGAATTAAAGCACCGCCTGAGAAGGCTTTCTTGACAACATAGGGTCCTTCATAGTTAGGAGTCCACTTGCCCCTAGAATCATTGTGAAATAGTATCATCTTCTTGAGTACAAGGTCACCCTCTTTGAATTCTCTCGGCTTAACCTTCCTATCAAATGCCTGCTTCATTCTCTTTTGATATAACTGTCCATGGCACAAGGCAGTCATTCTTTTTTCTTCAATCAAATTCAACTGATCGTATCTGCTTTGACACCATTCAGCCTCTGACAACTGAGTTTCCATTAGTATCCTCATTGATGGAATTTCAACCTCTATCGGTAACACAGCTTCCATACCGTATACAAGTGAAAATGGGGTTGCCCCAGTTGAAGTACGGACTGATGTTCTATATCCGTGTAGTGCAAAAGGCAGCATTTCATGCCAATCTTTGTAGGTAACAACCATCTTTTGAATGATCTTCTTGATATTCTTATTTGCAGCTTCAACTGCCCCATTCATCTTGGGACGGTAAGGAGAAGAGTTGTGATGCTCGATCCTGAAACTTTCACATAATTCATCCATCATTTTGTTGTTCAGATTGGAGCCATTGTCAGTGATGATCTTGTTTGGAATGCCATATCGGCAAATGAGATTATTTTTGATGAATCTGACCACCACTTGCTTTGTCACCTTTGCATACGAAGCTGCTTCCACCCATTTGGTGAAGTAATCAATTGCCACGAGAATGAAACGGTGTCTGTTGGAAGCTTTGGGTTCAATCATACCGATCATGTCAATGCCCCACATTGAGAATGGCCAAGGAGCAGAAATCACATTCAAAAAGGTTGGTGGTACATGAACCTTATCAGCGTAGATCTGACATTTGTGACACTTCTTTACAAATTTGCAGCAATCTGATTCCATGGTCAACCAGTAGTAACCAGCTCTCAACATCTTTCTTGACATAGAGTGGCCGTTTGCATGAGTACCAAAGGACCCTTCGTGAACTTCTTTCATCAACATTTCTGCTTCCTTTTTGTCAACACATCTGAGTAAGACCATGTCATAATTCCTCTTATAGAGCACATTCTGATTAAGGAAGAAACTGCCTGACAATCTTCTCAAAGTCTTTTTATCTTTTTCTGTTGCTCCAAGAGGATACTCCTGAGTCTAAAGGAAATGCTTGATATCGTGGTACCATGGTTTATCATCAAAACTGGCCTCAGCTGTAAACACATGTGCTGGTCTATCAAGTCGCTTGATCACAATTCTGGGTACTTCGTTTGGAAAACCCACTTGATACATTGAAGACAACGTAGCTAGAGCATTCGCCATATGATTCTCATCCCGAGGAATGTGATGCAATTCAACCTTGGTGAAGAAAGTCAACAATCTTCTTGCATAGTCTTTGTATGGGATCAAGCCAGGGTGGCGTGTTTCCCATTCTCCTTTGATCTGATTGATAACTAACGCTGAGTCACCATAAACAGTAAGATTTTTGATGCGGAGGTCAATGGCTTCTTCAAGACCCATGATACAGGCTTCATATTCAGCAATGTTGTTTGTACATTCAAAGCAAATTCTTGCCGTGAAAGGAATATGAGAACCTTCTGGAGTGATAATGACTGCACCTACTCCATGTCCATAAACGTTGGAAGCTCCATCAAATACTAAACCCCATTGAGAATCTGGTTCAGGCCCTTCTTCAGGAAGTGGCTCTTTACAATCTCTGGATTTTAGGAACATGACATCTTCATCAGGAAACTCATCCTCATTATCATCGTGATTTTCAACGGGTTGGTGAGCAAGGTACTCAGCCAACACACTGCTCTTGATAGCTTTCTGGGTATGATACTCAATGTCGTATTCTGATAACAGCATCTGCCATCTTGCAATCTTACCAGTGAGTGCAGGCTTCTCAAAAATGTACTTGATTGGATCCATTTTGGATATCAACCAAGTGGTGTGACTTAACATATACTGCCTCAATCTCTTAGCAGCCCAAGCCAATGCACAACATGTCTTTTCGAGTAAGGAGTATCGTGATTCACAGTCAGTAAATTTCTTGCTTAAGTAGTAAATGGCATGCTCTTTCTTTCCAGTTTCGTCTTGTTGACCCAGAATACAGCCCATAGAATTCTCAAGCACTGTCAAATACATAACCAACGGTCTTCCAGCAACAGGTGGTAACAAGATAGGAGGCTCCATGAGGTACTCTTTGATACTGTCAAATGCTTTCTGACAATCCTCTGTCCAAACACAATTCTGACTCTTTCTCAGCAATTTGAAGATAGGTTCACAAGTGGCAGTCATGTGAGAAATAAACCGGGATATGTAATTCAATCGTCCTAGAAAACCTCTCACTTGCCTTTCGGTTTTTGGTGCGGGCATCTCTTGGATAGCTTTTACTTTATCTGGATCAACTTCAATGCCTTTTTGGCTGACAATGAAGCCCAAGAGTTTACCTGACCTGACACCAAATGTGCATTTGTTCGGATTGAGGCAAAGACGGAACTTCCTCAATCGTTGAAACAGCTTCAATAGATCTACTAAGTGACCTTCTTCTGAACGAGACTTCGCGATCATGTCATCCACATAAACCTCAATCTCTTTGTGCATCATGTCGTGAAAGAGCGTTGTCATGGCTCGCTGGTAAGTAGCACCTGCGTTCTTCAACCCAAACGGCATTACTTGATAACAGAATGTTCCCCATGGTGTTATGAAGGTAGTTTTTTCCATGTCTTCGGGAGCCATTTTGATCTGGTTATACCCGGAGAATCCGTCCATGAAGGAGAATATGTCAAACTTTGCTGTATTGTCTACCAACATGTCAATGTGAGGCAGGGGGAAATCATCCTTTGGGCTTGCTCTATTTAAGTCACGATAGTCGACACACATTCGTACCTTCCCGTCCTTCTTAGGAACTGGCACAATATTTGCTATCCACTCTGGATACACTGAAGTGGCAAGAAAACCAGCATCTATTTGCTTCAGAACTTCTTCTTTAATTTTGACGGCCATATCTGGATGTGTTCTTCTTAATTTCTGTTTGACCGGTGGACATTCTGGCTTCAAAGGTAGCTTGTGCTCTACGATGTCAGTGTCGAGACCAGGCATATCTTGATAAGACCAAGCAAACACATCTACATACTCTTTCAACAGGCTGATCAATTGCTCCTTGACCTGTGGGGATAACAATGCTCCAATTTTGACTTCTTTCACATTTTCTTCCGAACCCAAGTTGACTGTTTCCAAAGACTCCTTGTATGGCTGAATAGTGTCTTCTTCATTTTCAAGCTGGCGGGCGACCTCTTCTGGAATCTCATCCCACTCTTCCTCTTCAGCTTCGAATACAGAATGTTCAAAGTTGGGAGAGGGCATGATGTCATTGTGTTCAACGGGTTTAAGTAACCTGTACAAACAATTGTTTTTAGAGGACTGACCATGACATGCAAAAATGTGTTCTTTTTAAGGTTTTTTTTTGTGTTACCATTTTCCGAAAAAGCTGAAAAGATAAAAGGATACAAGTGTATAGGAACACAAAAGATCTTTTTCATGGATAGTACGTTTTTGACAAAAGTGCCCATTTTACAAAATTAATGCTTCGCGCTTTGGGCTAAAGCGGAAGATTTTTGAAAACTGAAAAGCTTAATTACTTTGATATGTGGACACAATGTGGGATGTCAACTGCGGTCCAGTTCTTCATAACTACTCCAGTCGCCATTCTGTCTTTCCCTCGAAGAGCTTTTATCTCTTTTTGTAATTCCGCAAACTGATCCTGGAATTCATCCATTCTATCATTGAGACCAGGATCCTCACTTGGGGTAGGGCCTTGATAGACAGGTTCTCCTAGGTGAGGAGTATAGTGAACAACGGGAGGCACATTAGTGAAGACAGGAGCATTTGGTGGAACGAACTCTTGTTGATATCTATCTTGATTAAGATCCCTGGGTATTTCCCAAGGACGGGATGCTGTGATGGTAACAGAAGTGACTGGGACATCGTTGATTTCTGAAGCGATGACTGTAGTGACGGGTGCTGCTGTTGTCTGATTCTGAATTTGAGGTTGATTCTGTGCCGAAGTCTGTCCTGAATTATGAACTTGAGCCCTAGCCTGGGCTTCCTCTACTTGTAGACGGGCGGTTAACATTTGGTTGCGCATCTCTGCTGCCTGTGCTTGCGCCTGGATCTGTGCATCTTGTGCTTCGGCAACTTGAGCTTGTGCTATTTGAAGTTGAGCAGCTTGGGCTGCTTGGTTTGCTATCAATGTCTCGACCATAGCAGAAAGGCGGTCAACCTGAGCTTTACATTCTCGGTTCTCGTTATCTGTTATCTCCATTCTTCTTTTGTAGTTGGCTCTTGTGTTGTAATTATGCGTCAGCTTGAAATGGATAGTTGGCGGGAAACAACTGTTAGAAGACTGGACCAAGACAGACAACCCGTATGCACGTGATGCATGGATATGCAAAATGAATGATTTTCCAAGGAACTCTAAGTGAAGGAAAAGATAGAATTGCAAACATTTTTGATAACAAAACAAAAATTTTCATTTTAAGCATTTTTATCAAAATATACAAAGTTATCAACCCAAAATACAACCAAGAAAACCATTTAAGGAAATGTGTCATCAGGACGAGCATAAACAAGTAGGAGTTGTCCTTCAAGTCTCTCAATTCTTTCTTCATAGGCCTTCTGCATAAAAGCTTTCTCCTTCACCAAACTGTCTACAAGACCTTTCCATGCACCTGAGGACTGTGGAATCTGGGAGTAATCTGTTGTGCCTGAGGAAAATAAATCCTCTTGCACCCTTGGACGTTTACCTGCACGATCTTCTCCACTCTGCTCCTTTAACTGTCTCTGAAGTTCTTCATTTTCCATTTCGAGCACCTGGGCCTTATCCTTCCAAGCGTCTCTCTCTTTCTCGACCCTCTCCAAGGTGGCTTGGAGTTCTTCTTTGTCATCTAGCGGAAGGTAGGGGGTCTTCAACGGAGCGGGTTTGATAGGATCATGATGTGGGTATGGCATTTTCAACTGTATAGCTCTGGCTCTGATCCACTGGAGGTACGGCTCATAGGAGGTACAATCTTTCTTACCCAATTCAAGTCTCCCTTTGCGACAAACACGATGCCAAGCTCTTACTACTCTCTCTTTCATGGTAGGGTCCTCCTCGTTATCCCTCAAGAAAATACCTTCTAAAAGAATGTTAGGAGGCTTGTCCTTCATAGGGTAACCGAGTTGTCTCCTAGCAAGTACTGGATTATAAGAAATGATTCCCTTTGTGCCCATGAGGGGCACATTGGGGAACTCCCCGCAACTATCAATGATCTTCACATCGTCTAAAACTCTACTATACCATGCAATATCTGACTGGGTAAGAGACATAATCCTCTGTGACCACTGAAGTCCTGACTTGCGATCCCAAAAAGTAGCTGACTTAGGAAGATGAGAGACAAACCATTTGTAGAGTAACGGTATACAGCAGACTATGGTTCCTCCTCCTTTCAAAGTACGGTAATGGATGGAATGATAGGTGTCTCCGAGCAAAGTTGGAACAGGATTACCACTTAGGAAGATGCATATAGCATATGAATCCACAAAACCTTCAATATTAGGAAATAGTAACAAACCGTAGATCAACAAGGCGAACAGATGCTCCACAATAATATCACAACCTTGACTGGAAAAATAAGAAACCTTCCCCATTAAGAACTTGGCAGTGAAACCTGGAAGTCCTCCTTTGGTGGTGAAGTTATTCTTGAATTCTGACTTCTTCATGTACAACACTTTTGCAAGAGAACTGTGCTCGGGTAACTTTTCTGAATCAGAGAAAGGTACTGTATCAGCAACTGGGATGTGAAGCAACTGGGCATACTCTTCCAATGTAGGCATGAGTTGATAGTCTGGGAATGTGAAACAGTGATAGACTGGATCATAGAACTGTACTAATGTCTGCAATAACCCTTCTTCCATCCTAAGTGTCAATAAAGATATAAGTGCCCCATATCTGTCTCTGAAACCAATAGGATCTGCGATCGAAGAAACCAGTTTCTTTAGTTCATCTATCTTTGGATTGATGAGATTGTACTTTTTCACACTTCTCCGTCCAAAATCCATGTTTCCTGCAATATTTGCAATCCTCACTTTAAGTTCCTTGGAAAAAGGTTGAAATGATGGGAATGAATGCATGTCATGCATGAATGCAACAAACACAAACATGGTTAAACAATACAAGGCTCAAAGTTCATCACCAGCATGGAGTTTAGGACAACGCCCCAAGATAAGTTCTAAGGTTCACCTGCCAAACGGGTTCTAAAAGTTCCCAAGGTTATGGATCCTTCTTCGGATAATACCGGGTTAAGCAACTGCTCGCTTTCCAATATTATTCTCAAAAGAATCTCGCTTGAGTGTGATATCGCGTATCAACCAAACCAGACTTTTGGTCCGAAGTGGTCACCGCATCACATCCTAAGTAAGGCCAAGACGGGGTAAAGGTAAACTAAGGTCCTTGGCTTCACGGGCCCGTCGAAAGCAACAATGCCTCACAAATGACTTGTTTAGCACTATCACCCTCAAAGAGGCCTCCACCAAGCGGACAAAGGCTCAAGTCAACTCGGTAAGGATTGTCTCCTATCAAGTCAACCTGAATTATCATCCATCCTATCTCAAATGTGCCCCAAATCCGGGTATAGGATTTATCACAAGTATCCCCCAAAACCCAAAATAACAAACATTACAAACAATACAATTTAGCAAATATTCACAAAGCAAACATATAAACAAGCAAAGATAGGCTAAACCCTCAAATAAGTTTAATCATTGTGTCCCCAGCAGAGTCGCCATTCTGTCGCGGCGGGATTTTTCACGAGATTAAGTATTGATTGAACTTAACCCGTTTGAAAAATATTTTAAATGCAAGAGTCGCCACCGTCTTTTATTTTATCCAAAAAGAGGAAGGGAAAAATAACGATAAATCCCTTTAGAGTTACGGGTTCGGGGGTTGGTTATGCAAAGGGAAGGTATTAGCACCCTCTACATCTATGGTACTCCACAGGAACCTTTTTGCTTATGTTTATGTGAATGCTTTGCTTTTTTCGCTTTGATCGTTTGATTGGGGAGATGAGAAAAGAACTTGATTTTATTGTTTTTGGACTCGATAAAGTCGTAGACTTCATGCCTATGTATCTCCAAGGCGCAATGGAGAAATCAGAATCCACGAAGTTCTCCCAAAAGAAAAGGGGAAAGTCTGTTTTGTTGATTTTAGATTGGCGTGTCTTGCCATCTCTTGCTCGACCTAGGCGAGAGGCTTCGAGACTGACACGTCCTTTAGAAAATGTTTTTGAACTGAAAAGCCAAAGCTGGCAAAAGATTTGAATGAGCCTAAACCCTGAAACAATAAATAAATGGGCTCATTATAAGGAAGCCCAAGAGTAAGCTTGTGAGTGTGTGAAAAGGGTTTCTTAAACGGCGACCGTTGGAATCGCATCAGGTTTCTTTTTTTTGGATTTTTCGATTTTTTAACATAAAACGTGAACAATACGATTAAACACACAATACAGAACATAAAAAATGCGAGAAAGTAAATTATTACAACACAGTTAGCTATGAATAGTTAGTATTACGAATAGTTAGTGGAGTTAATCGAGCTGAAACTGAAACGAAACGGTTAGTAACAACATAAACAAATATAAAAAAACAATATAAACATTTACTTTAGACAAAATAAACATTTGATATAAATAAACATTTAATTAAAATAAACATTTAAACAAATAATTAATTTAACTAACATTTAAATAAAACATATATGCGAAATAATAATAAAAGATAAACAATATTTAGTAAACAAAAGTAATATATATATATATATATATATATATATATATATATATATATATATATATATATATATATATATATATATATATATATATATATATATATATATATATATATATATATATATATATATATATATATATATATATATATATATATTTAGATAAATAATATATTAAAACACATGTCGGCAAGCCGGAACTTTGCCGATTTCAGAGATAAGTGAAGAATATTACCTTGTGTGAAGAGGATGAACTTCTGATCGTCCAAATGATCGACCGAAAGCTGGAAACCGTCACCGACGCAGTGCTGGCTCCGATTTCAGAGATAAGTGAAGAATATTACCTTGTGTGAAGAGGATGAACTTCTGATCGTCCAAATGATCGACCGAAAGCTGGAAACCGTCACCGACGCAGTGCTGGCTGCCTTCGTGAGTACCTGACTTCAACGTCGCTTTTGATCGGTGAAACAACGCCGGAATGAAATGAACCTTGGATATTTGTGACCTGGACTCAACAAACTTCAAAGATATGAAATCGGTTTTGTGTTTCGGTGAATAATCGGGACGATTTTGGGTTACCGAAAATGAAGAACAAGTGAAAATACGGTAATTCTTTTGGAAAAATATTTCTTTTCAATTCTCTGTTTCTCTCACCACACGTTTTTTCCTTACTGATCCACCTCCTTTTTTTTTTCTTACTAACCACATCTATATATATATATTTAGATTACTTAAACAATAAGAAACCTAAAAAATATCTAACATAAATTAATAATATATATTTAGATTACTTAAACAATAAGAAACCTAAAAAATATCTAACATAAATTAATAATATATATTTAGATTACTTAAACAATAAGAAACCTAAAAAATATCTAACATAAATTAATAATATATATTTAGATTACTTAAACAATAAGAAACCTAAAAAATATCTAACATAAATTAATAATATATATTTAGATTACTTAAACAATAAGAAACCTAAAAAATATCTAACATAATGAACGTGACATCAGCCCACTAGGTGACTAGTGTATGGAAAGATAAAAAATGCTCCTATCTCCTAGAGACATCGAAAGAGACCTTTTGGGGGGGGGCAATTTGTTAGCTGTGGTTTTTGACAGGTGAAAAACCTCAGCACACAGGGGAAGAGTCGAAGGAGTCTTGGTTCGATCAGGATATGAATTTAGCAAGTTTTTCGAATGTAATAAGAGTTATCATGACCATGTGGAAGTGTTGGCCATTTAGTTCTTGCGACATCGGCAAAGTGGTCGACATGGTGATTATTTAGGCGCGCAATATTGCATTCAAAAATATCAATAACTTCCTATAGGTTTCTTTTCGAAGGGACACGTGGAGTAAGCGTAGGAAAGTGTTGCATGCAAGGTTACTTGATGAGACAATGTAAGAATAGTTAAATTACCATTCTTTAATTTCAATGCAAAGTTGTTAAGTTTTACCTTCTCAATCCTTATTGCGTTTCATTTGATTTCAGTATCTTTTAACATACTTTATTCAGCATTTCCAATTTTTCTACCAATTCCTTTAAACATTCTTTTTTAGTCGAAGTCGACGTTTTACCCTTTTTTATTACAAGTACTTAAAAACCTATTTAGGCCAAGTCCAAAGTGATCACGCGAAAATGAGAGCAACAAAAATAAATGGTTATTTTACCCTTGTAGCGGTGTATTCGTCACTTTATGATTTATTGATTAAATCAAAAGCAAAGCATACAAAGATAGAGTCGCCACCGCACTTTTATTTATCCAAAGGATTGGCTAAAAAGCGAACAAAAGCCTAAGAAGTTTTACACATAGAAAACTAATGAAAAGGTCAGAGATCTGGGTAAGGGGTTATTTACGCAATGGGAAGGTGTTAGGCACCCATCACGTCCTAGGTACTCCTAGGGAACCTCTTTTCACACTTGTTGTATAAAAAAGTTTATTTGTTTATGACATATATTGTGCAAACAATGATGGAAGGGATGAGAAAAGAATATACAATTTTTTATTGTTTTTGTGTTTGAACGGATGAACCCGTTGCCTACGTACCTTCCATGAAAGGTAAGGATCAAAACGCCGTAGTTCGGCTAAAAGATTTCCAAAATATGAGTGGGTTCATTTTAAACAAAAGCCCTAAGGTCTTTCGTTATCCACGGGAGAAAACTCAACCTTATACAAACAACAAGTCCACCATGTGAGAAAAGCTTCAACTTGCTAGTGAGGGGTTAACCCTATAATAAGCAAGGAAGTCTTACAATTCTATCACTAAGGACAAAAGGTGAGATTAACATCAACCAACTAGATGTCAAAAGGTGAGATTAAGGCCTAGGTTTCTAATTTGAAAGACATGTCAAAATGTTTGCACAATAGATGTCAAAGTTTTGAATTAACATGTGAAAAGAGGGTTTTGAAAACACACACAAAAATGGAGGGGTGAGGAAGTAAAACTTCTTAAGTGTTCACCTCTTGAAATCATATGGAAGATGATTCAAGTGTGTCCTTTGGAATAGGCAACAATGCAAATAACAGATAAATAAAGTATCAGGCAAGGTTAACAAAAGCGGATACCGGATGCCAATTACTGGACTTACCAATCTCCTAAAACAAGGAGGTATACCAGATGCCACTCAATGGACTTATACTAGTCTCCTAAAGCAAAACAAAACATGGATATCAGATGCCAATCAACTGGACTTACACTAATCTCCTAAAACAAACAAAGAAATGATACCAGATGCCAAACAACTGGACTTACACCAATCTCACAAAACAAACTGGATACCGGATACCAATAAATGGATTTACACCAATCTCCTAAAACAAACAAACATGGATATCATATGCCAATCTATCTGGGCTTACTCTAATCTCCAACAGATGATCATGGGAAAACAAATGCCAACAACATGGACTTACAATTGCATCCTCACATACAACAAACAAGCAAAAGCACTAAGCAAAGAGGGCATAAGTGGCCAATGAAATAGTGTTACACTCAATCCCTTCCAAATCATCGGAACAATGGCCAATGAATGGACTTATAGTTGATTCCTCAATGGACAAACAAAGATGTGTCACAAAGATATGAAATGATGATCATGCAATAATGAACAATTAATGATGATAAATGCACAAAGGCAAACAAGAAAACATGTACAGATGAACCAACAAGCAATCAATGATTCAGTTAGCACACACTATATACAAGCAATTAGGCTCAAGCAAGGGTTAGACTTTAAAGTCAACTGGAATGGGGTAAGTGGTACTCTTAACCTTAACATTGAGAGTTAAGGTGAAGCAGATGAAAAGGAGATGAGGGGTGTGCCTCATAGCTTCTATCTCTGGTCAGAGAGAGCTTCGAATAATAGAAGGTGTGGGAGTTCAGAAAGTAGGAACTCTTCTCCACAAGTCAGACTCTATAGATCTTGGGCTTTTACTCACTATGCATCAACACATGTGGTGTGAGCAAGGTGAGTGACACACTGAGTAGCAGGAGATGGATTACACATCTCTTTTGTCTGCCAATTGCCTTATCAAAGGACTTTTCCTGCTTAGCACAAAGATAAACACACAAAGACATTGCCTCTTAAGGAGGACTTCAGACAGGTGCCTGGCCACATAACAAGCCAGGTCTTCCAGACTACATGAAGAAGAGAGGTTATACCTAATTGGTTAAGCAACCAAGCAAAAGCAAGTTCAAAATGAACTTAAGCAACTAAATGTACCTGTGGAAACATCACACAAATCAGTACACAGTTTAGACAAACCAACAACAGTTAATATCAACAGTCAAACGCAATAAGCAAAGGCATAAGCCATAAATCAAGCTCAAATGAATTAACAGCCCTACAAAACACACAAAGTTAGTAGACAATGGTAAACATCAAGTGCTCAAATGATGGAGCATCAACAACTATGGAACTTGAGTGATCAACCTGAAAACAAAGCTCAAAGATGAGAAGCAAACCCTTAGGCCAAAGCCTAGGGTCAAAGATGAGGAAAAAATTTAAAACAGAAGCTCAAATTTGACATGATGAAACCTCAATCAAATGATAACACAATCCAAAAGGTCTCATGTCAATATCATCAACCAAATTCATTTCACAAATCAAATAAGGCAAAGCATGCAAGTTCAAAGCTCATTGAAGCAACAGAATGAACAAATGCATATTAATTCAAAAATGGTTAAATAAATCTCAAGAAAACTCATGGCTAAACAGAACACATCAAATGATCAACATACCAAAAATCATGGCATTTGGACAAGTATAAGCATGGCAATTAAATTCATCAAGTCAAGGTAAGCATTAACAAGCTCAAAGGAGGCACAAATTGATACATCAACTTAAGGCAATCCTAAAACAGAGATGACAAATGATAAATGACTCAAACCAAAGCCAAAATAACTTCAAAGGTTCTAGAATCAATGCACAAAATTTCAAGTTCATATGATAAACATCAAGCATTTCCCAAATCATTAAAGTTCATGACTATTAGAAAGTCTACAAATGGCAATCCAGAAAGAAAAATATCAAACAAATCAGAAATGAACCCTAAAAGTCTACAAAAATTCAGGATCAAACTTAACATCCAGAAGGAGCATCATGCAAAAAATCACATCATTTGGCATTTATTTGGCATGGTAAAGAAAATCAACAAATCAAGCAAGCCAAGGTGTGACACACATTGTCACACCTATATTAAACAGATCATATCTCAACAACCAAAAGTTCAAAAATTGCAAACTCAATGCCAAAATGTCAATTAGGATGTCTAGTTTAAGCATGTCAATTTTCACATTCATTGAATCAACCATCATTATTTCACAAATGGAAAAGCAAGCAAAGCACAAGATAGCATATGCATACAGAAACCCTAGGCAAATTAAAATTCCAACCGAGCACAAATTCTGGAAAAATAACCATAAAATAATAGACATCATAAGGAACAATGTGCAAAAAATCTCATGTGATTTGGATGAGTATTTATGGAGTTATGATTTTTTTTTAAGTGGATGAACAATTAAAAATCACATGAAATGTCATAGCATGAACAAGGAGAAAATGTGAAATAAAATACAAGGCAATGGTTTGGAAGTGTTCAGAGCCAGGAATCGAACACGGCTCAAATTTGAATTGAGGCGCCTACTACATGAAACACGCCGTTTCATTAATCTCGCGTGGCAAGGTGAAGCGATATAGACCAATCAATGTGCCAACTATGTGCTACGTGGACCAGTGCATGAGCAGAAACAAGGAAACGCATGCAAACAAGGCTTATGAAGATCAAAACAATTCTGGAAATGCAAAACCTAACATTCATCATGTGTTCATCGTGTTCATCAAGGTCAAGAACAAAAGTTCACCAAAATCCACAAACAGCATACCAATAGATTCATCTTACATCACACCTCAACAATCCAGTATTAATTTGACCTAATTCTAACTGTATCAATCAAATCGAACAAGAACAGTTTCACATGTCAAAATTAAAATCAACATAACTACTTCAATTCTGCATGGATTTCATGGATCTAAAGTTCAGTATAACCAGCATTAAAGGATCTACAAGATGCATCTATCAATTTCATGAATTATAAGATTCGAATTCTGACCTTGCTGGAGAAACAGAAGTGGAATCGTGCAATTCAGGCCTGGAAAAGCTGAAACAGATCCTCCTCAAAGCTTAGATGAATGAATGGATGAGAAAGAATAGCTCAACAATGCTTGATTTATCCAGAAACTTCAATTGCCATGGATGTGCATAAGCTTCAACAGTCCACAATTCTTGATGAATTCTTCAAGATCTTGCTTCAACAATCTCCACTTATGCTTGTAGATGATGAACAAACCACGAACCAAGCAAAGGATATGAAGAATTTGGATGAAAAAAGTTGAGAGAAAGTTGAGAGAGAATTTTCAGATTTGAGATTTTGGAAGTGTTGTTATGATTTTCTGTTAGGATTAGCTTTATATATCAACTGTTAATGAAGCTGCTAATCACAATTAAGCCAAATGCAAATGGATTAGTGAAATTCAAGTATTGATGCAAAATGGCAAAATCACCCTTACATGTGCATGGCAATGCTACAGTGCACGATTTTTGAGTTAAATCCACTCCAAATGCTGTTTAGAACCAAATGCCATTGGAAAAAGGTAAAGGCAATGCATATTTTTCAAATTGGAATTTTCCCTCCAAAATTCAAATGAAATTCAAATGAAAATGTCAATATTTTTGTGATGAGATTTGATGACATGTAATGCATGATTATGAAATTACAGGTCATGACATGAAATTAGCAAAAAGAGCCATGTGATTTGGAGCTATGGTTGAGAAGTTATGCCCTTTTGAAGTTCAATCCACACTTGGCCATCTTTTGATCATATCTCTCCAACCACAAATGAGAAATGGATGTTCTTGGACATTTTGGAAATGGGAGAGAAAGATCTACAACTTTCATGTTCAACAAAATTTCATTTGAAGCATTTTTGGTCATGTAATTTGAAGTTGAAGTTGGATGAAAACCTTTCCATTTTTGGAAAGTTCAAATTATAGGTCACTTTCTATTTTTGGCAAATTTTGACTGGACCTCAAATCCTTCAAAGAGAGTATTTTAAATGTCAAATGAAACTTGTTTGAACATGAATGAAGTATTTCCCATCACTTCCCATATCCAAATCTACAGTTGACTTTGCAGTTGACTGGCTAGGGCTTCAGTTGACTGAAGAATGCCTTGATGAGATTCAAGCCTCTACCACTTGTGATTTTGATTCAAAATGATGCTAAAGTTCATATGAACTCTTGATTGATGATCATGGTGCCCAAATTCTTCAGAATGGCCACCATCTATAGCTCAATGAAATGCATTGACTGTCTTGACCTGTGATTGCTTCATCTGCAAGTAACAAGGTTAGATGACATATTTTTGTACTTTTGGTTAGTGAACAAATGAAAAGCAATGATATACAAATGCAAAACATGCTTGGTGATCAAGAATCACCCTCAAAAGATGACTCACCCACAGGGGAAGAGGCAAGGTGCACAAAGATCCTTGAGGCAATGATATGATATGAGATGATGCCATGAGGGATCTTAGGGACGAAATTGGGGTCTTACAGATGCCCCTATTTAAGGTCATTCTAGCCGGAGAAGTGAAGTTTAGAAATCTTCATCTCGACGCGGTAGAATGGGCTTAAATACAGTAATGAGACAAATTTTGGTCCCTAAGAGACCTCATGATGCAAGATGTATGCATGCAAAAGAAACAACTCTGTGGGGATATGGGTCACACAGAAGAAAAGACGATCCATCGGAGTAATACACTTACCAGGAACAGAGACTCTAACAGGACTCTCACGGGGACTCTTATTGGGGATAGAAAGAAAAAGAATGCGTGAGCAGGACACGACTCTGAATTAGGGGACAAACTGACACTGCGTGAACAAGACACGACTGAACTGGAGACCTCACTGGGGGAGTGAAGGACTCAATTGGGAAAAGAGGAATTCCAAAGGAAAACACAATCCATTGGAAAGACACAAGCTGACCCAAACTATCCACAAAGGATACTTTGGATAAAAATCCGGAAACAGACTAGGAAAGAGATTCACAAAGAATCTCCCTGCCGGGGAAAACTGCATATATTGGGGAAAACGCCAATACAGCAAAAGGGTAAAATCACAACAGGAAACTCCACTGGAGAAGGTCTAACAAAGAGACTCTCACGGGGAAGCAACAAAGAAATGAGGTGTTACCGGTATAAGGGTAACAAACTCAGGAAGAATGAATATCTAAGACCGGTATAAGGGTGAGAGATATCAATCAACCAAACATCTGAGAAAGACCTGAAAAAGGTACATCAACTCAGGAAAATCTGACTCCACAGGGGACCAAGGTCATAATAGGGAGCAGAAAGGAGGGAACACCAGAGATACCGGTTAGGGCATATAATAGGTGACCGACCAAAGCGTGAATTGGTATATATGCCAAGACACTCATCATCCGAAAGGAGGGCTTGAAAAAGCAAATCGACTTACAGGATGGACATTCGACTCCGCAAAGGGAAAACGAATCTTACTCAACTGGGGACACAAACCTAAAGAGTGCATGAGATATAATATCCATTACCGTCAGAACGTGGATAAAATACTCGCATGAGATATATCATCTATTACCGTCAGAACGTAGATAATACACTCGCATGGAAGGAAACACCAGACATACCAGGGTATATAATAGGTGACCCGCCAAAAACGTGAATTGGTATATATGCCAAAACACTCATCATCTGAAACACAAACTGGTTAAAGGATGGATATTCGATTCTACAAAGAATACGAATCTTACTCGATTGGGGATAATCAACAAAGGACTCCAACCAAAGAGCGCATGAGACATATTATTCATTACCGTCAAAACGTGAATAATATACTCGAAAGGAAGAGACACCAGAGATACCGATTACTGGGTATATAATAGGCGACCAACCAAAAGAGAGGCAATCGATACCAAGCATACGGGCAAACGAAAGACAACTCAAAAGGATAAATTGCAAGCAATCGGCAATTATCCAACAACAAATATTCGATTCCGCAAAGGGAAATAACGAATCTTACTCGACTGGGGAAACACAAAAGGCTTCGACTGAAGAGTGCATGAAATATATTATCCATTACCGTCAGAACGTGGATAACATACTCGCATGGAAGATTATCCACAACCGGTATAAGGGTTAACAAAGGATAAATCAACCGAAAAGAAAGGCATCGGGATACCAAAACTAGGTATATAATGATGACCAATCAAAGGGAGCAACAATCATTACCAAGCAAACGGGTAAATGAAAGAAGACTCGCTGGGGATGAATTGCATAAACAGCAATTACCCACAAGGACTTGCTGGCGACTTCAAAGGGATGACATTGCGAGTATACGACAATGATCCAAAAGACTGCTGGGGATAAAATTGCTAGCAACCGACAATTATCCAGAAGCAAGGAAGGAATATCAACATCGAATATCGAATGAAGATAACCACAAAGAATAACCGTCATCGGTTAGGATGAACAACAAGGTTAACTCTGCAAAGGGAAGAAATTAGGGTTTACAACTACCGAATACGGGGTAGAATACCAAAACTCTGGCTAAGGATAAAATTGCTAGCAACCGGCAATTATCCACAAACAGCACAGACTCCGTTGGGAATAAAACCACAACAGCACAAAATCCACCATCAACCAGAACGAACCACGAAGGTTATCTCTGCTAGGGGAAAAGAGATAGGACTTGTGACTACCGAATACTGGGTAGTAGCCAACAACTCTGATGAGGATAAAAGAATTAGGGTTTACATCCACCGAATACTGGGTAGAAAACCAACAACTCCGCGTGGGAATGAAAGAATCACAAATCCGCACGGGAAACAAAATAGGGTTTATAACAAACCACCAACTGCTGAAGAGCAGAAAAATTAGGATTTATAACTACCGAATATTTGGGTAGAAAACCAATCAACTCTTGCTGAGGAATAAAAGGTATATAACCACAAATTCCGCCAAGAAGAGGGAACATAGGACTTACAACTACCGGTATGAGGGTAGAGGCCCAAAAAGATTCCGCTGGGGATAAAAGAAATAATGCCGGTTACTGGGCAAATTATTCATTTATTCCACAGGGAAGCACGAGAAACAGTTGACAAATGCCAATTCGGGACCAATCCGAAAAGACAGACTGAATTAAGACTCGTCCTAATGAGGATATAACTCAAATAGGAATATCCATCCCAATATATGTGTTGGGAGGAAACGGAAGAAACCGTCATCCACGAGGATATATCTCAGTGGGGAACTGCAGAAGGAAAGACAGACACTTTCTGCTTATGGGGCTGACTCTATATTGAGAGATTAAACACCCGACATCTGCTTGGGGAAGATCTATAAAGAGATCCATATCACCACAGCAGGGAACAACAACAAAATATATATGGCAAAAAATGCAACATGAATATCTGAATGTTTATGATTATGCATGAATATGCGTGATTTATGTTTGATGAATGCTGACACAACAGACAATTCTAACACAAACAGAGTCCAGGAATCAAACGCCCGGTACTACACTCCCAGAGGAAAGCCAAAGAGGTCCAACTGGAAAGCCAATCTGCCGGAGATCCACATGCTGAAAAGCAAAGATCCGCGGGGAGGCAAAAGATCAGAGATATCACAAAATCTCTGAGTGGTGGATCTACAATCAACCCAACTGGGGAACAGAAAGTCACAACAGGCATAAACAGCCACAAAGACAAATCTGTTGGGGAACTGGAGAAATCCCGAGATATCTGCAAGGGAACAAGAGTTCACTGCACAGGCGAGAACTGCTATGCAAGCAACTTCACATAACTCCACTGGGGAACAACCCACAAAGGGAGAACAGATCATCCACGTAGAATCTGTTGCACAAGCAACTCTACTGGGGAGAACACAATTATCCACTCCATCGGGGATACACCCAATGGAAGAACACAGATCACACAAGTAGAGTCTGCAACAAGCCACCCTACTGAGGATCAAAAGCAATCAGGAAATCCATCAAATCTCTGGATGCTAGACCGCCAACCAATCCCTACTGGGGAAGCAGAGGTTTCAACAAGCAGAAACTACCACAAAAGCAACTCTGTCGAGGATACCAGCTCTGGCGGAAACTCTGAGGGGATACCCACTCCTTTGGGGATTTTGGCTCTGTTGGGGATTCCAACTCTTTTGGGGATTTTGCATAAATACAATCCGCCAAACCACAAATCTACTGACGGCTCCACTGGGGAATTTACTGAAGAATCCACTGGGGACATGGAGGGGAGCTAGGAATCAACCACCAACTGCCGACTCTTCTGAGGGGAACACCCACAACTGCTGAGGAGGAACACAATCACTGCTCTGCTGAAGGGATAAGCGCCCTAATGGGGAGATATAGCAACTCCGCTGGCGACTTGGCCGGGGAAGAGGGTACTGTTGGAGAAAACGAAGTCTTCCACAAGAGCTCTGCTCTGGGGGTATATCACAGATTCCACTAGCGACTGTGCTGAGGAAAGATAGCAACAACCCTGCTTGCGACTGCATTGGGGAGAGACTACTGCTGGAGAAGAAAACGAAGTCTTCAACAACACCTGCTTGGGGAACAACCCCAACAAAAGCTCTGCTTGGGGAACAACCCTACCAGCAACTCTGCTTGGGGAACAACCCCATCAACAGAAAGGGAGAAAGAGGATACAACCATGCCAGGAATATGAACAAAATGTCTTACCTGTTGGAAATCATGCCACCCTTGGGAGAGCACTGAGAAATTCTTAAGTATCCTTTCATCATGGTGAATGTTCACTTTGTTTAAAACAACAAATTTTGAAAAATTTATTTGTTTAAAACAATGACATTTTATCAATTAAAACATGCAAACATTTGTTGAATTGAAACAAATAAGAGTGCAAATAATTGGATAAAAGGCTCAAATTGATTTGATGGAATGGTAGCCTGCAAATGGCAAGACTCCATAGATCTGTACAAATTTGAAATCAGTGATATATATTGGAAGAGGGCTACATTGAACATAATGATCCTTTCTCTACCAATTTGAATCTCGATGTATTCGAAGCTTTTGTCGGCGACGAATCGAGAACCTTTGACGAAAAGACGGCTGTGGAACAGAAAGTCTTGTCCGGATGCAGTTACTTGCCAAATCCCTAATTTTTTGCCTAGATTGCCCCAGGGCGAGGTACTCACTCTAGCGGGATGCAAATATACTTTTTTCAATGTCTCTAATTTTTGCCTGGATTGCCCTTTCGGGTTCTCCACCGAGACGCTCATTTTTGCCTAAGCCGCCCTTTCGGGTTTTCAACTTAGCAAGCTATTCTGTTTTTGATTTGCATATACATTTTTTTAGGCAAAGTATCTCTTAATTGCATCTGAATTCACAGGACGAGTGAAATCCTCCCCATCCATTGTTGTAAGCATCAATGCACCGCCTGAAAAGGCTCTCTTGACAACATATGGACCCTCATAGTTTGGAGTCCACTTGCCCCTGGAATCGGGCGCGAAAGACAAGACTTTCTTGAGCACGAGGTCACCTTCTCGGAACACACGAGGCTTGACCTTCTTATCGAATGCTTTCTTCATTCTCTGCTGATATAACTGACCATGACACATGGCAATCAATCGCTTCTCTTCAATCAAATTCAGTTGGTCATAACGACTCTGAATCCATTCAGCATCAGTCAACTTGGCTTCCATCAAGACTCTCATTGATGGGATCTCCACCTCTACTGGGAGAACAACCTCCATGTCGTAAACAAGAGAGAAAGGGGTTGCCCCTGTTGAAGTGCGGACAGATGTACGATAACCATGCAAAGCAAATGGCAGCATCTCATGCCAATCTTTGTACGTAACTGTCATCTTCTGGATAATCTTCTTGATATTCTTATTAGCAGCTTCAACAGCCCCATTCATCTTGGGTCTGTAAGGAGAGGAATTATGGTGTGCAATCTTGAATTCAGCGCACAACTCTTCCATCATCTTATTATTCAGATTCGATCCATTATCAGTAATGATCTTATCTGGCACACCATAACGACAAATCAGCTGATTCTTGATAAACTTCACAACCACCTGCCTGGTCACATTTGCATACGACGCGGCTTCAACCCATTTGGTGAAGTAATCAATTGCTACGAGAATAAACCTGTGTCCGTTGGACGCTTTTGGTTCAATCATGCCGATCATGTCAATTCCCCACATAGAGAAAGGCCATGGTGATGAAATCACATTCAGAAGTGTCGGAGGAATATGAACCTTATCCGCATAAATCTGACACTTGTGGCATTTCTTCACATATTTGCAGCAGTCAGACTCCATTGTCAGCCAATAGTAGCCTGCTCTCAACATTTTTCTAGCCATGGCATGTCCATTGGAATGAGTACCAAATGAACCCTCATGGACCTCAGCCATCAACAGGTTTGCTTCGTGTCTATCCACGCATCTGAGCAAAACCATGTCAAAATTCCTCTTGTACAACACTTCACCACTGAGGTAGAAACTGCCTGACAACCTTCTCAAAGTTTTCCTATCTTTCACAGATGCCCCAGGCGGGTAGACCTGGTTCTGGAGGAAATTCTTGATATCAAAATACCAAGGCTTGTCATCATTGACTTCTTCAACTGCAAACACGTGAGCTGGTCTATCCAAGCGCATCACGGCGATGTTGGGAACTTCATTCCAATACTTCACAACAATCATTGAAGCAAGCGTAGCAAGAGCATCTGCCATCCGATTATCCTCTCGAGGAATATGATGAAAGTCAACTTCTGTAAAGAATGTTGAAATCCTCCTCGCATAATCTCTGTACGGAATGAGACTAGGCTGATTCGTCTCCCATTCACCCTTGATCTGATTGACAACCAGGGCCGAATCACCATACACATCAAGATGTTTGATCCTCAGATCAATACATTCTTCTAGTCCCATAATACAGGCCTCATACTCAGCCATGTTATTCGTGCATTTGAAAGTTAGCCTTGCTGTAAACGGAATATGTGTGCCATGAGGAGTAATGATTACTGCCCCAATTCCATTTTCGTACTGATTTACAGCGCCATCAAACACCATCGTCCATCTGGAACCAGGTTCCGGACCTTCATCAAGTGTAGGCTCATCACAATCTTTCATCTTCAAATACAGAATCTCCTCATCTAGGAAGTCGTACTGAACAGACTGATGATCTTCAATCGGCTGGTGCGCTAAATGGTCAGCCAAGATACTACCTTTAATAGCTTTCTGAGCTCGATACTCGATATCATACTCAGATAATAACATCTGCCAACGGGCAATCCTCCCGGTTAAAGCAGGCTTCTCGAAGATATACTTGATTGGATCCATTCTGGAGATCAACCAAGTTGTATGATTTATCATGTACTGGCGCAAACGCTTAGCAGCCCAAGCTAAAGCACAACACGTCTTCTCAAGCATAGAGTACCGAGACTCACAATCAGTAAACTTCTTACTGAGGTAGTAGATAGCAGATTCTTTCTTCCCTGATTCATCTTGTTGACCGAGTACACAACCCATCGAGTCTTCAAGCACAGTCAGATACATAATCAGAGGTCTTCCTTCTACAGGCGGAGACAAGATCGGAGGTTCAGACAGATATTCTTTGATACTGTCGAAAGCTTTCTGGCAATCCTCGGTCCAATCATGAGTCTGATCTTTCCGAAGGAGCTTGAATATTGGCGCACATGTGGCAGTCATGTGGGATATGAATCTGGAAATATAATTCAAGCGGCCAAGAAAACCTCGGACTTGCTTCTCAGTTTTGGGTGCAGGCATCTCTTGTATTGCTTTGACCTTTGCAGGATCAACCTCAATACCTCTCTCGCTGACAACAAAACCCAACAACTTGCCGGAACGGACACCAAATGTACATTTGTTCGGATTCAGACGAAGTCTAAACTTCCTCAAACGCTGAAAAAGCTTCAACAAATGCTCAACATGTTCAACTTCCGTTCGGGACTTAGCAATTGTCGCACCCCAAAATTTGACTTTGGCTTTGTTGACCACATCTTGATTAATCTCGTTGTCTCGTATTCATCTCAATTTCTTAAACTTCGCGTGACAACTGGTTTGATTAGGTTTTGTGTGTTTTCGTTGCTTACCGTGTTGTATTTCGTTGTTTTAGCAAAACCTGGCTGATATCGTTGCCTCGTATTTATCTCGCTTATCTCTGTTGTGCGTGGCATCGCTTCGATTAGGTTTTGTGCGTTTTTATCTATTTAATTATTTGTTTGTCGGTATTTTGACTGTATTTCGAATATATTAGAGTTTTCGTATTGTCCGATTATTTGTGATTGTGTTTGTCAGCGTTTTCGTGATGTCGTGTTGATTTTATTATTGCCTAGGGTTGTTTATTTAATTACGTGTTGTGCCGTGTGATTTAATCGAGTCTGTTTGAGTCGTGTTGTTGATTTTACTGGTTTACCGGTTTACTGGTTTATTGGTTTTATCAATTTGACTGTTTTGCTGTGCAAATTGTCATCGTGTTTATCGCGTTCGTGTCGCTCGATTTTATCGTATTTTAATCGTGTGCCGTTAATATTATTTGTGCTTAATATTAATTGTGTTTAGTTGTTAATTAGTTTATTTAATTAGGATTAATATTATATTAGTTTATTATTATTATTATTATTATAATATATAAATTATATTATTAATTTATGTTAGATATTTTTTAGGTTTCTTATTGTTTAAGTAATCTAAATATATATATTAATTTATGTTAGATATTTTTTAGGTTTCTTATTGTTTAAGTAATCTAAATATATATTATTAATTTATGTTAGATATTTTTTAGGTTTCTTATTGTTTAAGTAATCTAAATATATATTATTAATTTATGTTGGATATTTTTAGGTTTCTTATTGTTTAAGTAATCTAAATATATATATATATAGATGTGGTTAGTAAAAAAAAAAAAAAAAAAAAAAAAGGAGGTGGATCAGTAAGGAAAAAACGTGTGGTGAGAGAAACAGAGAATTGAAAAGAAATATTTTTCCAAAAGCATTACCGTATTTTCACTTGTTCTTCATTTTCGGTAACCCAAAATCGTCCCGATTATTCACCGAAACACAAAACCGATTTCATATCTTTGAAGTTCGTTGAGTCCAGGTCACAAATATCCAAGGTTCATTTCATTCCGGCGTCGTTTCACCGATCAAAAGCGACGTTGAAGTCAGGTACTCACGAAGGCAGCCAGCACTGCGTCGGTGACGGTTTCCAGCTTTCGGTCGATCATTTGGACGATCAGAAGTTCATCCTCTTCACACAAGGTAATATTCTTCACTTATCTCTGAAATCGGAGCCAGCACTGCGTCGGTGACGGTTTCCAGCTTTCGGTCGATCATTTGGACGATCAAAAGTTCATCCTCTTCACACAAGTTTCAGCTCGATTAACTCCACTAACTATTCGTAATACTAACTATTCATAGCTAACTGTGTTGTAATAATTTACTTTCTCGCATTTTTTATTTTCTGTATTGTGTGTTAATCGTATTGTTCACGTTTTATGTTAAAAAATCGAAAAATCCAAAAAAGAGAAACCCGATGCGATTCCAACGGTCGCCGTTTAAGAAACCCTTTTCACACACTCATAAGCTTACTCTTGGGCTTTCCTGTAATGAGCCCATTTATTTATTTCTTTAGGGTTTAGGCTCGTTCAAATCTAAAAATCAACAAAACAGACTTTCCCCTTTTCTTTTGGGAGAACTACGTGGATTCTGATTTCTCCATTGCGCCTTGGAGATACGTAGGCATGAAGTCTACGACTTTATCGAGTCCAAAAACAATAAAATCAAGTTCTTTTCTCATCTCCCCAATCAAACGATCAAAGCGAAAAAAGCAAAGCATTCACATAAACATAAGCAAAAAGGTTCCTGTGGAGTACCACAGATGTAGAGGGTGCTAATACCTTCCCTTTGCATAACCAACCCCCGAACCCGTAACTCTAAAGGGATTTATCGTTATTTTTCCCTTCCTCTTTTTGGATAAAATAAAAGACGATGGCGACTCTTGCATTTAAAATATTTTTCAAACGGGTTAAGTTCAATCAATACTTAATCTCGTGAAAAATCCCGCCGCGACAGAATGGCGACTCTGCTGGGGAGTACATGATTAAACTTATTTGAGGGTTTAGCCTATCTTTGCTTGTTTATATGTTTGCTTTGTGAATATTTGCTAAATTGTATTGTTTGTAATGTTTGTTATTTTGGGTTTTGGGGGATACTTGTGATAAATCTTATACCCGGATTTGGGGCACATTTGAGATAGGATGGATGATAATTCAGGTTGACTTGATAGGAGACAATCCTTACCGAGTTGACTTGAGCCTTTGTCCGCTTGGTGGAGGCCTCTTTGAGGGTGATAGTGCTAAACAAGTCATTTGTGAGGCATTGTTGCTTTCGACGGGCCCGTGAAGCCAAGGACCTTAGTTTACCTTTACCCCATCTTGGCCTTACTTAGGATGTGATGCGGTGACCACTTCGGACCAAAAGTCTGGTTTGGTTGATACGCGATATCACACTCAAGCGAGATTCTTTTGAGAATAATATTGGAAAGCGAGCAGTTGCTTAACCCGGTATTATCCGAAGAAGGATCCATAACCTTGGGAACTTTTAGAACCCGTTTGGCAGGTGAACCTTAGAACTTATCTTGGGGCTTTGTCCTAAACTCCATGCTGGTTATGATATTTGAGCCTTGTATTGTTTGACCATGTTTGTGTTTGTTGCATTCATGCATGACATGCATTCATTCCCATCATTTCAACCTTTTTCCAAGGAACTTAAAGTGAGGATTGCAAATATTGCAGGAAACATGGATTTTGGACGGAGAAGTGTGAAAAAGTACAATCTCATCAATCCAAAGATAGATGAACTAAAGAAACTGGTTTCTTCGATCGCAGATCCTATTGGTTTCAGAGACAGATATGGGGCACTTATATCTTTATTGACACTTAGGAGGGAAGAAGGGTTATTGCAGACATTAGTACAGTTCTATGATCCAGTCTATCACTGTTTCACATTCCCAGACTATCAACTCATGCCTACATTGGAAGAGTATGCCCAATTGCTTCACATCCCAGTTGCTGATACAGTACCTTTCTCTGGTTCAGAAAAGTTACCCGAGCACAGTTCTCTTGCAAAAGTGTTGTACATGAAGAAGTCAGAATTCAAGAATAACTTCACCACCAAAGGAGGACTTCCAGGTTTCACTGCCAAGTTCTTAATGGGGAAGGTTTCTTATTTTGCCAGTTAAGGTTGTGATATTATTGTGGAGCATCTGTTCGCCTTGTTGATCTACGGTTTGTTACTATTTCCTAATATTGAAGGTTTTGTGGATTCATATGCTATACGCATCTTCCTAAGTGGTAATCCTGTTCCAACTTTGCTCGGAGACACCTATCATTCCATCCATTACCGTACTTTGAAAGGAGGAGGAACCATAGTCTGCTGTATACCGTTACTCTACAAATGGTTTGTCTCTCATCTTCCTAAGTCAGCTACTTTTTGGGATCGCAAGTCAGGACTTCAGTGGTCACAGAGGATTATGTCTCTTACCCAGTCAGATATTGCATGGTATAGTAGAGTTTTAGACGATGTGAAGATCATTGATAGTTGCGGGGAGTTCCCCAATGTGCCCCTCATGGGCACAAAGGGAATCATTTCTTATAATCCAGTACTTGCTAGGAGACAACTCGGTTACCCTATGAAGGACAAGCCTCCTAACATTCTTTTAGAAGGTATTTTCTTGAGGGATAACGAGGAGGACCCTACCATGAAAGAGAGAGTAGTAAGAGCTTGGCATCGTGTTTGTCGTAAAGGGAGACTTGAATTGGGTAAGAAAGATTGTACCTCCTATGAGCCGTACCTCCAGTGGATCAGAGCCAGAGCTATACAGTTGAAAATGCCATACCCACATCATGATCCTATCAAACCCGCTCCGTTGAAGACCCCCTACCTTCCGCTAGATGACAAAGAAGAACTCCAAGCCACCTTGGAGAGGGTCAAGAAAGAGAGAGACGCTTAGAAGGATAAGGCCCAGGTGCTCGAAATGGAAAATGAAGAACTTCAGAGACAGTTAAAGGAGCAGAGTGGAGAAGATCGTGCAGGTAAACGTCCAAGGGTGCAAGAGGATTTATTTTCCTCAGGCACAACAGATTACTCCCAGATTCCACAGTCCTCAGGTGCATGGAAAGGTCTTGTAGACAGTTTGGTGAAGGAGAAAGCTTTTATGCAGAAGGCCTATGAAGAAAGAATTGAGAGACTTGAAGGACAACTCCTAGTTGTTTATGCTCGTCCTGATGACACATGTCCTTAAATGGTTTTCTTGGTTGTATTTTGGGTTGATAACTTTGTTTTGTTATCAAAAATGTTTGCAATTCTATCTTTTCCTTCACTTAGAGTTCCTTGGAAAATCATTCATTTTGCATATCCATGCATCACGTGCATACGGGTTGTCTGTCTTGGTCCAGTCTTCTAACAGTTGCTTCCCGCCACAAGATCCATTTCAAGCTGACGCATAATTACAACACAAGAGCCAACTACAAAAGAAGAATGGAGATAACAGATAATGAGAACCGAGAATTGAAAGCTCAGGTTGACCGCCTTTCTTCTATGGTCGAGACATTGATAGCAAACCAAGCAGCCCAAGCTGCTCAACTTCAAACAGCACAAGCTCAGGTTGCCGAAGCACAAGATGCACAGATCCAGGCGCAAGCACAGGCAGCAGAGATGCGCAACCAAATGTTAACCGCCCGTCTACAAGCAGAGGAAGCCCAGGCTAGGGCTCAAGTTCATAATTCAGGACAGACTTCGGCACAGAATCAACCTCAAATTCAGAATCAGACAACAGCAGCACCCGTCACTACAGTCATCGCTTCAGAAATCAACGTTGTCCCAGTCACTTCTGTTACCATCACAGCATCCCGTCCTTGGGAAATACCCAGGGATCTTAATCAAGATAGATATCAACAAGAGTTCGTTCCACCAAATGCTACTGTCTTCACTAATGTGCCTCCCGTTGTTCACTATACTCCTCACCTAGGAGAACCTGTCTATCACGGCCCTACCCCAAGTGAGGATCCTGGTCTCAATGATAGAATGGATGAATTCCAGGATCAGTTTGCGGAATTACAAAAAGAGATAAAAGCTCTTCGAGGGAAAGACAGAATGGCGACTGGAGTAGTTATGAAGAACTGGACCGCAGTTGACATCCCACATTGTGTCCACATATCAAAGTAATTAAGCTTTTCAGTTTTCAAAAATCTTCCGCTTTAGCCCAAAGCGCGAAGCATTAATTTTGTAAAATGGGGACTTTTGTCAAAAACGTACTATCCATGAAAAAGATCTTTTGTGTTCCTATACACTTGTGTCCTTTTATCTTTTCAGCTTTTTCGGAAAATGGTAACACAAAAAAAACCTTAAAAAGAACACATTTTTGCATGTCATGGTCAGTCCTCTAACAACAATTGTTTGTACAGGTTACTTAAACCCGTTGAACACAATGACATCATGCCTTCTCCCAACTTTGAACATTATGTATTCGAAGCTGAAGAGGAAGAGTGGGATGAGATTCCAGAAGAGGTCGCCCGCCAGTTTGAAAATGAAGAAGACACTATTCAGCCATACAAGGAGCCTTTGGAAACAGTCAACTTGGGTTCGGAAGAAAATGTGAAAGAAGTCAAAATTGGAGCATTGTTATCCCCACAGGTCAAGGAGCAATTGATCAGCCTGTTGAAAGAGTATGTAGATGTGTTTGCTTGGTCTTATCAAGATATGCCTGGTCTCGACACTGACATCGTATAGCACAAGCTACCTTTGAAGCCAGAATGTCCATCGGTCAAACAGAAATTAAGAAGAACACATCCAGATATGGCCGTCAAGATTAAAGAAGAAGTTCTGAAGTAAATAGATGCTGGTTTTCTTGCCACTTCAGTGTATCCAGAGTGAATAGCAAATATTGTGCCAGTTCCTAAGAAGGACGGGAAGGTACGAATGTGTGTCGACTATCGTGACTTAAATAGAGCAAGCCCAAAGGATGATTTCCCCCTGCCTCACATTGACGTGTTGGTAGACAATACAGCAAAGTTTGACATATTCTCCTTCATGGACGGATTCTCCGGGTATAACCAGATCAAAATGGCTCCCGAAGACATGGAAAAAACTACATTCATAACACCATGGGGAACATTCTGTTATCAAGTGATGCCGTTTGGGTTGAAGAACGCAGGTGCTACTTACCAGTGAGCCATGACAACGCTCTTTCACGACATGATGCACAAAGAGATTGAGGTTTATGTGGATGACATGATCGCGAAGTCTCGTTCAGAAGAAGGTCACTTAGTAGATCTGTTGAAGCTGTTTCAACGATTGAGGAAGTTCCGTCTTCGCCTCAATCCGAACAAATGCACATTTGGCGTCAGGTCAGGTAAACTCTTGGGCTTCATTGTCAGCCAAAAAGGCATTGAAGTTGATCCAGATAAAGTAAAAGCTATCCAAGAGATGCCCGCACCAAAAACCGAAAGGCAAGTGAGAGGTTTTCTAGGACGATTGAATTACATATCCCGGTTTATTTCTCACATGACTGCCACTTGTGAACCTATCTTCAAATTGCTGAGAAAGAGTCAGAATTGTGTTTGGACAGAGGATTGTCAGAAAGAATTTTACAGTATCAAAGAGTACCTCATGGAGCCTCCTATCTTGTTACCACCTGTTGCTGGAAGACCGTTGGTTATGTATTTGACAGTGCTTGAGAATTCTATGGGCTGTATTCTGGGTCAACAAGACGAAACTGGAAAGAAAGAGCATGACATTTACTACTTAAGCAAGAAATTTACTGACTGTGAATCACGATACTCCTTACTCGAGAAGACATGTTGTGCATTGGCTTGGGCTGCTAAGAGATTGAGGCAGTATATGTTAAGTCACACCACTTGGTTGATATCCAAAATGGATCCAATCAAGTACATTTTTGAGAAGCCTGCACTCACTGGTAAGATTGCCAGATGGCAGATGCTGTTATCAGAATACGACATTGAGTATCATACCCAGAAAGCTATCAAGAGCAGTGTGTTGGCTGAGTACCTTGCTCACCAACCTGTTGAAGATCACGATGATAATGAGGATGAGTTTCCTGATGAAGATGTCATGTTCCTAAAATCCAGAGATTGTAAAGAGCCACTTCCTGAAGAAGGACCTGAACCAGATTCTCAATGGGGTTTAGTATTTGATGGAGCTTCCAACGTTTATGGACATGGAGTAGGTGCAGTCATTATCACTCCAGAAGGTTCTCATATTCCTTTCACGGCAAGAATTTGCTTTGAATGTACAAACAACATTGCTGAATATGAAGCCTGTATCATGGGTCTTGAAGAAGCCATCGACCTCCGCATCAAAAATCTTACTATTTATGGTGACTCAGCGTTAGTTATCAATCAGATCAAAGGAGAATGGGAAACACGCCACCCTGGCTTGATCCCATACAAAGACTATGCAAGAAGATTGTTGACTTTCTTCACCAAGGTTGAGTTGCATCACATTCCTCGGGATGAGAATCAGATGGCGGATGCTCTAGCTACGTTGTCTTCAATGTATCAAGTGGGTTTTCCAAACGAAGTACCCAGAATTGTGATCAAGCGACTTGATAGACCAGCACATGTGTTTACAGCTGAGGCCAGTTTTGATGATAAACCATGGTACCACGATATCAAGCATTTCCTTCAGACTCAGGAGTATCCTCTTGGAGCAACCGAAAAAGATAAAAAAGACTTTGAGAAGATTGTCAGGCAGTTTCTTCCTTAATCAGAATGTGCTCTACAAGAGGAATTATGACATGGTCTTACTCAGATGTGTTGACAAAAAGGAAGCAGAAATGTTGATGAAAGAAGTTCACGAAGGGTCCTTTGGTACTCATGCAAACGGCCACTCTATATCAAGAAAGATGTTGAGAGCTGGTTACTACTGGTTGACCATGGAATCAGATTGCTGCAAATTTGTAAAGAAGTGTCACAAATGTCAGATCTACGCTGATAAGGTTCATGTACCACCAACCCTTTTGAATGTGATTTCTGCTCCCTGGCCATTCTCAATGTGGGGCATTGACATGATCGGCATGATTGAACCCAAAGCTTCCAACGGACACCGTTTCATTCTCGTGGCAATTGATTACTTCACCAAATGGGTGGAAGCAGCTTCGTATGCAAAGGTGACAAAGCAAGTGGTGGTCAGATTCATCAAAAATAATCTCATTTGCCGATATGGCATTCCAAACAAGATCATCACTGACAATGGCTCCAATCTGAACAACAAAATGATGGATGAATTATGTGAAAGTTTCAGGATCGAGCATCACAACTCTTCTCCTTACCGTCCCAAGATGAATGGGGTAGTTGAAGCTGCAAATAAGAATATCAAGAAGATCATTCAAAAGATGGTTGTTACCTACAAAGATTGGCATGAAATGCTACCTTTTGCACTACACGGATATAGAACATCAGTCCGTACTTCAACTGGGGCAACCCCATTTTCACTTGTATACGGTATGGAAGCTATGTTACCGATAGAGGTTGAAATTCCATCAATGAGGATACTAATGGAAACTCAGTTGTCAGAGGCTGAATGGTGTCAAAGCAGATACAATCAGTTGAATTTGATTGAAGAAAAAAGAATGACTGCCTTGTGCCATGGACAGTTATATCAAAAGAGAATGAAGCAGGCATTTGATAGGAAGGTTAAGCCGAGAGAATTCAAAGAGGGTGACCTTGTACTCAAGAAGATGATACTATTTCACAATGATTCTAGGGGCAAGTGGACTCCTAACTATGAAGGACCCTATGTTGTCAAGAAAGCCTTCTCAGGCGGTGCTTTAATTCTTACAAACATGGATGGTGAAGAGCTTCCACGTCCCGTGAATACAGATGCAGTCAAGAAATACTTCGCCTAAAAATCGAAAAGAACAGCTCGCTAAGTTGAAAACCCGAAAGGGCGGCTTAGGCAAAAATGAGCGTCTCGGTGGACTGAAAACCTGAAAGGGCGGTCCAAGCAAAAATTAGAGACATAAAAAAAAACAAAGAGAATATTATCCCGGTAGATTGAAAACCCGAAAGGGCAATCTAGGCAAAAGTTAGGGATTTCAGGCAAGTAACTGCATAACAGAGATAAGATCATTGAAGTATCAGAATATTTTCAACAGTTCTCCAACTTTCTCAAGGCTGCAATACAGGTCAAAAGTGGAAGAGAGAATGATGTCATTGTAGTTCAACGTACCCTTTTTCCACGAAATTACCATTTTCCAATTTATAAAGATCTATGGATTCACGCTGTTGGCTGATTACCATCCTATCAAATAAATTTGAGCCTTTCTATATTTCTTGGCACTCTTAATTTTCATTTCAATTTACGAAAGTTCTTTTACTTTGACAGATATGTTTTGAAACAAAAGTTTTGAATTAAAAACAGTTTTTGAAAAATATAAAGATTATTTATTTTGATTTGTGGACATCAGTAAAAGGATTGAGACATGTGGTCCCAGAAATTCTAAAATCATGTGATTCCAACTAGACATGTTCATGTTACTATCCTCATATGTATATGATGAAAAGATCTCCACAGGTGTCTTGGCAGTAATATTTCTCCAGCAGAGGTTGTGATTCTGGATATCCCCAGTTTTGCTTCCTAGTTTTCCTCAAGAGATCATGCAAGAAATATTTCAAGAAGTTTATTCCCTTCACTTGGGGCATGAAGACTCCCCAGTTAATTGATCATGAAGACTCCCCAGTTTAATTGATCATGAAGACTCCCCGGTTAATTGATCATGAAGACTTTGATCCAGGTTTTAAGTTACAGATTTGGCCTATGGGATTACTACAGGTATTTCCCCAGTAATTTATTAAGGAGGGATCAACAATGTCCCCAACAGAGGATGAGAAGGAAGCTTTGATTTCCCCAAGCAGGAGTAATACAGAGGTCTCCATCCCTCAGCGAGTGAAGAAAGTTGATATTCAGAAACTACAGGGAATCTCCTGTTGTGCTCTGTCCATTCAATAGAAGGATATGTCTCCTCCTCAGTAATGTTTTGTAGTAAAAGAAGAGTGTGTTATGAATTTTAAGCAAATTCAAGAATTGCAGGATTTCTCCTGAATTCTCATTTATATTCAAAGGTCAGACATCACTGTTCCCCGGCAGAGTCTCCTAGAGGAAAGATCTCGTAACCAGATATCAGACACCATAATCCCCTGCAGAGTCTTCAGATACAGAAAGTCTCCATGATAACTAAAGCAAAAAAATCAAGGATAGATTTCCCCTATATTCTTATTCCCTGGAAAGATACCACCTATCCCCAGCGGACTTTATCCCCAGCGGAGTCTTCCAGAAGAATAATCCCTTCTGCATTATCAGCAAATTCAAGAATTGCAGGACTTCTCTTACAATATCATCTTATTACCAGAGGATAACACCTTGTATCCCCAGCGGAGTCCTCAGAAAGGTCCAATCCTCATATACCTCACAAATTCAAGAATCACAGGGAATCTCCTGCATTTTTGAAGTAGAAGGCATCTCCATTCTTCTACGGAATCCTCAGCAGAGACAGACTTTTAAAGAAACCTGGATATGGTGCTCTTGCACCAATTCCCCAGCAAGTCTTTGTACTACTCCCCAGCGAGTCTCAGTGCAAATCTCCAGCAAGTCCTTATGCAGCTGTTAACATTTTCAGTTATTCCTAGTTTTGTCTGTCCATCATGCATTCATTACTAAATATTCATGCATATCTATGACATATCATGCTTGCATTCATATGCACCTTGTTTCCTTGTTTATATTGGGGGTTGAGTCAATCTCTCCATATAGAGTATCCTCATAAGCAGCAAAATACCTTTTATTGGTCATGTTCCCCACAGAGATCTAGGCCTCGTGGAAGATGGTTGTTTCAGTTGTAAATCCTGATGAGTTCATTCCTCTTCAGTTGAAGTCTTGTTTGACCGTTTCATTCTAGTTCTATCCTAGTTTGAACCTCGTGTCTCCAGATAAAGCTCAGAAATTGCCAGTAAAAGAAGGCAACAATATAGTCTTTGTAACTCTCATTCAGTAAAACAGACATGACAGATATTGTGTCCAAGTCCTTTATACCTTCATCTTTGAGTTGGTACCCATTACAAACTTGAGTTACCTACATCCATGAGTGGTAACCTTTGTTATCCCTCGGATAAATTAATTATTATCTCCATCTATGAGTTGATAACATCCTCACAGAAAGTTCCATGGTTCTACCTGCAACTTTGAGCTGGTAGCGTGCTTTCGTCTTTGAGTTTAGCACAAATTCCTTTTGATTCCACCTTCGTCTTTGAGTTGGTGAAGTACCTGCAACTTTGAGCTGGTAATATGCATTCATCTTTGAGTTAGCAAGATTTCTTTTTTATTCCACCTTCGTCTTTGAGTTGGTGAAGTACCGTCATCTATGAGCTGGTAGTGTGCATTCATCTTTAAGCTTGCACAGTTTTATTTTGATTCCATCTTCGTCTTTGAGTTGATGGAATGCCTTCATCTATGAGTTAGGTACACTTTATCCTGTTACCTTCATCTTTGAGCTGGTAACGTGCTTTCGTCTTTGAGTCAGCACAACTTTCTTATGTTTCCATCTCCGTCTTTGAGTTGATGGAGTACCTTCATCTATGATTTAGGTACATAGTGAGCCCTCATCTATGAGCTGGTAGTATGCATTCATCTTTGAGTTCGCACATTTTCCTGTGATTCCATCTTCGTCTTTGAGTTGATGGAGTACCTTCATCTATGAGTAGGGTATGTTTGATCCTTGTTGAACTGATAGTGTGCTTTCATCTTTGAGTCTGCACAGATAACTTCTGATTCCATCTTCGTCTTTGAGTTGATGGAGTACCTTCATCTATGAGTTAGGTACATTTTGTCCTTCCACCGTCATCTTTGAGTCGGTAATGATAAACATCTCCAGGAGAATATGTTCTAAATTCTTTTAAACACCTTTGTCAATGAATCGGTGGTTGCCTTCAACTTTGAGTCGGCATTTCTCTGTCTACCTCATCAATGAGTTGGTAGTGTGCATTCAACTGTAAGTCTGCACAATGATCCTTAGATCTGATTCTTCATCTACACCATCATCAATGAGTTGGAATTTGATTTCCCTAGCAGTGTTATTATCAATCTTTTGAAGCTTGCCTTCAACTTTGAGTTGGCATGTCCTGTTTACCTCATCAATGAGTGGGTAGTGAGCTGTCAACCATGAGTTAACGCAGTTCGATTCTTATACCCTTGTTATACCTTCATCCTTGAGTTGGTATTCATCTTTTCTGTTACCTCCATCTTTGAGTTGGTAATGTACTGTCACATCAGTACTCTTATTATATTGATCTTTTCCCATTTTCATCTATGAGATAGTGATGTATCGTCAACATTGAGTCGATATCTCTTTTCCTCCTATTTTCCATCTATGAATAGGTAGTGAATCTTCCCCAGCTGAGTATTCTCAGTGTTTACCTTCATTCATTGAGTCGGTGTATGTCCTTCCCCAGTAGAGTTTGCACTCCTGTGTCTCTGTGTCTGTCTGTCTTTTGCATCATGCATAGTGAGCCAAATTTTGGGGGCGTTTGTCATATTTAATTACCTTACGCCATTCGATAGCCTCCGGCTATCTGGCCTAAGTTAATTAAATAGGGGCATCTGTCGCACCCCAAAATTTAACTTTGGCTTTGTTGACCACATCTTGATTAATCTCGTTGTCTCGTATTCATCTCAATTTCTTAAACTTCGCGTGACAACTGGTTTGATTAGGTTTTGTGTGTTTTCGTTGCTTACCGTGTTGTATTTCGTTGTTTTAGCAAAACCTGGCCGATATCGTTGCCTCGTATTTATCTCGCTTATCTCTGTTGTGCGTGGCATCGCTTCGATTAGGTTTTGTGCGTTTTTATCTATTTAATTGTTTGTTTGTCGGTATTTTGACTGTATTTCGAATATATTAGAGTTTTCGTATTGTCCGATTATTTGTGATTGTGTTTGTCAGCGTTTTCGTGATGTCGTGTTGATTTTATTATTGCCTAGGGTTGTTTATTTAATTACGTGTTGTGCCGTGTGATTTAATCGAGTCTGTTTGAGTCGTGTTGTTGATTTTACTGGTTTACCGGTTTACTGGTTTATTGGTTTTATCAATTTGACTGTTTTGCTGTGCAAATTGTCATCGTTTTTATCGCGTTCGGGTCGCTCGATTTTATCGTATTTTAATCGTGTGCCGTTAATATTATTTGTGCTTAATATTAATTGTGTTTAGTTGTTAATTAGTTTATTTAATTAGGATTAATATTATATTAGTTTATTATTATTATTATTATTATAATATATAAATTATATTATTAATTTATGTTAGATATTTTTTAGGTTTCTTATTGTTTAAGTAATCTAAATATATATTATTAATTTATGTTAGATATTTTTTAGGTTTCTTATTGTTTAAGTAATCTAAATATATATTATTAATTTATGTTAGATATTTTTTAGGTTTCTTATTGTTTAAGTAATCTAAATATATATTATTAATTTATGTTAAATATTTTTTAGGTTTCTTATTGTTTAAGTAATCTAAATATATATTATTAATTTATGTTAGATATTTTTTAGGTTTCTTATTGTTTAAGTAATCTAAATATATATATATAGATGTGGTTAGTAAAAAAAAAAAAAAAAAAAAAAAAAGAGAGGAGGTGGATCAGTAAGGAAAAAACGTGTGGTGAGAGAAACAGAGAATTGAAAAGAAATATTTTTCCAAAAGCATTACCGTATTTTCACTTGTTCTTCATTTTCGGTAACCCAAAATCGTCCCGATTATTCACCGAAACACAAAACCGATTTCATATCTTTGAAGTTCGTTGAGTCCAGGTCACAAATATCCAAGGTTCATTTCATTCCGGCGTCGTTTCACCGATCAAAAGCGACGTTGAAGTCAGGTACTCACGAAGGCAACCAGCACTGCGTCGGTGACGGTTTCCAGCTTTCGGTCGATCATTTGGACGATCAGAAGTTCATCCTCTTCACACAAGGTAATATTCTTCACTTATCTCTGAAATCGGAGCCAGCACTGCGTCGGTGACGGTTTCCAGCTTTCGGTCGATCATTTGGACGATCAGAAGTTCATCCTCTTCACACAAGTTTCAGCTCGATTAACTCCACTAACTATTCGTAATACTAACTATTCATAGCTAACTGTGTTGTAATAATTTACTTTCTCGCATTTTTTATTTTCTGTATTGTGTGTTTAATCGTATTGTTCACGTTTTATGTTAAAAAATCGAAAAATCCAAAAAAGAGAAACCCGATGCGATTCCAACGGTCGCCGTTTAAGAAACCCTTTTCACACACTCATAAGCTTACTCTTGGGCTTTCCTGTAATGAGCCCATTTATTTATTTCTTTAGGGTTTAGGCTCGTTCAAATCTAAAAATCAACAAAACAGACTTTCCCCTTTTCTTTTGGGAGAACTACGTGGATTCTGATTTCTCCATTGCGCCTTGGAGATACGTAGGTATGAAGTCTACGACTTTATCGAGTCCAAAAACAATAAAATCAAGTTCTTTTCTCATCTCCCCAATCAAACGATCAAAGCGAAAAAAGCAAAGCATTCACATAAACATAAGCAAAAAGGTTCCTGTGGAGTACCACAGATGTAGAGGGTGCTAATACCTTCCCTTTGCATAACCAACCCCCGAACCCGTAACTCTAAAGGGATTTATCGTTATTTTTCCCTTCCTCTTTTTGGATAAAATAAAAGACGGTGGCGACTCTTGCATTTAAAATATTTTTCAAACGGGTTAAGTTCAATCAATACTTAATCTCGTGAAAAATCCCGCCGCGACAGCAATCATATCATCAACATAGACCTCTATCTCCTTGTGCATCATATCATGAAACAAGGTAGTCATTGCTCGTTGATACGTGGCTCCGGCGTTCTTCAAACCGAAGGGCATCACTCGATAACAGAATGTTCCCCAAGGTGTGATGAATGTTGTCTTCTCCATATCCTCATGTGCCATCTTGATTTGGTTAAACCGGAAAATCCGTCCATAAACGAAAAGACATTGAATTTAGTTGTATTGTCTACCAACATATCAATGTGTGGTAGAGGGAAATCATCTTTAGGACTAGCCTTATTCAAATCTCTGTAATCAACGCACATACGGACTTTTCCGTCCTTCTTAGGCACAGGCACAATATTGGCCACCCATAGAGGATATGTAGAAGTCACCAGAAACCCCGCATCAATTTGCTTCTAAACTTCCTCTTTGATCTTCACTGCCATATCTGGATGAGTTCTTCTGAGCTTCTGCTTCACAGGCACGCACTCAGGCTTCAAAGGCAGGAAATGTTGCACAATATCTGTATCTAGACCAGGCATGTCTTCATACGACCAGGCAAAGATATCGGAATATTCTCGTAGCAACTCAATCAACCCCTTCTTGACAGACTCTTCAAGGAGTGCCCCAATCTTGACCATGCGAACACAATCTTCCGACCCCAAGTTGACTGTTTCCAGATCTTCAAGATGCGGCTGAATGATCTTCTTCTCGTGCTCAAGGAGACGGGTAATCTCATCAGGAATCTCTTCGATGTCATCTTCCTCTGCCTCGAATACAGGGAATTCAAAATTGGGAGATGGCGTTGGATCATTATGTTCAATGGGTTTAAGAATCAACCTGCATAATGATTTTGGTTAATAAAAACTTTAGAATTTAAACAAGCAAATCATTATGCAGATGAAAGAGATTGCTTTTATTCTTGTTTTTATGGTTTTTTTGTGATCACTGATTTCATGCAAAAAAGCAAAAAGTGAAAACAAAAGGAAAAACAAATGTTTGACAATGCATTAATTGAATGAAAACATCATTGTATATATGCTGCCAACAATGTCATCACTTCTCCTTTTGGCATGGGAGAAAGGTTTTGAACAAAGTGAACGATTACTCTGATCTATGAATGACTGTAGGAACATCTACAGCGACCCAATTATGGCAGACACCACCAGGTATGATGAAGTTGCTCAGATCCTCTGCATCTTCTTCCAGAATAGCAGCAGCTTCCTCAACACGATCGGCGTGGATGAAACCTCCACTCTTGAACAGCCCAAACTCATTAAATGCCCCAGAGGAATAGCCAATGCCAGCCCGAGATTTATTGTCTTCAAGCTCAATCATCTTCCCTAAACCAGCAACTGCACCACATTCAATGGCCAGTTTCGCATCACGGTAGGAAGTGAATGAAGGAGACTTCTTCTCAATTGGCTCAGCAATAGACAAAGCTTGGAAAGGAGTTCCAACTTCGTCCTCAGCATCAATATATGAGAAAGAAGACAAGTGGCTAACCAGGAGAGCCTTTTCTCCCCCTACCACAACCAGTTTCTTATTCTTAACAAACTTCAGCTTCTGGTGTAGGGTGGATGTCACGGCACCAGCCTCGTGAATCCATGGTCTACCAAGGAGACAGCTATATGATGGGTGGATATCCATAACCTGGAAGGTAACTTGGAAATCACTAGGTCCAATCTTGATTGGGAGATCAACTTCCCCAATCACGGTCTTGCGTGACCCATCAAAAACTTTCACAACAACCCCACTCTGCCTCATGGGAGGCCCTTGATATGACAATCGAGAGAGTGTGGTCTTTGGCAATACATTAAGAGATGACCCAGTGTCAACTAGCACGTTGGACATGGCATCAGTCTTGCAATTCATAGAAATATGTAAAGCCATGTTGTGGTCTCTTCCCTCCTCAGGGAGATCAGCGTCACAGAAACTCAAAGTGTTGCAAGCAGTAATGTTTGCAACAATACTGTCAAACTGTTCTATGGTGACGTCGTGATCGACATAAGCCAAATCCAAAACTTTCTGCAGAGCCTCCCTATGAGGTTCTGAATTCAGCAGCAAAGATAGAACGGAGATTTTGGATGGCGTTTGTAGAAGCTGGTCTACAACATTATACTCACTCTTTTTGATGAGCCTCAGCATCTCATCACATTCTTCATTCGCAATGCCACTCGGGCCAACAGAAGAAGCAGGAGTCTTTTATACAGAGGAGGGTTTGGCAACAGCAAGTGCCGGGTTCTGAACATTCACTGCCGTCCCAACCGGACGCTCAGCAGTATCAGAAACAACGTGAGGCTTAGGGGGTGCAGAGAACACACGACCACTTCGGGTCAACCCGCTCACGTCAGCAATATTAACAACCGAAGTTGAAGGCAACGACACTTCCTTCCCATCTTCCACAGCAACGGGATTGTACCTGAAGGGAACAGCTTTATCCGAAGAATAAGGCACAGGGCCTGCAGGCTTGATTATTAGAGAAGGAGAGACCTTCGGCTTGCTACCATCATAACGGATGACAACAGGCTCGGGCAGCTTGAACACATGAGAAATAACATTTACTTCTGGTTCGTCTTCATCAACATTACGGTTCTGAAGAATCTCTATAGTACCTTCATCCAACAGCTCTTGAAGCTCTCTTCGCACTTGGCGACAACCCAGTCTGTTAACAGAACAGATGCGGCATCTGTCATGGTCATGCTCTATATGGCTGTATTCACACAGCAAACGATGCAACTCGACCAGTGACTGTCGAATATGACTCACATATTTGACTTTATATTTCCCAGGGCACCCCTGGACCATGTTCACTGATTTCCCATGCTCGGGCAATGGGTTCTTTGTAACATTGGGGCATGAGTCCTCGAAGCTCAGAATACCACACCGCATAAGGTCTTGCACCTTAGTCTTCAACGGATAGCAATTCTCTATGTCATGTCCCGGAGCACCGGAATGATAAACACAGTGTTGGTCTGGCTTATACCACCACTGCGGGTTCGCAGGCACAGCTGGAGGATCCCTTGGAGTAACCAGCTTCCTCTCCAACAAGGAGGGATACAATTCAGCATATGACATAGGAATGGGATCGAAACTGATCTTCTTCCTATCATAGTTCAGATTAGCCTGATTGCTGGTACTGCCACGAGGCTGGTAAGCCTGTTGCTGTGGACGATGTTGCTGATGATACTGAGGTTGTTGCTGATGCTGATGCTGCTGAGGCTGCTGATACTGAGCACTATCTCTGAAGACAGGTGCTATGTGAGCCACCTGGTGCTGATGACGCGCAGGCTTCCTCTTAACAGAGGGTCTTCTTGGTTTAGCATGGGACTGCACAACATATGCCTCCCCATCCTTCTTCTTAAACGCCCCATATCGTTTAGAAGAGCTCTCATCCTTAGACAACCGTCCTTCACGGACACCTTCCTCCAAACGCATCCCCATGTTCACCATCTCGGTGAAATCAGAGGGAGCACTCGCAACCATCCGCTCATAATAGAATGAGCTAAGAGTCTTCAAAAAGATCTTAGTCATTTCTTTCTCTTCCAGCAGAGGAGTAATCTGAGCCGCCAGCTCTCGCCACCTCTGGGCGTACTCCTTGAATGTCTCCTTATCCTTCTGGGACATGGCCCTGAGTTGATCACGGTCAGGCGCCATATCAACATTGTACTTGTACTGCTTGACGAAGGCTTCGCCAAGATCATTGAAGGATCGGATGTTTGCACTATCAAGGCTCATATACCAACGAAGAGCCGCACCGGACAAACTATCCTGGAAATAATGAATCAGCAACTGATCATTATCTGTTTGTGTAGACATCTTCCTGGCATACATAACCAGGTGAGCAAGAGGGCAGGTGTTCCCCTTATACTTCTCAAAGTCAGGGACTTTGAATTTGACTGGAATTTTCACACCGGGAACCAGGCAAAGTTCAGCAGCAGACTTGCCAAACAGATCTTTCCCTCGAAGGGTCTTCAATTCCTTACGCAGCTCAAGGAATTGGTCATTCATGGCATCCATCTTTTCATTGACATCTGGGCCCTCAGACGGCTCAGAATGATAGATGGTGTCGTCTACCCTGGGAATGGTATGCACGACAGGAGGAGCAGCAGCAAGGACCGGGCTAGATGCCGGCATAGAAGCAAAGGTCGGAGCAGGAATATCCGGCATGAACCCGGAGGCATACCCCACGGAAATCCGGCTGGCATGGCATGCGGCACAAAATGGGCACTGGCAACTGGCACAGTAGGAGCAACCACTTCAGATATAACCGTCCTCTGGGAAGGAGTTGCAGGCGGTTGAGAAGGTTGATTCTGGGCAGCAAGGAGTTGCTCCATCAAAGCGCCAAGTCTGGCAACCTCTTCTTTCAATTCTCTGTTCTCTTGCTCAAGTTGATCCATCACTCTGGCAGAATTGGCTCTGGTATAGTACCGGTGAGTCAGCTTGTCTTCAAAATAAATGAAGAGCACAGAGTTAGGCCACAGACAAGAAGACCAGAAGGAAGACCTGCTTATGCAAAATGATGCATGTAATGTTTGTGCATATGCTTTATTTTTATTTCAAGGAACTTTTAGGGTTCTTTTTTGCAAATTTTGAAATTTAAAGCATTTGATTGCATATGGAAAATATCTCATCAAATATATTTTTAAACAAATAAGTACAACATTTTTGATTATTACAAGGGAAAAGGAAAACAGACATCCTATGGATCCCTAGAAGCTCGAGATGCTGGAAGACGAGATACACAAAGCCTCTTGATCTCTCTCTCATAGGCTGCTTCTATATCTGCCTTCTCCTTTGCAAGTCGATCATACTTCCTCTTCCAGAATTTGGAAGACTGAGGAAGTAGAGAAGTCCAAGTATCATTCGGATTATCGATCACCTGATGCTCGAGAAACTCAATCAGAGCGTCCTTCTCCTTCAGCTGTTGAAGCAACTCTTCTCTTTCACGGATCCAGGCACGTGAAAGGTCTTCTTCTCTCAACTCCTCTACGCCTTGGTTAGGGAGGGTTGAAGGCCCAGCCACAACCATAGGTGTAGGTCTCGGATAATCATACGGCATCAGATATTCAGAAGCTCTCTGTCTGACCCAAGAGGTATATGGCTCCAAAGCTATGCAGTTCTTCGGACCCAATTCGTTCCTACTCTTCTTGCAGATCTTGCGCCAAGCGCGGACAAATCTGGCTTTCAGGCCTTGGGGATCTTTACCCTCCTGAAAGAATACACCTTCTAACAGGATGTTATGAGGTTTATCCTTTAGGGGGAACCCAAGCTGACGACGTGCTAAGATAGGATTGTAGCTGACCCCACCACATGTACCAAGAAGAGGCACATTAGGGAATTCACCATAATAGTCAATGATCTGCACAGTATCATACACACGATCATACCAAGAGATATCGTCATTAGTGAGAGACATGAGTCTCTGAGACCACCGTAGACATCTCTTGTTCTCCTTGAAAGCAACCGTCTGCGGCAAGTGAGAAATAAACCACTTATACAACAGAGGCAAACAGCACATAATAACTCCTCCACCCTTTGCATTCTTCAGATGCAAAGAGAAATAGGCATCACACAACAGAGTCGGAACGAGATTAAGAACTGAAAAGATCCTAATGGCGTTCACATCCACAAATTTGTCGATGTTGGGGAATAATACCAACCCATAGATGAGCAGCACAAATAAAGCCTCAAAGGCATCCTCACTCATGGCCTTCCCATAAACGGTAGCTTGAGCAATGAGGAAATCAGAAGGAAGACCCTGAATTCCGCCTTTGGTAGTCAGATTAGCTTTAATCAAGGATTCATCTATGTGCAACAAGTCTGCAATCTCCCGAGAAGTTGGAATACTCTCCAAGCCACTGAACGGCACCTGATCCAGAATCGGGATCCCAATAAGATGAGCATACTCCTCAAGCGTAGGCAACAACTGGAAGTCCGGAAATGAGAAGCAGTGATACAAAGGATCATAAAACTGAGCCAAAGTACCCATCAAACCCTCATCAACCTGAGTAGTCAACAGAGGCAGAAGCTTCCCATAGCGAGCTTTGAAACCCAAGGGATCTAATACATAGGATGTCAGATTCCTTAACTCTTTCACATCGGGCTGTCTAAAGCTGTACTTCTTTGTATGCCTTTTTGGTCTTTCCATGTCTGAAAATTTTGCAAATAAACCCTTTAAGTTCCTTGAAAATTTTCTGATTTTTCTGATGACATGAATGCAGATGAATGCATGAATGCATGAATGCAACAATCACACTCAAGGATCAAGCAAATCACACCAGACAAAGGTCGTGGGAAAGCTCATTGTATCCCTAATATCAATCATCCATTTTGATGGATTATGGTTTTCACCTTATCGACACCCAAGTTCCATTGATATTAACGATACGTGAACCGGCTCAATCATCCTTAATATCAATCATCCATTTTGGCGGATTATGGTTTTCACCTTATCAACGCCCAAGTTCCATTGATATTAAGGATATTTGAACGACTCAACCACGAATCACGGGTTTGCTGAGAGTCACGAGCATGGAGTCCTGGTTAAGAACCACCCAAAGGGAGTGTACTAGGGTTTAAACCTGCCAGACATGTTCTACCAGAGGTTCCCATAGTCATCATCCCATCTTTCGGATATTATCGGATATACGAATACTCGTATTCCAAAAATATTCTCAAGAGAGACTCTTATGAGTGTAGTATCGCGTAACAATCGCATCAGATCTTACATCTGAACGACCTCCTCACTACGTCCTAAAAATAGGCCAAGATGGGCTTGGTAAACTACGGTCCTTGGCTTCTAAGGCACATGATTGAAAGAATAATGTCTAACCACAAATAACTTGTGTGACATTATTAGTCCAACATGACCTCCACCAAGTGAATGGACTCGCAAGTCAACTTGTTAAGGAATACTCCACACAAGTCGACAAGACTATGCCATTCTCCTATCCTAGAGTGCACTCGAGTTCGGGTATAGAACTCATCTCACAGAGATCACCAAAGCAAACAACAATTGTATATCAAGCAATTCAAACATTACAATCAATACAGTAATCCCAAATTGTACAAAAATATGTCAAATAACAAATAAACAAATATCATACAACAAGGGTGAAAAGTAGGCAAAACCATCAGGGAAGGTCTTATATTATCCCCAGCAGAGTCGCCACTTTTCTGTAGCGGTGTATTCGTCACTTTATGATTTATTGATTAAATCAAAAGCAAAGCATACAAAGATAGAGTCGCCACCGCACTTTTATTTATCCAAAGGATTGGCTAAAAAGCGAACAAAAGCCTAAGAAGTTTTACACATAGAAAACTAATGAAAAGGTCAGAGATCTGGGTAAGGGGTTAATTACGCAATGGGAAGGTGTTAGGCACCCATCACGTCCTAGGTACTCCTAGGGAACCTCTTTTCACACTTGTTGTATAAAAAAGTTTATTTGTTTATGACATATATTGTGCAAACAATGATGGAAGGGATGAGAAAAGAATATACAATTTTTTATTGTTTTTGTGTTTGAACGGATGAACCCGTTGCCTACGTACCTTCCATGAAAGGTAAGGATCAAAACGCCGTAGTTCGGCTAAAAGATTTCCAAAATATGAGTGGGTTCATTTTAAACAAAAGCCCTAAGGTCTTTCGTTATCCACGGGAGAAAACTCTACCTTATACAAACAACAAGTCCACCATGTGAGAAAAGCTTCAACTTGCTAGTGAGGGGTTAACCGTATAATAAGCAAGGAAGTCTTACAATTCTATCACTAAGGACAAAAGGTGAGATTAACATCAACCAACTAGGATAAATCAAACCTATGGCTAATGCATGAAAACTTATCAAGAATGGACAAAGCCACAAAACAATTGAATGAGTGAAGTTAATCAGTTAGGATTATTCACAAAAATGAAGTCAAAGTATGATTAGAATTTGATTCAAAGAAGTATTGAGAAAATGAAGTTTGAAAAGTCAAAGGCTTAAGGCCTAGGTTTCTAATTTGAAAGACATGTCAAAATGTTTGCACAATAGATGTCAAAGTTTTGAATTAACATGTGAAAAGAGGGTTTTGAAAACACACACAAAAATGGAGGGGTGAGGAAGTAAAACTTCTTAAGTGTTCACCTCTTGAAATCATATGGAAGATGATTCAAGTGTGTCCTTTGGAATAGGCAACAATGCAAATAACAGATAAACAAAGTATCAGGCAAGGTTAACAAAAGCGGATACCGGATGCCAATTACTGGACTTATACCAATCTCCTAAAACAAGGAGGGATACCAGATGCCACTCAATGGACTTATACTAGTCTCCTAAAGCAAAACAAAACATGGATATCAGATGCCAATCAACTGGACTTACACTAATCTCCTAAAACAAACAAAGAAATGATACCGGATGCCAAACAACTGGACTTACACCAATCTCACAAAACAAACTAGATATCGGATACCAATAAATGGATTTACACCAATCTCCTAAAACAAACAAACATGGGTATCAGATGCCAATCTATCTGGGCTTACTCTAATCTCCAACAGATGATCATGGGAAAACAAATGCCAACAACATGGACTTACAATTGCATCCTCACATACAACAAACAAGCAAAAGCACTAAGCAAAGAGGGCATAAGTGGCCAATGAAATGGTCTTACACTCAATCCCTTCCAAATCATCGGAACAATGGCCAATGAATGGACTTATAGTTGATTCCTCAATGGACAAACAAAGATGTGTCACAAAGATATGAAATGATGATCATGCAATAATGAACAATTAATGATGATAAATGCACAAAGGCAAACAAGCAAACATGTACAGATGAACCAACAAGCAATCAATGATTCAGTTAGCACACACTGTATACAAGCAATTAGGCTCAAGCAAGGGTTAGACTTTAAAGTCAACTGGAATGGGGTAAGTGGTGCTCTTAACCTTAACATTGAGAGTTAAGGTGAAGCAGATGAAAAGGAGATGAGGGGTGTGCCTCATAGCTTCTATCTCTGGTCAGAGAGAGCTTCGAATAATAGAAGGTGTGGGAGTTCAGAAAGTAGGAACTCTTCTCCACAAGTCAGACTCTATAGATCTTGGGCTTTTACTCACTATGCATCAACACATGTGATGTGAGCAAGGTGAGTGACACACTGAGTAGCAGGAGATGGATTACACATCTCTTTTGTCTGCCAATTGCCTTATCAAAAGACTTTTCCTGCTTAGCACAAAGATAAACACACAAAGACATTGCCTCTTAAGGAGGACTTCAGACAGGTGTCTGGCCACATAACAAGCCAGATCTTCCAGACTACATGAAGAAGAGAGGTTATACCTAATTGGTTAAGCAACCAAGCAAAAGCAAGTTCAAAATGAACTTAAGCAACTAAATGTACCTGTGGAAACATCACACAAATCAGTACACAGTTTAGACAAACCAACAACAGTTAATATCAACAGTCAAACCCAATAAGCAAAGGCATAAGCCATAAATCAAGCTCAAATGAATTAACAGCCCTACAAAACACACAAAGTTAGTAGACAATGGTAAACATCAAGTGCTCAAATGATGGAGCATCAACAACTATGGAACTTGAGTGATCAACCTGAAAACAAAGCTCAAAGATGAGAAGCAAACCCTTAGGCCAAAGCCTAGGGTCAAAGATGAGGAAAAAATTTAAAACAGAAGCTCAAATTTGACATGATGAAACCTCAATCAAATGAGAACACAATCCAAAAGGTCTCATGTCAATATCATCAACCAAATTCATTTCACAAATCAAATAAGGCAAAGCATGCAAGTTCAAAGCTCATTGAAGCAACTGAATGAACAAATGCATATTAATTCAAAAATGGTTCAATAAATCTCAAGAAAAATCATGGCTAAACAGAACACATCAAATGATCAACATACCAAAAATCATGGCATTTGGACAAGTATAAGCATGGCAATTAAATTCATCAAGTCAAGGTAAGCATTAACAAGCTCAAAGGAGGCACAAATTGATACATCAACTTAAGGCAATCCTAAAACAGAGATGACAAATGATAAATGACTCAAACCAAAGCCAAAATAAACTTCAAAGTGTCTAGAATCAATGCACAAAATTTCAAGTTCATATGATAAACATCAAGCATTTCCCAAATCATTAAAGTTCATGACTATTCAAAAGTCCACAAATGGCAATCCAAAAAGAAAAATATCAAACAAATCAGAAATGAACCCTAAAATTCTACAAAAATTCAGGATCAAACTTAACATCCAGAAGGAGCATCATGCAAAAAAGCACATCATTTGGCATTTATTTGGCATGGTAAAGAAAATCAACAAATCAAGCAAGCCAAGGTGTGACACACATTGTCACACCTATATTAAACAGATCATATCTCAACAACCAAAAGTTCAAAAATTGCAAACTCAATGCCAAAATGTCAATTAGGATGTCTAGTTTAAGCATGTCAATTTTCACATTCATTGAATCAACCATCATTATTTCACAAATGGAAAAGCAAGCAAAGCACAAGATAGCATATGCATACACAAACCCTAGGCAAATTAAAATTCCAACCGAGCACAAATTCTGGAAAAATAACCATAAAATAATAGACATCATAAGGAACAATGTGCAAAAAATCTCATGTGATTTGGATGAGTATTTATGGAGTTATGATTTTTTTTAAGTGGATGAACAATTAAAAATCACATGAAATGTTATAGCATGAACAAGGAGAAAATGTGAAATAAAATACAAGGCAATGGTTTGGAAGTGTTCAGAGCCAGGAATCGAACACGGCTCAAATTTGAATTGAGGCGCCTACTACATGAAACGCGTCGTTTCATTAATCTCGCGTGGCAAGGTGAAGCGATATAGACCAATCAATGTGCCAACTATGTGCTACGTGGACCAGTGCATGAGCAGAAACAAGGAAACGCATGCAAACAAGGCTTATGAAGATCAAAACAATTCTGGAAATGCAAAACCTAACATTCATCATGTGTTCATCGTGTTCATCAAGGTCAAGAACAAAAGTTCACCAAAATCCACAAACAGCATACCAATAGATTCATCTTACATCACACCTCAACAATCCAGTATTAATTTGACCTAATTCTAACTGTATCAATCAAATCGAACAAGAACAGTTTCACATGTCAAAATTAAAATCAACATAACTACTTCAATTCTGCATGGATTTCATGGATCTAAAGTTCAGTATAACCAGCATTAAAGGATCTACAAGATGCATCTATCAATTTCATGAATTATAAGATTCGAATTCTGACCTTGCTGGAGAAACAGAAGTGGAATCGTGCAATTCAGGCCTGGAAAAGCTGAAACAGATCCTCCTCAAATCTTAGATGAATGAATGGATGAGAAAGAATAGCTCAACAATGCTTGATTTATCCAGAAACTTCAACTGCCATGGATGTGCATAAGCTTCAACAGTCCATAATTCTTGATGAATTCTTCAAGATCTTGCTTCAACAATCTCCACTTATGCTTGTAGATGATGAACAAACCACGAACCAAGCAAAGGATATGAAGAATTTGGATGAAAAAAGTTGAGAGAAAGTTGAGAGAGAATTTTCAGATCTGAGATTTTGGAAGTGTTGTTATGATTTTCTGTTAGGATTAGCTTTATATATCAACTGTTAATGAAGCTGCTAATCACAATTAAGCCAAATGCAAATGGATTAGTGAAATTCAAGTATTGATGCAAAATGGCAAAATCACCCTTACATGTGCATGGCAATGCTACAGTGCACGATTTTTGAGTTAAATCCACTCCAAATGCTGTTTAGAACCAAATGCCATTGGAAAAAGGTAAAGGCAATGCATATTTTTCAAATTGGAAATTTCCCTCCAAAATTCAAATGAAATTCAAATGAAAATGTCAATATTTTTGTGATGAGATTTGATGACATGTAATGCATGATTATGAAATTACAGGTCATGACATGAAATTAGCAAAAAGAGCCATGTGATTTGGAGCTATGGTTGAGAAGTTATGCCCTTTTGAAGTTCAATCCACACTTGGCCATCTTTTGATCATATCTCTCCAACCACAAATTAGAAATGGATGTTCTTGGACATTTTGGAAATGGGAGAGAAAGATCTACAACTTTCATGTTCAACAAAATTTCATTTGAAGCATTTTTGGTCATGTAATTTGAAGTTGAAGTTGGATGAAAACCTTTCCATTTTTGGAAAGTTCAAATTATAGGTCACTTTCTATTTTTGGCAAATTTTGACTGGACCTCAAATCCTTCAAAGAGAGTATTTTAAATGTCAAATGAAACTTGTTTGAACATGAATGAAGTATTTCCCATCACTTCCCATATCCAAATCTACAGTTGACTTTGCAGTTGACTGGCTAGGGCTTCAGTTGACTGAAGAATGCCTTGATGAGATTCAAGCCTCTACCACTTGTGATTTTGATTCAAAATGATGCTAAAGTTCATATGAACTCTTGATTGATGATCATGGTGCCCAAATTCTTCAGAATGGCCACCATCTATAGCTCAATGAAATGCATTGACTGCCTTGACCTGTGATTGCTTCATCTGCAAGTAACAAGGTTAGATGACATATTTTTGTACTTTTGGTTAGTGAACAAATGAAAAGCAATGATATACAAATGCAAAACATGCTTGGTGATCAAGAACCACCCTCAAAAGATGACTCACCCACAGGGGAAGAGGCAAGGTGCACAAAGATCCTTGAGGCAATGATATGATATGAGATGATGCCATGAGGGATCTTAGGGACGAAATTGGGGTCTTACAACCCTATGTCCTAGGATTCACTGGTTGATCCTGCAAGTAACTCGTAGTCGGAAACTAGCGGTTGTTTACCATTTTTCAGCGTAAACATCACTAAATCACACTGAAAAATATGATCATAATGATAGATGTTATGTGAGAGATGATGATAACAAGGTTTTATCTGTTCTTGAGATTAAGCACAGAAAATGGTTGAAAAAGTTAGTTAGATTCGAATCATGAGCAATCTATGATTTGAATCAAATGAGCAAATGAAGTGGAATAAAAGAAATAACTGATTTTTGAAGAATTGTCAGTTGATTCGAATGAAGAAAAGGGTGATTAGATTCAAATGCCACATGATTCGAATGATGTGTAAATGTTGATTCGAATCAAATGCCACAATCTTGACAATGAAGTTTTTGAAAAAGAGACTGGTTTGAATCATGTAAAGAGTTTGATTTGAATCAAATCAAATAGAATTTTTCACCAAGAAAATGATTCGGATCAAGTGCAAAATATTATTCGAATCAAATTCCTATGTTTCACTTGTGCCCAATTTGATCAAGATAAAGAATGTAGTGTAAAACTGAATGATTCGAATCAATCTTGTAAAATCTCTATTTTTCATGTTTTCAAAACAACTTTGAGATTTTAATTTGAATCAAATTTGAACCAAAAACATAAAATGTCATTCCACTAACATATTCAATTAATCAAAGGACATCATGATCAAGATCAAATCTAACATACATGATTCAAGAATCGATACAAGCACTGTAGGCTTAGGCTTGGAAGAAGCATGGTAGTTCTGATAAGTTCAAAGGCATAGGAAACAAGACTTAGAGCAAGAAGTCTTGGTCGAATCCTCAAAATCATAAGTTCAGTGATTGGGCTCTGAATCTTCGAAACAAGGAGAATGAAACTCCTATAAAAAAGACAAAGAGAAAAAAGGCGTGTAGTGTTATAACTGTGAAAAATGGGGTCACTTGGCCAAGAATTATTGGTAAAATAATTACAAGGGAGTGAAAAAAGTAAAGGAAGAAGGAGTGAACCTTGCACACCAAGATTCAAATGATTATGAAGATATGATGGTTATGGCTACAGTTGTAGATGACCATGTCGACTCCAAGATCTGGTTCCTCGACTCGGGATGCTTGAGACACATGACTGGTCGAAAAGTATGGTGAGCAGATTTCAACTCGCCGAAGAAGAGCAAGGTCAAGCTTGTTTATAATAACTCATTGCAAGCAGAAGGTACTGGCAACATAGTTATTCAAAGGAGCTATTAAGGAAAAGCTATGATCAAAGATGTACTTTATGTACCTGAAATAAAGTGCAATCTGATAAATGTTGGACAACTGGTCGAAAATGTTTTCTCAATGATTATTAAAGATGGGGCCTTGGAACTGTTCTACACTCATGATAATTTGGTCTTGAAATCTCCTTTGTCAAAGAATAGGACATTTAAGACTATGATCAGTTCGATTGAAGTATAATATCTAAAAATTGTTGTAGACTACAAGCATAGTTCTCTGTGGCATTTGAGGTTTGGAAATTTGAACTTTCGACCACTCAATGAATTGATTACTCAAGATATTGTAATTTGTATACCACGTCTTGAGATGCCCGATAAACTCTGTGAAGATTGCTTAGTTAGAAAGCAATCCAGAAAGTCTTTTGTTTCGACTATGCCAATGAGATCCTCTTGTATACTAGAAGTAGTACATTCAGATGTATGTGGCCCGTTTGAGGATCACACCATTGGTGGAAATAAGTATGTTGTCTCATTTTTCGATGTTTATAGTCTAAAGCTTTAGATCTATGTGATCAAGTAAAAGGACAAAGTATTTGCAATCTTAAGAGGTTCAAAATACTTGTCGAAAACTAGAGTGAAAAGAAGATCAAGGTTCTGCAAACAGACGGAGGTGGAAAATATACATCAAAGATGTTTGAATAATTCTATGAAGAACCTGGTATTGATCATTAGGTAACTTCTCCTTACATGCCTTAACATAATGGAATAGTAGAAAGAAGAAACAAAACCATATTAGACATGGCGAGATGCATGTTGAAGCAGGAGAATTTGCCAAAATATTTATAGGGGTGAAGCTATTTCCACTGATGTTTATATTCTGAACAGGTGCCCTACCAAAAAGATGAAGAGCAAGGTTCCTGAAGAAGTGTGGAGTGGAAAACGACCATCAGTGAGTCATCTAAAGGTGTTTAGCTCTATTTGTTACAACCATGTTCTTGATGCGAGAATAAGGAAGCTTGATGACAAAAGTGAGACTATGATTCTGGTAGGATATCACAAAAATGGATCATACATGTTATTCAGTCCAATAAGTGAGAATTCTGTCTGGGATTGGAATTCAGGTGATGCAACTCACAAGCCATTGATGAGTTATAGTGTCGACGAAGAAACTAATGAAAATTCAAAGTCGAAACAGTTGTTGATATTCTAGACATAGTCGAAGTCAAAAATGATGATAGAGTCGAATTCGAAGAAGATAATAGAGAGGGTGTGGCTAGCATAAGCCAAAGACCTCAAAGAACTAGAGTACTTCCAATAAGGCTTAAAGATTATGAAGTTGTTGGTGATGATGAAATCACACCATATGGAGATTTGGTTCATTTTTCTTTACTTACATGTGTTGAACCAATCAACTATAGCGAGGCCTTCAAAAATAAATAATGGAAGAAAGCTATGATCGATGAATTACAAGCGATTAAAAGAAACAATACATGGGAGCTAGTCGAATTGCCAACACATACAAAATCTATCAAAGTGAAGTGGGTGTTCAAGTTGAAGCATAATGTGGATGGGTCGATAGAAATGTGAAGACAAGCTTCTCAAAGTGTTTTGATGAATACATGCTCTACAAGAAAATATGCATCATAAAAAGAATAGTTCAAGACTCAAGCACAAGTCAAGCTTCACTTATAAAATAATTTCAAATCTTGAAGGTTTCTATTAAATTGATCAAATTATTAAGGTATAAAGTTCTCAACCTCTCTATGTTCATTCAAGTGATCAAGAGTTTCATTCGTACATGTCATATTTCATTTAGGTCTCTTAAATATTTTCATTTGGCCTTACAATTTATTTTCAACTGCATTTTGTCATTCTGCCTTGATGGTAATCAATTACCAGGTATGAAGTAACAGATTACCAGCTGTCTGCGCTGCCTCTTGTGAAACTTTTTGTAGCAAGTAACCGATTATCAAGTTTTGGATAATCGATTACATGGTGAAAATTTTCAAATTTTTTAACGTTGGTTTAGGTGTAACCGATTACACCATATTGGGTAATCGATTACCATTGAACCAGTGGCAGAAATAAATGCATTTTTTCATGAAAACATTTTTCTGAATTGTATTCTTGAATCATGGCACCCATTCATGAATTATTACCATTTATAAAGGTGTCTAAGGTTTATATATACCACATATTTTCAGAATTTGAATTTACCTCCTTCACACTAATATTTCAAACAATTTTTCTCTTCATCTTTTCAAATTTTCTCAAGTGTTCTTGATTAACTTTTCTTGTGAAACTTTCTACATATAATTTTCAATATACATTCATATAGTTTCGTCCATACCATTCTTAGAGCACCTATATGTCATAAAGAGAATTGATTTCTTAAAAGGAGAAGATCAATCAATAGATTGATTTATCGTTCCATCTTTCAAAAACTTGTAAAAACTCATATTGTTCTTGTTATCCTTGTTGTCCAGGGCTGTTGGAAACAAGAAAGTCATTAAGAGAGGATTGTTCTCTTAGTGGACTTAGTGAAAAATCCAAGAGGATTGTTCTTGGTGTTCTTGTTAGAGTCTGTATAGAAAGACTAGGTTGTCTTGTCCATAAGATCTAACAATAATAAAATCTCTTATATGTGGTAAGGAGACTGGAGTACTCTCGGATTGTGAGGGGAACCAGTATACGTCTCAGTGTTCTTTACTTTCCGCACTTTACCCTTTCATTGCATAACCAAACCAGGAAAGAAAGAACAAGTTTTCATAAAACCGGAAAAAGTTTTCAAAGAACCTAATTCACCCCCCTCTTAGGCGCATACTCAACTTACATTTGGCATCAGAGCGGGTTGTTGGTAACTTGCTCCGTAGATCCAGAACATGGCCTTCGCAAATAATCATGTTTTCAAAGATGGTGGTAGTAACAGCAAGCCTCCTCTATTCTCTAGTGAATATTTTGACTTCTGGAAAATCCGCATGAAAACACATCTAGAGGCACAAGGAGAAGGCATATGGGAAACTGTCGAAAATGGCCCACATATTCCAATTAGTATGGTTAATGGTGTTGACACTCCTAAGGTTAAAGGCTCTTATGATGAAGATGACAAGAAAAAGATCCTAAATGAAAAGAAAGCTATCAATATTCTTAAAAGTGCATTAAGTATGGATGAGTTTTTCTGTATCTCTCAATGTAAATCGGCAAAAGAAACTTGGGACACTTTGGTGGAGACTCATGAAGGAACTACTGAAGTGAAAATATCCAGATTGAACACATTAAGTCAAGAATACGAAATAATGCAGCCCGAAGAATCCATTGTTGCACTGCAGAAGAGATTCGTCTATTTAATGAATCATTTGATTGCCCTCGGAAAAACCTTCACAAATGATGATCTCAACCTTAAAATACTTAGATCATTGACAAGAGAATGGCAACTGAAAGTAACGACCATATCGGAGAAGAAGAGTCTCTCGACCATGACATCCACATCATTTTTCGGAGAGCTTCAAGAACACGAATTGGAACTTGGAAGACTTGAACAACATGAAAATTAAGAGAAAAAGTCCAAAGGTATCGCTCTAAAAGTCGACTCAAAAGAAGACCGAACAAATGATGATCCTGAAGAAGATGAGAATTTTATGCTTCTCGTTAAAAGACTCAATAAGTTCTTTGGTAAAAATGATAAATCGTTTAACTATGCAAATAGAAAGAAATCTTTCAGGAAAAAGGAGGCTTTCACTTCTACACAAGATGTTACATGTTATGAATGTGGTAAGCAAGGTCATATAAAGCTGGATTATCCGAAACTTTCCAAGAAAGGTGGCTTCAAAAGCAAGAAGGAGACCGAGAGTAAAAAGGCTTATGTTGCATGGGACGATAATGAGATAAGTTCTTCATCAAATTTAGATAGTGATGAATATGCAAATATAGCATTGATGGCTTCACACCACTTCGACGATGAAGAAGAGGTATGCTTGAAAGCCACATAAAATCTATGGTATCTAGATAATGATTGTTTCAAGCATATAATGGGAGGCCCGAACAAATTTTCAAATCTAGTGCTTAAGGCCAAGGGTTATGTTACTTATGGAGATAATAACAAAGGAAATATTCTTGGAATAGGAAAAGTTGGAGCACCACCTTTCACATCCATTGAAGACTTTATGTTGAAGGACTAAAGCACAATCTTCTAAGCATTAGCTAAATTTTTGACAAAGGCTTCAAGATCAAGTTTACAAAAGATGAATGCTTGATTGAAGATGAAGTCACCAATAAGGTAAAACTCAAAGGTAAAAGAATCAATAATATATTTATGATTTCCCTTGATGATTTGTATTTGAAGGTAAAATGTATCATGGTGAACAACAATGACGCATGACTATGGCATAAGAGAATTGCTCACATTCATATGGAACACTTGAATAAACTAGTAAAGCATGATATTGTCATTGGATTGCCTAAGATGAAGTTTGTCAAAGATAGATTATGTGATGCATGTCAAAAGGGAAAGCAAACCAAACCAACTTTCAAACCTAAGAATGTGGTGTCCACTTCAAGGCCACTACAATTATTGCATATGGACTTATTTGGTCCATCAAGAACAAGAAGCTTCAGAGGTAATGTATACGTTTTACTTATTGTTGATGATTTTTCTAGATATATTTGGACATTATTTTTAGTGCAGAAAAGTGATGCATTCAAGGCGTTCAAGTAGTATGCAAGCCAAATCCAAAAAGAGAAATCACTAAAAAATTCCTTCATAAGAAGCGACCATGGCGGAGATTTTCAAAATGCCTCTTTCGAAATTTTGCGAAGAACATGGAATCTTTCACAATTTCTCGGCACCGAGGACTCCTCAACAAAATGGAGTGGTGGAGAGAAAGAATATGCCACTCGTGGAACTTGTAAGAATAATGCTTAATGACTCGAATCTTCCAAAATATTTTTGGGAGGATGTGGTAAGCACAACATGCGATGTAAGTAATAGAGTTATTATAAGACCTATTTTGAAAAAAACTCCTTATGAACTTTTCAAAGAAAGGAAACTAAACATTGCTAAATTTTCATATTTTTGGATGCAAATGCTTTGTCTTAAACAATGACAAAGACAACCTCAATAAGTTTGATGAAAAGTCCGATGAAGGTATTTTTCATGGCTATTCTCTCTCTAGTAAAGCATATAGAATTTATAATAAACGAACTTTAACTATTGAAGAATCTATGCATTTTTCTTTCAATGAAACTAACCCCTCCAAGGAGGACGTTGTTTTGTGTGATGATGATGATATTGTAGATGTTCCTCAAGAACATACTTCCAAAGTCAACAACGATAATCAAACGGAACATCATGAAGAACCAATTCAACAAGAGTCAAATGATAATTATCTACCTAAAGAATGGAGAACTCATAGAGATCATCCAATTGATAAAGTTATTAGTGATATTAGTCAAGGTGTTACAACAAGATTAAATCTCAAAGATGCATGCTTGAATATGGCGTTTGTTTCACAAATTGAACCTTTCAAAGTTGATGAAGCCTTAGGAGACGACCAATGGATAATTGCAATGCAAGAAGAGTTAAACCAATTCGAAAGGAATCAGGTTTGGGAACTTGTCCCTATGCCAAGTGGTAAACACATCATAGGTACCAGATGGGTGTTTAAGAACAAGCTTGATGAGAATGGTATGATTGTTCGAAACAAAGCAAGGTTGGTGGCCGAAGGATACAATCAAGAGGAAGGCATTGATTTTGAACAAACATTCACTCCGGTTGCAAGGTTAGAAGCTATCCATTTATTACTTGTTTATGCTTGTTCATTAAATTTTTAGTTATTCCAAATGGATGTCAAGAGCTCCTTCTTCAATGACAAAACCAATGAAGAAGTCTATGTCAAACAACCCCCGGGCTTTGAAGATTTCAAGAATCCTTCACATGTCTTTAAGTTGAAGAAAGCTCTTTATGGCTTAAAACAAGCACCAAAGCCGTGGTATGATCGACTTAGCAGCTTTCTTTGTGAAAGAGGATTTGAAAAAGGTAAAGTTGACAAGACCTTGTTTATTAAGAAAATAAAAGGTAACGCTTTATTGGTTCAATTATATGTTGACAACATCATATTCGGCTCAGCAAACAAAGAAATGTGTGAAGAATTTTCATTGATGATGCAAGGAGAATTCAAGATGTCCATGATGGATAAGATGAACTATTTTCTTGGACTCCAAATTAAGCATCTAAAGGATGACATCTTCATCAACCAATCAAAGTACTGCAAAGAGTTGTTGAAAAGATTTGACATGGATAGTTGCAAGGCAATGTCTACTCCAATGGGATCCAGAACTTATGTTGATGAAGATGAATCAGGTATTTCAATTGATATCACAAAGTATCGAGGTATGGTTGGTCCCTTACTATATTTCACGACAAGTCGTCCTAATATAATGTTTAATGTGTGTCTTTGTGCGCGGTTTCAAGCCAATCCAAAGGAATCGCATCTCACCGTTGTTAAAAGGATCATGAAGTATCTCAAAGGAACAACGAATGTCGGCCTATGGTATCCAAAAGGTAGTATATGTGATTTAGTTGGATATTCTGACTCGGATTATGCAGGTTGCAAAACTGATAGAAAAAGTACAAGTGGAACATGTTACATCCTAGGAAATGAATTAGTTTCTTGGGCATGTAAGAAAAAAGCATGTGTTACTCTTAGCATCGCAAAAGAAGAATACATAGCAGTAGGAAGTTGTTGTGCTCAGATTCTATGGCTAAAGCAACAACTGAGTGATTTTAGACTAAATCTTGGATGCATACCACTTCGATGCGACAACACAAGTGCAATAAATATAATAAAGAATCCAATCATGCATTCTTGTAATAAACACATAGACATTCAACATCACTTCTTACGTGATCATGTGCTCAAAGGAGATGTTGAAGTCTCGTTCGTGGATACGCATAATTAACTTGCCGACATATTCACAAAACCTCTCCCGAAGGAATCATTTTATAAAATTCGGAGGGAACTTGGTATTTTAGATGATTGTGAGATTTGATTCTTCAAAATTAATCAGTGCAAACACAAAGGTACACTCTCTCATTACCTCAAATTTTTATTTAAAATTTTATGTATGTGTTTTCTTACATGAGTTTTGAGAAAATTAATTTTTTGTACCTTTATAATATTTGTATGACATGTTTGCTTCATATAAAGTTGTCCAAGGATATTTAATAACATGTGTAAGTGTTGGTTTCTTAAAATTCATTGCATGCTGATTCTGGTGAACATTTTATTTTTTTATTGAGGTAATCGGTTACCCCTTATTCAGTAATCGATTACATGCCTGCTTGCGTGACTCATTGCACCGTTTTTGCATAGTGTAGCCGATTACACCTCTCAGGGTAATCGATTACACCTGAGCGTTTTCCAGATTTTTGCTTTTTATTAAATGTGTGCTATTTGTCTATTTTTTTAATAAGTGCTTATTCATTAAGTTATCACTTTCCAGTGGTGAAGATGAAGGAGATGATGAAGAGAATGTGGAAATGTCGGAAAGTGATTAAAGTTATTAAAATGATTAATGTGTTTATTTCTTGTTTTTTTGTTATGCTGAGTTTTCTTGTTTTTAAGTTTATGTTTTAATCATTATGTATGGACAAATTGTTTTGTATTAAGTTATGTGCTTTTGGTTGTTTTGTTATTTGCTTATGTGTTCATATTATATGCTATATTATCATACAACATATGATTGTTCATTGTTTAGTATTTCCCGTCCTTTTTGCTAATGACAAAGGGGGAGAAGATATATTTGGTTGTTGTATGTTTCTCTAACAATGCAGCTAGCAATTACTTTAAAAATTTCTCAATCATGGATCAAGGGGGAACTTCGATCAAGGGGGAGTTTCAATTTTTAGAGAAAGTAAGATTGGATAAAACTTTTAATAAATAGTTGTCATCATAAAAAAGGGGGAGAATATGAAGACAAGCTTCTCAAAGTGTTTTGATGAAGACATGTTCTACAAGCAAATGTGCATCGCAAAAAAAAAGGTCCAAGACTCAAACACAAGTCAAGCTTCACTTATAAAATAATTTCAATTCTTGAATATTTCTATTGAATTGATCAAAATATTAAGGTATAAAGTTCTCAACCTCTCTATGTTCATTCAAGTGCTCAAGAGTTTCATTCATACATGCCATATTTCATTTAGGCCTCTTAAATATTTTCATTTGGTCTTATAATTCATTTTCAACTGCATTTGGTCATTCTGCCTTGATGGTAATCAGTTACCAGGTTTGAAGTAACCGATTACCAGCTGTCTGCGCTATCTCTTGTGACAATTTTTGTAGCAGGTAATTGGTTACCATGTTTTGGATATGATTACATGGTGAAAATTTTCAAATTTTTTAACGTTGGTTTAGGTGTAACCGATTACACCATATTGGGTAACCGATTACCACTGAGCCAGTGGCAGAAATAAATGCATTTTTTCATGAAAACATTTTTTTGAATTGTGTTCTTGAATAATGGAATCCATTCATGAATTATGACCATTTAGAAAGGTGTCTAAGGGTTATATATACCACATATTTTCAGAATTTGAATTCACCTTCACACTAATATTTCAAACAATTTTTCTCTTCATCTTTTCAATTTTTCTCAAGTGTTCTTGATTAACTTTTCTAGTGAAACTTTCTACACATAGTTTTCAATATACATCATATAATTTCATCCATACCATTCTTATAGAACTTGTATGTCATAAAGAAAATTGATTTCTTAAAAGGAGAAGATCAATCAATAGATTGATATATTGTTCCATATTTCAAAAACTTGTAAAAACTCATATTGTTCTTGTTATCCTTGTTGTCCAGGACTGTTGGAAACAAGGAAGTCATTAAGAGAGGATGGTTCTCTTAGTGGACTTAGTGAAAAATCCAAGAGGATTGTTCTTGGTGTTCTTGTTAGAGTTTGTATAGAAAGACTAGGTTGTCTTATCCATAAGATCTAACAATAATAAAATCTCTTACATGTGGTAAGGGGACTGAAGTACTCTCGGATTGCGAGGGGAACCAGTATACATCTCGGTGTTCTTAACTTTCCGCACTTTACCGTTTCATTGCATAACCAAACCATAAAAGAAAGAACAATTTTCATAAAACCGAAAAAAGTTTTCAAAAAACCTAATTCACCCCCCTCTTAGGGCATACTCAACTTACAAGCAAGACATAAGGTAATATTGATATCTCAAGGATTTCTTCAAAGAGCAAGATTCGACTACTCTGAAGTATATGTACTTGTCGCAAGATTGGAGACTATCAGATTAGTTATAGCCTTTGCATGCAAGCAAGGTTGGTCAACATTTCACATAGATGTGAAATCAGTATTTTTGAATGGTTCCTTAGACAAAGAAGTTTGTGTCACATAACCTCCTAGGTTTGTAATACATGATGAAGTAAGGAAAGTGTATAAGTTACACAAAGCGCTCTATGGCCTCTAGTAGGCACCTAGGGCATGTAACAAGAAGATCGACTCATACTTAGTCGAATTGGGTTTCGTCAAATGTAGGTATGAGTATGGTGTCTATGTTCAGGTTGCGACACAAGATATAATAATGATCTACTTATATATCGATGACTTGTTGGTAACTAGAAATAGCTTGAAAAACTTGTTAAAATTGAAAGAGCTAATGATGAGGGAATTTGAAATGTTGGATCTGGGAAACTTGTCTTATTTTATTGGCATGGAATTTTAAATGTCTAAGTAAGGTATGATGCTACATCAAAGAAAGTATGTCAAAGAAAGACTCAAAAATTTTAGGATGGATGATTTAACTCATGCATCTTCGTCTGTCGAACCAAAATTGAAGTTGGAGAAGCATGGCGAGGAGGACAAAGTCGATGCAACTTTGTTCAAATAAATTATCGGATCTCTAAGATATATGTGTAACAGTCGACCTGATATAAGTTTCTCGATCGAATTAGTGAACAGATACATGAGTGAACCAAGGGTGTCACACATGAAGGCTGCAAGAAGAATCCTCATATACATAAAAGGATTGATAGGCTATGGAATTCTATTTCGACGAGACTCTAAAGGAAAATAAGTTATGGTTACTTTCTATTCATATGCTGATTGGTGTGGAGATAAGGAAGATCAAAGAAGCACAACTGGTTATTCCTTTCAAGTATTTGGTGCCCTAATCTCACGGTGCTCGAGAAAGTAACCTGTGGTGGCATTGTCATCGTGTGATTTTGAATATATAACAGGATCCTATGTGTAAGACCCCAATTTTGGCCCTAAGATCCCTCATGTTATTCCCATCATATGCATTAGCATTGGGATCACACCTTGGTATCCTCCTTACCCCTCATTCATTGGGTTTGGATTGAGAGAGATCACCAAACACCATTTGATTGTATCATACTTCATTTTTTATTTGTTTACTAACCAAAATACCAAAAATATGTCATTGTATAGTTTAACTCTTTTGTAGGTAGTGCACATGCTCACCTATGCTCTATCAAGCTTACACCTAGGGTTTAAGACCCTCATTGCAAGGAGCTCAATCAAGAAATGATTTACTATGGCTCTAAGAATCATATATGAATCCCTATGATCTTCACATGTTATTTTGATCAAGAAATCATCAAGAGTTTGGAGTTGGTTTTCCTTGGAAACCCTAATTCATCTAGGTATCTTGTGTAACTTCTTCAACAAGCTTCTTCCCCAATTGATTAAATATTTCAAGGGATACTTTAAATTTCATCATCTTATGCATATATGATCCTCCATGAGTCCCAAAAGTCAAGAGAATAGCAAGCTGGCAAGTTGGTTCATGGTGGTTGACTAGAGGAATTCATCTGATCAAAACTGGGGTTCCCTAGACCCTATCTCCTAGAATTTTTGTCATATGAAAATGATTCCAAGATGTAAATTACTCTAAATGACATTCTAAACAATTTTCATGTTAAGTTCTAGAGCTAGTTTTTCTTGGAAAGTCATTTTTTATGGTGAAAGATTATAGGTTATTTTGTCTAAACCCTAATTTGGAGGTCAATTTCCCAAGACCATAACTTGCTCAATTTTTATGAGATGGAAGCCATTCAAGTTGCATGATCAAATTCAAGATGTTTACTTCAACTTTTATGTTTGGAGGAAGAGAAAATTCAACTTTTATATGCATGTGATATGAGGAGACATTATAGGTCATTTTGGACCAATGCCATTGAACAAGTGATTTTCCTTAACTTCAAAAATGAATAACTCCTTTATACTAAATCCAAATGAGATCAAATGTGTAACTATTTTGAAGAACTTTGACAGAGATACAACTTTGATGAAGGAACTTTTCTCATTTGAAGCTCATATAAAAAGTTAGCCAAGGTGGAATAAGTGAACATATGGCTTGACACTTAGAATTTTTTTTGGTATGTTTGATTTTCCAAACTTCCACCTAAAACTTCATCATGATCCAAGCTTCAAATAGAAAAGTGTTCAACATGAAAGTTGTTCCTCTTGATCTAACCTTTCCAAAAAGTCCAATTTTATCCCATTTGGACAAGATATGAGTGACTTGCGCATGGCTTGAACTTGGATCACCATTTGGCATAAGTGAGCTTGAATTCCTCATAAACAATTGCATGGCTTACCAATGTGACTTCAACAATGTTTATACTTATTTTTGGACCTAAAGGGATGATTACATGGGCCTATCACACGCCCATGCATCAATGCAATGTACGTTGCTATTTTTGGAACTTTGATTCAAGTGTGCAAATATCAATTGGTTTGGTTATAAATAGAGACCCTTGCCTTCAGAAATGAGGACCCTGCACGCCAGCTTTGAATCCCAATCTCCAAAACCCTCTCATTTAAAGGATAACCTTGAGAATTTCCATTGGAAATTGAGTTTGAATCTCCACTGTTTTGAGATTCAAATCTCCAAGAGTCCTGTGCCTTTTGTTGATTCAGTTTCATTCCATCAAGTGTCCAGAGCAAGATCAAGAGCAATTGGAAGCAAGATCGTGTTCATACGGACCTGCAGTGAAAGTGAATTTCTGAATATTTCATCTCTTCGATTCTCACTCAATTCTCCATAATTCTTGTTGATTTTTGGTTGTCTGAAGTCCTACCAATGTAGGCAACAAGATTGAGTTGCTTTGAGGTTAAATCGAAGCAACTCAGATCGTGATCCTCAAATTTCAACTCCTTGTATCTTTCAATATACTTGGAGTTAGGAGAAATTGAGGTCATATTCAAGCTCCTGAGCATTTTTACTTTAAATTCATGTCCTCCTTTTTTATTTTGGTGATGGTTGTGAGTGAACCAGTCCGGTGAGTCTCACCGGAGAAGGAGACCGGAGCTTTGGCTCTGGTGGTGTGTTGGCGCTCATCTGAACCACATGAACCTTTTTAAATGTTCTAATCTCATGCGTTGGTTTTGAATACCATCCCTGCAGCACTTTGACTCGTGTCAATGATGGAGCGCGAGCTGAGGACCACTTGATCTGCCACCTCAATTAATGAGGGAGATCAAGTGGTCCACATTTTTTTGCTATTTTCTGATTTTCATTTTATTTAGCTTATTTTCATTAATTCATATTAATTTTAATATTGATCCAAAAAATATAAGAGTTTTACCAAAAAAATTTAAATAAATTCCTCTTTCATTTTATGAATTAAAATCATTTTTTGGATCATTATTAATATTTGTCATGATTTAATTGTTTTTGTGAATATTTTTAATTGTTTAAAAATACTTTTAGGTTTCCAAAATTAATGAATTTTTTCTCCAAGGTCCTTTGACCTTGTTTGACGTATGATAAATCTCATGGCCATTTATTTGGTGTTTTGATGAGGTTTTAGGATTTTGACCAACCATAATTTAATTTAATGTTTATTTTAATTGATTTTAATTGTTTAAGTGCAAAATAAATTATGTTGAGCTTTTGATGTAGACTTGTTGAGTTTGACTTGTGTTGTTGGGCCTTGGTCAAGGTTGATTTGACTTTGTTGAGTTAAAATCATTGGATTTAGGGGATTGATGGTATGTACATTTCATCTCCTAAAATGAATGAATGATTTTAATTTGATAAAAATCATCTTTTGACCAATTTGTGTTGATTCTATTTCCCCTCCCTCTTCATCTCAATCCCATTCTATTCTCATTCATTTCATGGACTTATGATATCTCTATATCCTAAGGCTAGTTGATTGCAAAATCAACATAAGTATGGATGAGATTAGGTCCACCCCTTTGCCATTTTCTTTTAAGTGTGGTATGTTTTAGGATTATGGTTCATAATACCATATCTCTAACATGCATTAACACTAAAATTTCTATTGCCCGACCTCAAATAATTGTGACTTCTACATAAGTCCAATTATGATTGCTTAACATATCGCTAAATTTTGACACAAAAGGCATAACATTATAGTAAGTGAGATTGTAAGTTTCCCCTCTTTCATGGTATTGTGTGGAAACTTGACCTTTTTTCCTTCCTTTGGAAGATGTCTTGGTTCAAGGATCCATGCTTGTGAATAATGGATTGAGTGTTCTCCAAAGAATGACTTAAACAACAAAAGCAAAATCAATACTAACTTCTAATCAACTAACAACTAACATTTAATTTCAAGCCATTTACTTTTATGCACTTTGATTTTAAGTCTTTATTCATTTGCCATTATTCATACCATTTAACTTGTTTATTTTAATGTCATTTTTACTTTGCTCACTTGAGCCATATTTTGTGATTCTATTGTGATTGTATATTCTTTTTTGTGTTTGTGGTCTTTTGACCTTAATGTACATAATAACAACAAAAACCCTAAAAGACATTTGTGTGGACTGTTGGATTTGATCTGAGACAATGGACTTAGAATTAGACAACACTCCCTATGCAAAAGGACTTGGCCAATGCCAACTTTCATGAAACCAAATGCTTGTGAATTGAAACTTTATCTGATGCAAGTATTGAGATCCCATTTGAGTTCATCTGCTACATGATCTTATTGAAGCTGTCACTTTGAACCTGTGCCTAGTGCCTATCTTTGAGTTCATCTGACACATGGGAGATTATGAAGAAGATCATGGAGTTGCTAAGCTTGGATGTGGCTATCTTTATTTGATGCCTTGCTCTTCATTTTGCTATTTGTGTATTGATATTGCTTGATTCTAAAGTCCAAAGAAAAAATGGGTTTCTATATGACATTCTTGTCTATTGGATTGCATCCCATTGGTCAAATCTTTTCAACTCTTAACTTTTAAATTTTTGCTTAGGATTAATCTCTTCATCTCCTCCCTACTTCTTTAATTTCAAATCTCTCACTCCTTTTAAAATCTTCTTTGCTTGTGTTTTCTAAACTTAGACCATATTGCAAATTAGAAACTTTGGTCTTATGCCATTGCATTTTCAAAATCTTTTTCTTAATCAAACTTGTAAATGAATCTAATCATCTTGACTTAAAATTTTCAAAAGACAAAAAGAACTAACACCCATTCAAACTTTTTTAGGCCCCTTTGTGCCTCTTTCAAACTTAAAATTTTGTCAAAAGCAACTCATTCACTTTGAAATTGATACCACGAACTACGAGGTTTTGATCCCTTATTTTTATGTTGGTACGTAGGCACAAGTCCGAAGGTCTTGTCAAACACAAAAATATAATTAATGAATTCTTTTCTCATCCCCACACTCTATTTATTGCAAACATCATTTTGTACAAAAACACATATGCACACAAAAAAGGGCTCCCTAGGAGTACCTAGGACACTTTGGGTGCTAACACCTTCCCTTTGTGTAACCAACCCCCTTACCTGTAATCTCTGACATTTTATTAGTTTTGATTTGAAAACTTCTTATCTTTGGGTTTTGTTCGTACTTTTCCCTTTTCCCTTGGAAATAATAAAAGCGCGGTGGCGACACTGGTTTTATTGACGTCAAACTTATCCATAGCTTGATGGTCATAAATTTACCGCTACACTATGTTGCGTGACAAGCAATCTGGATCACATCTGTACTGGAAGAGATTGAGGTCGAAGTGAAGAAACCTCTGGTGCTGCAGATCAACAACAAGTCGGCCATAAATCTTACGAAGAATCCAATTTTGTATGGAAGAAGTAAGCACATTGAAGATATATTTCACTTCTTAAGGGAGAAGGTAAATCGAAGTGGACTTGAAGTAAGACATTGCTCAAGTGAATCACAGTTGGCCGACATCTTCATCAAAGGATTGAAGACCGACAGATTCTGGAATTTGAAAAAGAAATTAGGAATAGTTCGGATAGACTATGATTAGCGTATGTTCGGAAATTTGGATTATAGGGGGTTGTTGTGATATAATCCAAGTTGTGTAGCTCATGCCAAAAGTTAATTAGGGTTTAAGGGTTTTTACTTAGTATTATAAGTTAGTTGTATATAAATAGACATATTTTATAATTCAGTTTGTATAATCATAATTGAATGATATCAATCCTTATTTTCGTTCTCTCATTCTTTCTCTCCTCACTAAAAATATCTCAAACACTAATAAAACGCTCTTAAAATATAAAAATAAACCATTGGGTTTCGCCTTCTTTTTCTTTGTGTGAAAAGAATATTTTACTCATCTCAAAATAATTGATCTAGTAGATCACATCAAAATATTACAAAAAATATCTAAAATGAAAAAGAGAAAAAATTACGTTTCAGCATATTAACCTTTACAACAATATCATGTGGATAAAAAAATGGAACATTTGATATTGTTCATTGTTTTTATATGTAGAATAGTGTCAATTTTTTTATAATATAATAATAAATTACAGATAAAATTTAACATAAATGTAAGATTGTATTATTATCATGTTTCAATATTTCATTAACCGACAAAATTTAAGATATTGATCACTTCTTTAATATATTTGGAAAAATAGAAAAAGTACTGTGTTGTTTTTTTATTAACAAGATATAAAATATATGTAAGCTAAATTATTAATAGTTACTGAATTAATAAAAGTGATTAATAATGTAATCTTACTTTTATATTAAGAAAAAAGTCTATATGATTAAAATAAAAATTTATTAAAGCTTAATAGAGCACACTTTCATGATTATCAAATCACTACTAACATTTTAGGTCTCACTAGCGGTCAAGTTGAGACATGTATACGTTTTTGTTTGAATTTCATACGAGACGTGTCTTGTGGGTAAGAAATTGTCTTGAATGCCTCTTAATTAGTTATGGAGAAAACGTGTATAATTAATTGCTCATAAACATTCTAAAGACTTCTCATAAAGGATGCAGATGAAGAATAAGTAACTACGTACTTCATCAATAATATTTTAAGGATATCATGAACATATGATAGCCACCAACGTTGAAATATGAATTCTTAAATTGGGGCGTAATATGCGGGGAACAGATTGAGTTTGTTAATAGTCCAATGAAATATATGCCATGTATAACACGAAGTTTGTATATTAGTATAGGTTCAGGCTAATGCAGCCTTCACCGTCAAATTAACATTACATATCTTGGACACATTTGACTATTTCTATTGAATTGGTCTCTTAAATTGATTTTTTGATTTAAATAATCATGTTTTTTTAAAACAATTCTTAAATGACCATTTTTTTATAGAAAAAAAATACCAAACTAATCGTATTTTGAATTAAAAAAATTTGCTTCCAAGAGGATGCATCACTGTCTATGGCGCATGTACTCATTTTTTGGTCTAAGACGTCATAGTCTGTGGCGCATGGTCATGTGTCATATCGCAACTTGTGGCGCATGCATGTATCCTTTAGGAACATGCATCATTGTTAGTGGCTACTGTGTTGTTTTAGTTTATTTATATATAGTTCATTTCCTCCTCATCATTTTCCACCCATCTTCTAATTCCCTCCTTTAATTTTTCTTCAAAACGTCGTCTTATATCTGTCGCATCGCGCGAAAAACCGGCGGGAAAAGAAAGAACAACAGAGCCGCCACCGTGCGTTATTTATCCCAAAAGAGGGAAAGGAAACGCTCAGAGTAAACCTGGAAAGAACATGGTCTCGCGACCAAAGAGGATGGGTTCGGGAGTCGGTTATGCGAAGGGAAGGTATTAGCACCCCTACGCATCCGTAGTACTCTACGGGATCCACGCACACTAGAAAGGAAATTGGTTGCTAAACACTGCTCAAATATTCACACACACTGGCTGAAAGAAACGAAAGAGACTGACTGAAACTAAACTCGGCAGGATGTCGCATCCTGGGCCTACTTAGTCTATCAGGCGTAGACATCAGAGTCGAAGTAGTTCGGACTGGGAAAACGACACATGCTCGCTAGGATATCGCCTCCTATGCATACGTATCTTCTCGGACGAGAGAAGAATCAGAGCATTCGTAGTTCGACTGACACGCACACAAACAAACACACACAGGCAAACGTGGAGCCTGAATGCCAATCACTGGACTTATGTCAGCATCCGAACCTAAACTCACACAAAGAGGCAAACGTGGAGCCTGAATGCCAATCACTGGACTTACATCAGCATCCGAACCAAACACACGCACACTGGAACCCCAAATGCCACTCGATGGACTTACATCGGCTTCCAAGCACACAACAACACAACAAGTTAATAGGGAGTCGGGGACTCGAGCCTATAACTGTCAAGCACACACACAAACAAACAGACAACAGATTGCTAAGGAGTCAGGCACTCGAGCCTAGCAACTGTCAAACAACACACACGAAAAAGAAAAAGGGCGCCCGGAGAGATCAGCTCAATCTCCTGCCTACATACTTCATCTGGTGTGAAGATCAGGGCGATGTAGTTCCCCTATGCAGGGAAAAAGGAGTAGCCTAACCAGATAACAGAGGGAGACTCAACTCTAGGGAGACTACGACTCGAGCCTAGATGTTGTCATGCAAAATCAACCCTAAGTTATGGTTTCTAGCTAAATGGCACAAGGGCCAACCTATCCTAAGTATGGCTCACACAGGAAGCAAGCCACGCACACTTAACTTGCACAGGAAGCAAGTCTAAACTAATCCTAACTTGCACAGGAAGCAAGTCAAACTATCCTAACTTGCACAGGAAGCAAGTCAAACAATCCTATCTTGCACAGGAAGCAAGTCAAACAATCCTACAAGCACAGATAGCACACGCTATACACAAACAAGTGGCTCAAACAAGGGTTAGGTTTTAGTCAAGGGGTCATATCAACCTCAACAAACAAACCTCTGGAACTGGGTGAATGTTGCTCTTAACCTTGCCATTGAGGGGCTAAGGTGAAGCAGATGAAAGGATGAAGTGAGGATGAGACCTCACAGCTCTTATCCCTGGCCTGGGAGAGCTCAAGACAAGAATGTGTGGGTTCAGAAAGTGGGAACCCTTCTACACATTAAAACTGACTCAACTGTACAGTTGTACAAGATCTTGGGTTTGTATCTGCAATGCATCAACACAGTGGTGTGAGCAAGGCAGATGACACACTGAATAGTGGGGGATAGATTGCATATCCCTACCTTCCACCAATTGCCTCTTCACTTAGGAGGACTTTGACTCTATGCAAGGACAAAGTTAAACATCCACAAACATTGCCTCTTAAGGAGGACTTCAGACAGTTGCCTGGCCAAGTAACAGGCCAGGTCTTCCAGACTACATGAAGTAAAAGAGACATACCTCAATGCAAATTGCTTATACAAGCAAAGCAAAGCAAAAAGTTCACAAGGAACTAAGCAACTAAAGCACCTGAAACAGTCAAATCAATCAGTAAACAAGTTCAAAGTTAAAACCAAAAGGAATGGATAAACAGTCAACCACAGAAGGTCCACTGTGCAAAGTAAGACTCAAACACATGAGTCACCTACAAAACAAAAGGTTAGCATAATATAGACAAACAAACATCAATCAAATTGGTATGATCTTGGAAGCACTATGCTCAACCTGAAACAGATGAACTCAACATAAGTCCAAAGGACCACTAGGGCTAGCCTAGGGTCAAAGATGAAAGAAAAAGTCAAGGCAGCAAGGAAAAGTCAACTCAAAGTCAAAGTCAAACAATTAGAAAGCAATCACAATTGGGCCCACAATCATACCATGCATCATTATCATTTCATGAACATTTGAAATCAAAGTAAGGCAAAGGAAAGCATACAAAAGTCAACAGAATGACTTGCATCAAAAGTCAACCTAAACAATCTCAAAAATCATCAAATAAATCACACTCAATCCTAACATCTAACATGGTAGACATGTAAATTTCATGGCATTTGGATGAGAGGAAGGCAGTCAACAAAAAATCATGAAGTCAAATCAAATTCAAGTAAGCATGGTGAAAGTCAACAAGCATGGGTCAACTTCAAAAAATCATATCAATTTGAAAACAGAAGAGAAATGAATGAGATTAACACCAATGCAAAGCTTGAGATGTCTAGTTATCACATATGAAATTTCATGATCATACAATAAGATTTGAGAATTTCACAAAAGATTTGGCAAGGCATAGCACAAAAAGTCAACAAATGACCAAATATGGAAGAAAATTCTTAATCAAATGGAAAACAGCAAGATTAATTCCAAGAAAATTCACATGTAAACTAGACATACAAGAGTAGGCTCATGCAAAAAATCAAGTCATTTGGAGGTCAAGAAGCATGGTAATGAAATTAGGGAAAATGCATGATCATGTTGTGACACCAAATGTGCACTTCAACTTCAAAAAATCATAACTCTCAATCCACACATGATAAATGCACAAACTTTATATAGAAATGAAGGTCAAGGTGTCTAGTTTCACCACAAAAAATTTCAAGCTCATTGGATACAAAATGACAATTTCACAATTGAAATGGCAAAGGGTGTCATTTTGGCATACATGTTGAAAAATCATTTATCATTTAAAATCCAGAACATGAAAAATTAATTAAAATTCACAATTAAATTCTAGACTCATTTGTGAACATGTGTAAAAAATTTCATAATTTTTTGATGAAAAATGAAGGAGAAATTAATTTGTGGAAGATGGATAAACATTGGGGTGAAAACATGAACAAAAGCAAGACAAATGGTCAACACAAGGGTCAACCGTGGCATTGTGGTAATTCTGCAGTCACTTATTGAAGTGCTGCGTTTTGGCCCTACAAAACGAAATGTTTTGATTGGCTCTCAGCCAATAAAACAGTAATGAGCCAACCAACTTGAATTTTTGAGTTTTCTAAAACCCTAGGGGTTTCTAACACAGCAAGGCCAAGGCATTTCATACAAGTTCAAAACAGCAGCAGTATTCATTCATCATTCAAAGTTCATCATCATCAAACTATCAAAACAACAACAGCACTAATCGAACAGGGCCATGACATACCAACCTCATGCATTATCAACCAACACAGCATAAGCATGTTCATGATATTTTTCTTGGCAGCTTAAGGCAGTAGAACAGCAGGGTATATGAAATGCTTCATGCAACATGAGTAACAACAATAGCCAATGCTCATGCAACATAAAAGCATGACTTTTGGAAGGGAACAGCAGGGTTTCAACAACAGCAGCACTCATGTTCATCCAACATTAAGCAATCAACATTCGAATTGAATCAAACACACGGCATGGCAATGATCACATAGCAAGCAAGTAAAAGCATTAACAATTAATCATGGCAAGGAAGTGCTGTCATCATGCAGTAACATCAATCAACAACAAAACAAAACACAATCATAGGAAACTCTTGGCATGGTAGGTTTCACACAGCAGGGCATTTTATGTAATCCACAAACATAATTTCAACCAAGCATCAAACAATCATCATGGCAAACAAATTTCAAACAAAATCATGCAGACCAACATGGTACCACAAACATGATATTCGAGCAACATAGAGCAACATCAGCTAACAACAAAAACTGGGAAATGGCTCTAGAGTTTCAACAGCAAACATCATGTGTTCATCATTATAAAACAATCTTCAAACAAAGTCATACAATAACATGGCATTGGTGTTCAGGCCACAACATTTAGCAACAACCAAAAACACACATCACATGAATTTCTGGACAGAACCATGGATTATGCAACAGCAGTACTCATCGTCATCATGTTTCATCATACACAATAGCAAGCAACCAACAGGATATAGCACAAAACATATGGTTTTTTGGGTTCAAGCATAACAGCAGCAGGGCATGCTTCATGATATTTCCAACATCAACACCAAAACTCGATCAGCAAACAACAGCATTCAACATGGTTCATGTAAATAACAGACAACAGCAGCCAACAGGAATCTTGGAAATGGCTAAGGTTTATGTGCTTGGCTGTAGCAGCAACAGGGTTCAATTAGCATGGCAGCTCATGTTGTCACCAACATCCAAACAAAATTCAATCAGCGCACAATCAACATGGTATTGGTTTAGGTAATATCATCCAGCAACTAATAAACACAAGCATAATCATGAAGATCTTCTGGACAGGAATTAACAACAGGGCATATGCATCAAGTTCATCATTCAAACAAACAAAACACAAGAACCTTAAATTTCTGGAAATGAACTTAGGATTCTAAAACCTAACAGCATTCATCTTCATTATTCAAGCATCAATCACCAAATCATGAACCAACACCCACAATAAAACATGGTCATGAGCATTTATCAACAAGCAGCCCTAGCTAACAGCAAGACCACTCAAGCATGAGGAATTTCTGGACAGAAATAGGGTTCAAGCATCACAGCAGGATCATCAACTTCATGTAAGCAGAAAAATCAAAATGCTCAGATCCCAAAATTAATTGCACCAATAGCATCATCAAACATTCAGTATCACAGACATGGCACCACTTTTCACCAAATCATTATAACCAAGCTAAATCGATGAAAAAAATGCATTTGTTCACCAAAATGAAAATCAAGATATCTCACAGCATAGTCATCCATTTAATGTGATTCAAAGCTTAAATCATCCTACTAAGTAAGACCTACATGAAACATGGCATGGCTTAATGAATGATGAAGTTCGAAATATTACCAAATTTGAAGCACAATGGTGATGCAGTGGTGTTTTGAAGTTGTTGTGCTCGAACAGTCCTTCCTTGTGCTTGGCAATGAAGGATACTTGGTGTAGACAAGCTCAAGAATGCTTGGAAAATCTCACAGCTCGATTTGCCATTTGTTGAGCTTTGAGAAAACAGGACATGAAGATGGCTATGCAGAGGATGTTTGATGCAGCAAATCACTTCCAAATGGAGTCCAGATGAAGAAATAATGAAGGTGGTTCAAGGGTTTTTTGATGTTTTGCTCAGAACTCCCTTTGTGCAAAAATGCAAGATGAGAGGAGAATGGATGTTTTGGTCTGTGGCTGCTGTAGTTTCTTAGGGTTTGTTTTGGAAATTTTGATAGCCCTCTCTCAATGAATGCAGTTATGTGGTTGTGGAATGCAGACTAGCAGGGCCAGGTGTTGTGACCCGTCTTGTGGCAGGTTTTTGAAGAGATGGCAAAGGGTGTTTGCTGCAGAGTTTGGACAGAAAAGCAAGGTGAAGGCAAGATTCAAACATGACCTTCTGCTGCAGTGTGGCCTGTTATGTGTATTGACAGAAAAAGCATGGTGGTTTGTGAGATGTCTTGTGGCAGGATTGGTGCTCCTCTTTTTTTTGACAGCCAGAATGCAAATGGTAAGCAATGTGTGTCTTTTGAATGAGAATGCCCAATCTATTTGCCTTGGCCAAAGTAGTTTGTGATGCCCCTTTCTGCCCTTGCTGCTGTTCCCTCAATATGCAGAAAAAGCAAACATCATCAAAGCTGCTATCTCATATGGTACAAGTATGGTGTGGAGGTCTTGTTTTGAGAAATTGCCAAGGTTTTCCCTCTCCTGTTGCAGTATTGTGACATGCCTTAGAAGAGAAAAAAAATCAAAGTGTTTTTGGTAAAATGAGTGTAAGATGGTTGGTTTGCCCCCTTGCTTCACAATGATCAATATCCCTCTGTCATCAAAATGCCATGCTTTTTTAATACTATTGTCCTTGACAGCAAAAGTTATGGTTCATGAAGGTATGGTCTCTTTGAATTGTACAGTAGGATGAAGTTTTTTGGTTGCAAAGCAAGGTTGGATTTTGGAGATTTGGACAGAAATCTTGGAAAAATAGCAGGGCCCCCTCCTTTGAATGAATGTGGTTTGCAGGTTTTTTTTGGAACTGTGGAGTTTGGCCAGCTTCAATTGGATTTCAAAAGACAGCTAAATGCACAATGCCTGCTGGACAGTACAAGGCCAAGTTAGGTTTTTTTGAGTAATTGCCAAAGGTTGTGCTTAGTGTATCCAAACCATGACAGAACAAATGCTGCACACCATTGCCACTAGGTCTGCTGTTGTAAGTACAAGGTATGGTTCAACAATTGGATGTTTGAAACAATGTCCTTTTTCCCATGTTCTAAGCAAGTAAGCATGGCCATTTGTACCATTGGTTTTGGCTGCAGAATGTATTTATAGTTGACAGTAAAATGGCCTTCTAATCTTCTGTTTTGAGAGTACAAACCATGGTATGGTGGATGCATAAACAAGTATGGTGCAAGTATGGTCAAAGGGTACTTTTCTTGTAATTCAAGCAACCAAACAAGATTCACATGTTCTGCATAATTTGGCTTTGCAAACACACTTAAAATGATATTTATGAGCTGTTCCAATTGGCCAAATGTTGAAAAAATGCTTGAGTCAAAAAGTCAACTCTTGGTCAAACTTTGAATTTAAATGAAAAAGGTCCAAAAATGCCATTTTGATTGGTAAGGTTTTAGGTCATGAAATTTATATTTTTGGAAAGAGGATGAAAAATGTGGTTTGTAGGAAAAAACCCCACCAAATTTAGCCAAACGGTTTGGGAGATATGGCCCTTTGAAGTTCAAGATTTTCTGAAATCGATTCGATCATAACTTGCCAACCACACATGGGAATTGAGAGTTCTAGGACTTTTTGGAAATGGGAGAACAAGATCTTCAACTTTCATGTTGGGCAAAAATTCATTTGAGGCTTGTATCAAAATGTAAGTTTGAGGATCAAGACTTTCCATTTATGGCAATTTTCAGTTACAGGCCCAGTTTCCATTTTGGGAAATTCATGATCTGGCTTCAAATTCTTCCATGATGGTGTTTGGCATGATGTATGATGACTATTTGGACATGAATGAACTCTCACAAACCAATTCCAATCATCCAATCACTGATTAAACAGACAGTTGACCAACAGTTGACTTTTAGGGTTTTTGTCTGATTATGCATTGACTGATGAATTCCAAACCCTAATTCCTTGAGAACTTGACTTCAAATGATGTCCCAAGTTGTATGAACTCTTGATTATTGACCATGGTGCCCAAATTCCACAAGAATGACCACCATCCACTGCTTTGACTGACAGTTGACTTTTTTAGGTTTTTTGACTATCTGTGTATGAACTGGTGATCTCCAAGTCTTCAACCCTTGACCAAAATACTTCAAATAGACCTCCAAGCCATGTGAACTTGTTGGACAAACCCCAAGGCCTTGATTCAATGAGAAATTCCTTTGCTTGCTTGGTTGACTGATCAGGAGATTAGTTTGACCTAATTCTTGATTGCTTGCTCTTGAGGCAACTGAGGGACAATGCAAATGCTATGCAATGGATCATGATATGTTATGTCCTACCATGAAAATGTATGTACAATGATAGGTGCAAATTTGAGGTGCTACAGCTGCCCCTATTCAATCAGCTGGGAACCCGAATGGATGAGAGCAACGGCTGTCAGACTTTCAGGGTAAACAGGGATTGAATACAAAAGAACCGTAGAAATTTGCACCAACTGAGATCCACCAATGGAAACGTCCACTGGGGTTTGATATTTATTACTGGGTATTTTGTTTTGTTTTTTTTTTTTGATTTTCAGAGGGTATGGCCACATCCAGACATCACAACGATGGTGAATGGGAACAACAAATCACAACTAGATGCCAACGGACAACTAGGAAAAACTCGACGTTTACCAAGACCAACGGAGAGGTGACCAGACATTAATGAATGAAAGGCAGGGATACAACCATACGTCAACGGACGAAATGGGAAAAACTCAACGTTTACCAAGACCAACGGAGAGGTAAATCCACGTGGGGACAGGTACAACTAGACATCATAGGACGAATAGGAAAAACTCGACGTTTATCGACACCAACGGAGAGGAGGAATACTTCACTAGGGAAGAAGGACACAAACAAATCATCAACGGATGATCGGGAAAAACTCGACGTTTATCGAAACCAACGGAGAGGTAACTCTGCATGGAGAGGGATACAACTAGACATCATCGGATAACTAGGAAAAACTCGACGTTTATCGACACCAACGGAGAGGAGGAAACTCTACTGGGGAGAGTGAACACAACCAAATCATCAACGGATGATTGGGAAAAACTCGACGTTTATCGACACCAACGGAGAGGAGGATACTTCACTTGGGAAGGAGGACACAACCAAATCATCAACGGATGATCGGGAAAAACTCGACGTTTATCGACACCAACGGAGAGGAGAAAACTTCACTAGGGAAGAAGGACACAAACAAATCATCAACGGATGATCGGGAAAAAACTCGACGTTTATCGACACCAACGGAGAGGAGAAAACCTCTTCGGTCTGAATACCGGAAAATTGGCCTCGTGCCATGAGTACATCGACTTGATCGTCGGAAACTCCTTCGGTCTGAATACCGGAAAATTGGCCTTGTGCCATGAGTACGTCGACCTGATCGTCGGAAACTCCTTCGGTCTGAATACCGGAAAATTGGCCTTGTGCCATGAGTACGTCGACCTGATCGTCGGAAACTCCTTCGGTCTGAATACCGGAAAATTGGCCTTGTGCCATGAGTACGTCGACCTGATCGTCGGAAACTCCTTCGGTCTGAATACCGGAAAATTGGCCTTGTGCCATGAGTACGTCGACCTGATCGTCGGAAACTCCTTCGGTCTGAATACCGGAAAATTGGCCTTGTGCCATGAGTACGTCGACCTGATCGTCGGAAACTCCTTCGGTCTGAATACCGGGAAATCATAAGTACATATTATCTATAGCCGTCAAAACATAGATAATATACTCGCATGGAAGATTATCCATAACCGGGTTGTAGGCTGTTAAATGAATAATCGCCCGAAAAGAAAGGCATCTGGGTACCAGACTAGGTATGCAAAAGATGACCAATCAACAGGGGATAAAGCTGCTAACTCGGAGCAAGTATCCAAAAGGAAGGGGAAGACCCAATGGGGACAATACTGCTTGATCAAGGCAAGTATCCAGAGGGGAAAGAATATCAATATCACAAACCGGATACTGATAACTGCAAAGAGGGGATTACATCTACCGGTTAGTAGGTAGAAAACCACAGAAAGGTAACCAGTCATCGATAGGATGAGCACAAACGGTTAACTTCAACAAGGGGTGAAAGTGGGATTTTACAACTACCAGCTTGTAGGTAGAAAACCACAAAGATAGGACTTACAACTACCGGTTTGTAGGTAGAGGCCACAAATTCCGCTGAGGATGAAATGAATGAGTGCCGGTTAGTGAACGACTATTCATTTATGCCCCAGGGAAGTACAGGAGACAACCAACAGGAAGCCAATTTAGGATCGATCCAAAAAGGCAGACTGAAACAAGACTCATCTTAATGAGGAAAGAACTCAATAGGGAAAACCCATCCCAATGTGTGTTGGAAGGGAACGGAAGCAACCGTCATCCACGAGGACGTATCTCAGTGGGGAAATGGCAGGAAAAGATTGACACTTTCTGCTTAAGGGGTAGACTCTACATGGAGAGATCAGACACACCCATATCTGCTTAAGGAAAAAGACTCAAGCTGGCAAGATACTAACAATTGGGGAGTAACACTGCTGGGGATACCCACTCGACTGAGGAATCACTTGTTGGGAAAACACCAACCTCTCAACCATGCTGATGAACCCAATTTTAAAGTCGTTCCAATGGCGCGATGCTAAACTCTTTCCAACAACCCAACCTAGGCTGGTCGCCACGGCCCAGGGCTAATGGATATGCTTGCAATGTTGATGCATGAGTTTTTTCTTGCTTTACACAATGCCCCATGATTATGGAAATGCTATGTACTAATGATGCGATATGATATGCTTATCTAAATGATGAATGCATAAACACACGTCTCCTTCAGAGACAACACCGGGGAACTCCAGGAACTGTGCTGGGGATCCTATAACCATGTCAACTTCCATTCTGCTGGGGAGAGACAAACCTTGCTGGGAAAAAACCATCAACACAACCTCTGCTGGGAAGACAACAGACTTGGAAAACAATCACAACTCCGCTGGGGATGCCGATATCAGTCTACTACAGAAACCCGTCCAATCCACTGGTAGGATGAACTCTGCTGGAGAAATAAATGCTACTCCATTAGGGACGACCCAACCAATCCATATGTAGGAGAATCACTGCTGGAGATGTATTTCATGAGACCCGCTCCACTCGGGGAACTTGCTGAGGAAAAACCACACCATTCTGCTGAGGAGAACGATCCTAGTGGAGAGAACAACAATAGCGGCGAGAGTAACAAATCTGTCGAGGATGATAGCACGTCATATCATACTGGAGATGAATTCCCACAAACCTGCTTGGGATAAGCACTCACGGCCACACCGGAGATGATAGCGTCACAAAACCAATTGTTGGGGAACACACCAACGGTCTACGGATAAACTCCACTAGGGGACTCCCGGGGAAAATAGCTGCCCGGCGCTCAGCGGGGATTCTCAACTGGGGAAATTTGCAAGCATAAGCCTGCTGGGGATAAACAATCCTTAGATCTGTTGGGGGAAGAAGGTACTGTCCACAGGTATCTCTGCAGGGGAAATAACTCTGATAGCTTCAATACTGGTTTGGGTTGGGGAGACATCCTCCATCCTGAGAAACATTCTGCCCCTGCCCCTGCTGGGGGCGTGATAAACTTTCAGGCTTGCTGAGGAGACAACGATCTCGAATCTGCCAGGGAGATCACACTCTCAATCCTCCGGGGAGATACAGCTTGTTTGACAGGGATGTCGGTCGACTTGTTGAACACTGGTATCCATCATCCACCCATAGTGTCGACTTTCCACTTTTAAGAACTCACAGACTCATCTGGACTTTTCTGCTCCATCATCTTGTATTCCCAACTCGTCCGTACTTCACGGAGGTTGAACTCTTGGGATTCATACATACTTTCCAATCATCAGACTTTGAAGAGTCTTCTTGATTAACCTTCCAGGATCGTGGTCGTAATCCTTCACCGTCTTTTCACGATTCATCCATCCCTTGCCCCTGGTTGGACTCTGAGGGGATCTCTTTGTCAAAAAGGTTCATATTACCACTGGAAAGTGAATGAAGATGTCTAACAGCACCTGCACAAGAGATCGTCAGATAAAAACGTGCCCCAGGTATGCCCCAGGTGTTCTGATATTTCAACACTTAGGTCACTCAGACTTCCAAGTAAGATTTCCAGATTTCAATCTCACAAGCATGCATCAGAAGGGACCTCTATGTTTCAAAAGGCAAATATTCTTATCAAAATGAATAGATGTTTTCGTAATCAAAACAGTAATGACACAAAAACAAAATTTACTTGATCGAACACACGCTTTATTTGACTGGAATAAAAGATGGTTCACAATTGAGCAACACACAGGAAGCAAACCCTGGAAAGAGGTGATTGCACATAAAAGAAAAAAAAATCTATCCTAGTGGCAACTTGAAACTGCGATCTCATCGGGTTCCAACTCAGTTACACCTCATATGTCCTCAAGACTTCCCGCACTTTCTGTCTTCTGAACGAGACGCTTCCGATCGGTCTTTGTCGGAGATTAGCCAAGTCATCAAGAGCACAAACGATCATGCTGGACGCAGTTGTTCGTTTCATTCCCTCTTTTGCCTGGACCGCCCTTTCGGGTTTCAGTCCACCGGGATACCCTTTTTTGCCCAAGTCGCCCTTGCGGGTTTTCAACTTGCCGGGTGTACAGTTCTTTTCTTTTATTATCCCTAACTTTTGCCCGAACCTTTCTCTTTTTCTTGGTTCGCCGGGATGCCCATTTTTTGCCTGGACTCTTTATTCTTTTTTTTTGTCCAGCGGGTTTCTTTCACGAAGTATTTTCTAACTGCGTCCGCACTCACAGGGAATGGAAAATCGTCGTCATCCGTGGTCGTAAACGACAAGGTTCTGTCAGATGGGACCCTCTTGTCCACGAATGGACATTCATAACTGCTCATCCATTTGCCCCACAATCGTCTTGAGGAGGAAGGATCTTTTTCAACCAATTCTTCCACGTGGTACGCGCGAGGTCATACTTCTTGGTTAACAACATGCTTCGTTCACTGGGTACAACTGCCCCATGACAAGTAACTGTCAGCCCTTCCCTCGGTTGGACTCAACGTGTCATTCTGAGTCCTTATCCATTCAGTCTTCTCTGATTTCTCATATTTTTGTGAGGAGGACACTGCCCCAGGTAAACGCACATCCCTAGGTTCAATATCCAGGATACAGACTTTATGTTCAGCCACCATTGTTGGTGCAACCAACTGTGATCCGGGAAGCACTACCTTATTCACCTCGTCTCCTTCCCCCTCAGACATCGGAATCCGTTCGGATTCAGGGTCAGGCCCCTCCTCCGGGATCAGTCACTCTCAATCCTTCGATTTGAGTACCTCGAGATGTCCTCATCAGGGACCTCAAACTTCCTTGGTTGATAACCTTTCATGGGGTTGCTGGCGAAGTGATCAAACAGTGCACACTCCTCTTGATTGCTCTTTGAAAGATATGCTGAACATCGTACGTCAGTTAGAATCATTTGCTCTCTTCCAACCTGTCCAGTCAATGCTAGCTTTACAAGCATATACTTGATCAGATCCAATTTGGACATCCACGAAGTGGTATGAATCAGCATATACTGTCTCAGTCGGCGAGCAGCCTATGCCAAAGTACATCAAGTTTTTTCGAACAGTGTATTGTTTCACAGTCGATAAACTTTTTGCTTAGGTAAATTGCATACTCTTTTCGACAAGACTAGTCATGCTGACTCAACACGCACCTCGTAGACCCCTTGAGGGTTATCAAGTACCGGATTAACAGTTATTTCTTTTACTGAGGTATCGGAATCAAAGGTTCCTACGGCTTACCCCCTTTTTTTTTTTTTTTTTTTTTTTTTTTTTTTTTTTTTTTTTTTTTTTTTTTTTAGGATTGACCTCGATTCCTCTGATTCGTTCACAACAAGCCTCGGTAGCTTGATGGACAACACTCCATAAGTGCATTGATTCAGACTCAAAAGTAAGAGTTATCTCAACTGGTCAAACAGCTTGCCCCAAGTCTACCGGATGCCCCTGTTCTGCTTGGGATTTTGCCATCATGTCATCAACATGGCATTTGTTTTCACGATGAATCATCTCATGAAACAAAGTCACCGTAGATCTCTGATACGTGGCACCGGCCTCATGTGACGGAACGACATCAACTTAGAACAAGAAGGTGCCCCTTGTGTGGTAGACCTGGTTTACTTCATATCATCTGGCAACAATTCAATCTGGTCTTGGCCAAGAAGCCATCCATGAAGATAAACACTGAGACCTGAGCCGTATAATCAACCAATACCTCATTGTGATGTACCGGGAATCCATCTTTCTGATTAGCTCTACTCGCATCTTGATAGTCCATTCACACCTTCTCTCTTTCTCATCCTTTGTCGGCCTCAGCTTTTGCTTTCTAACCTCGGTGGAGCTTGGAGTAACAATCTTGAATCGCTCCTCGTGCGGTTGAATCACCTTCTCCTCTTGTTTCAATGACCTGGCTAATTCCAACAAATCACAATCTTCTTCGCCTTTTTCTCTGGCATGATAGATCGAATTGTCGAAGTCATACAGAGGTGTAACCAAATCGTTATCGGTGAGACCAGGAGGGTAATCACTTTGGAATGAGACAAAATCAAAAGGAAAGAGAATGAAAAAACGTTGCCATTTTTATTTGTTTTTTTTTCTTTTTTAAATTGCAAAATTAAATGAAAAACAGGGAACACCGTTTTTAACTACAAAAACATCCATTCATTACTGATGCAAAATGTTGCATAATGAAACACATGAGATGGCCCTTACAATGGACCATTACGTTTCGGGCAAAACGTATGGCTTTCATGCAAACAAAAATTGAAAAACAGAAATACTACTCTTCAGAATGAGTGGCAGTGATGCTTTTGGAGTCCTTCCAATTTCCTGGTACGCATGACTTTATCCACGCCTCAAGCTCGCGGTCGCTGTCAACATCTTCAACCACTGAACGGGCATGACCGGGATCCAACATTCCTGCACTGACGAAGGCGTATAGTGGACGACATCCTCTGTCTGGTCTAGACGACTCTAAATCCGGATGATAACCGATTCCAAACATGTCTGCTTTTGCCACGATGTCAATGATCCTTCCCCAGCCTTGGCCTTCTTGGTTCTTCACCACCCCCAGAGCTTGTTTATAAGAAGAAATGGACAACTTCTTCTTTTTCTCGGCAGCAAGGGCGTTCTCTTCCTGGATGGTTTCAACTGTCAGACTGGGTGCTCTGCATCTTACACTATCCATTTCTACTTTCCTCATCTTCTGGGTCGGGTCCTTCATCAACACACACTCTTCTGTAGTGACGGTCACACAAGCATTATCAACAACAGGGAAGGCTCCATCCCGTAGCAGAAGTTTTGGAAACATAGCCTTTGGACCTTTTAGCTGATCCTCCTCAGTTATCTCTAATCCTTTCTCGGCCTTCTTCACCATCTTGACTTTTACAGGACCCCTTCTGGGCGCAGGGTTGACATCCCCCTTCATAATCTGGGCCAAGTTAATGGTCTCGGAGTCCACCATGTCCTGGACGACATGCTTAAAAGCTCTACAACCCTCAATGTTGTGTCCGGATGCCCCAGAGTGAAACTCGCACTTGGCATTCTCATCATAGTTTGGTGGCCTCTTCTGATGTTCTGTGGGAATCAATATCCTTGGCCGAACTAAAGCAAGATCCATCAACCTTTGGAACAGATGGGCGTAAGTCACGGGTGGTTCCTCAAACTGACGATCCTCATTCTTCTTCTTCACCTGGCTCTTAGCTCCTGGTGTCTTCTGTTGAGGTGGCAGTTGTTGCTGTTGAACAGGTGATTTGCTGACAGGAGTGGATACGGTGGCAGCGTAAGGATGATAACGATCTTTGCTACATTCTTTCTTTGCGGGCACACCGACTGGCTCAACCTTCTTCTTGAATGGACCACTGTCGGAGGGTTTCTCTGCTACAGTACCAGAAGGTTTGTTCACTTCGGAGGACGGAGCCTTCCCCTGGACTTTCTCCACTATCAGCCATTTCTCGATCCTTTCCAATCTTTCAGACATGGCCTTCTGTCCCAAGGCAAGCCCTTGCACAACACTGAACAAGTCCCTCATCATCCCTTTCAGTTCAAAGATATCGGCGTTGAGAAGATCCATCAGCTTGGATTTGTTGACCCCAGCAGGTTATCTGAACAGACAAGCTATGCACACTGGTTGAATTACTGGAACCTACAAAACAGCAAATGGGTTAGTATGACTCACACATGCAATGTCTGTCCGTACTAGGAATATTCAGTTCTCTCTCTTTTTGTTTTTCTGGTTTCATTAAGACAGATAAAATTTAATCAACAACATTTTGCCATCTGGATGTCTCTCAACCTGAGTCTTAGTTAAAAAAATAATGGACCCTGAGTACGGACAGACATGAGTTGAATGCAGATGAATGCGAGATGATATGATGCAAATGCATGAATGCAGGCCCTTGTGCCACCAAGTCAACTGTAGACCCTCTGCTTCTCTGAACCAGTTATATCTGTGGGATCAAGTCACCATAAATCCAACTTGGGGGGTTCCGAAATGAACGGAACCGGAGATTATATCACTATCTTCACAGGAACAACCACTGAACGGGTGACAAACGGATCCTCTGAACAAGTACTCTCAACTCAGCCCGGGGATCCGAAATAAACGGAACCCGCTGATAAACCACGGACAGAACTCTGGCGTCCCAGAAATAAATGCCCCATAATTCATAGTCACCATCAGTACCAAGAGTCACCAACACATCACCAACCAATCAGCAACTGTACCTGTAATGATCAAACCCTCCCCACTCACGGGTGTCGTCTAGGCCAGGGTAAGGTCGAGAGAAACGCAACATAAATAACCTTTCGCAGAATATCATCCTGTGCACACCCGATGTATGCACCGATAATATCCCACCAGGGTCTGAACTGCTCGTGATATCAATGTTCCGCTAAGTGGCGCCATACCACCCGCTTCCCATGAATCACTCTATTCCTAGGTTTCCTAGATTTCACTCATAGCCTGGGTATTGGGCCTTTTACCTCAAGTAACTCCCACCCCCAAACAGAGAAACACAGACAGCACAACAGATGAATATGAATGAAATGCAAACATTAATGCAAATAATAAATGCAAGCAATAAATGCACATATATACAATGAATGCAATAATAAAAAAAACAGCACAAAGCAACCAAAACCCTAACCTAGAGAGCGCTAGGAGAGACTCGCTCAGGGAAGATGGACCAGCATAGGTCAACTTCTCTAGAAATCCCCAGCAGAGTCGCCAGCTGTCGCATCGCGCGAAAAACCGGCGGGAAAAGAAAGAACAACAGAGCCGCCACCGTGCGTTATTTATCCCAAAAGAGGGAAAGGAAACGCTCAGAGTAAACCTGGAAAGAACATGGTCTCGCGACCAAAGAGGATGGGTTCGGGAGTCGGTTATGCGAAGGGAAGGTATTAGCACCCCTACGCATCCGTAGTACTCTACGGGATCCACGCACACTAGAAAGGAAATTGGTTGCTAAACACTGCTCAAATATTCACACACACTGGCTGAAAGAAACGAAAGAGACTGACTGAAACTAAACTCGGCAGGATGTCGCATCCTGGGCCTACTTAGTCTATCAGGCGTAGACATCAGAGTCGAAGTAGTTCGGACTGGGAAAACGACACATGCTCGCTAGGATATCGCCTCCTATGCATACGTATCTTCTCGGACGAGAGAAGAATCAGAGCATTCGTAGCTCGACTGACACGCACACAAACAAACACACACAGGCAAACGTGGAGCCTGAATGCCAATCACTGGACTTATGTCAGCATCCGAACCTAAACTCACACAAAGAGGCAAACGTGGAGCCTGAATGCCAATCACTGGACTTACATCAGCATCCGAACCAAACACACGCACACTGGAACCCCAAATGCCACTCGATGGACTTACATCGGCTTCCAAGCACACAACAACACAACAAGTTAATAGGGAGTCGGGGACTCGAGCCTATAACTGTCAAGCACACACACAAACAAACAGACAACAGATTGCTAAGGAGTCAGGCACTCGAGCCTAGCAACTGTCAAACAACACACACGAAAAAGAAAAAGGGCGCCCGGAGAGATCAGCTCAATCTCCTGCCTACATACTTCATCTGGTGTGAAGATCAGGGCGATGTAGTTCCCCTATGCAGGGAAAAAGGAGTAGCCTAACCAGATAACAGAGGGAGACTCAACTCTAGGGAGACTACGACTCGAGCCTAGATGTTGTCATGCAAAATCAACCCTAAGTTATGGTTTCTAGCTAAATGGCACAAGGGCCAACCTATCCTAAGTATGGCTCACACAGGAAGCAAGCCACGCACACTTAACTTGCACAGGAAGCAAGTCTAAACTAATCCTAACTTGCACAGGAAGCAAGTCAAACTATCCTAACTTGCACAGGAAGCAAGTCAAACAATCCTATCTTGCACAGGAAGCAAGTCAAACAATCCTACAAGCACAGATAGCACACGCTATACACAAACAAGTGGCTCAAACAAGGGTTAGGTTTTAGTCAAGGGGTCATATCAACCTCAACAAACAAACCTCTGGAACTGGGTGAATGTTGCTCTTAACCTTGCCATTGAGGGGCTAAGGTGAAGCAGATGAAAGGATGAAGTGAGGATGAGACCTCACAGCTCTTATCCCTGGCCTGGGAGAGCTCAAGACAAGAATGTGTGGGTTCAGAAAGTGGGAACCCTTCTACACATTAAAACTGACTCAACTGTACAGTTGTACAAGATCTTGGGTTTGTATCTGCAATGCATCAACACAGTGGTGTGAGCAAGGCAGATGACACACTGAATAGTGGGGGATAGATTGCATATCCCTACCTTCCACCAATTGCCTCTTCACTTAGGAGGACTTTGACTCTATGCAAGGACAAAGTTAAACATCCACAAACATTGCCTCTTAAGGAGGACTTCAGACAGTTGCCTGGCCAAGTAACAGGCCAGGTCTTCCAGACTACATGAAGTAAAAGAGACATACCTCAATGCAAATTGCTTATACAAGTAAAGCAAAGCAAAAAGTTCACAAGGAACTAAGCAACTAAAGCACCTGAAACAGTCAAATCAATCAGTAAACAAGTTCAAAGTTAAAACCAAAAGGAATGGATAAACAGTCAACCACAGAAGGTCCACTGTGCAAAGTAAGACTCAAACACATGAGTCACCTACAAAACAAAAGGTTAGCATAATATAGACAAACAAACATCAATCAAATTGGTATGATCTTGGAAGCACTATGCTCAACCTGAAACAGATGAACTCAACATAAGTCCAAAGGACCACTAGGGCTAGCCTAGGGTCAAAGATGAAAGAAAAAGTCAAGGCAGCAAGGAAAAGTCAACTCAAAGTCAAAGTCAAACAATTAGAAAGCAATCACAATTGGGCCCACAATCATACCATGCATCATTATCATTTCATGAACATTTGAAATCAAAGTAAGGCAAAGGAAAGCATACAAAAGTCAACAGAATGACTTGCATCAAAAGTCAACCTAAACAATCTCAAAAATCATCAAATAAATCACACTCAATCCTAACATCTAACATGGTAGACATGTAAAATTTCATGGCATTTGGATGAGAGGAAGGCAGTCAACAAAAAATCATGAAGTCAAATCAAATTCAAGTAAGCATGGTGAAAGTCAACAAGCATGGGTCAACTTCAAAAAATCATATCAATTTGAAAACAGAAGAGAAATGAATGAGATTAACACCAATGCAAAGCTTGAGATGTCTAGTTATCACGTATGAAATTTCATGATCATACAATAAGATTTGAGAATTTCACAAAAGATTTGGCAAGGCATAGCACAAAAAGTCAACAAATGACCAAATATGGAAGAAAATTCTTAATCAAATGGAAAACAGCAAGATTAATTCCAAGAAAATTCACATGTAAACTAGACATACAAGAGTAGGCTCATGCAAAAAATCAAGTCATTTGGAGGTCAAGAAGCATGGTAATGAAATTAGGGAAAATGCATGATCATGTTGTGACACCAAATGTGCACTTCAACTTCAAAAAATCATAACTCTCAATCCACACATGATAAATGCACAAACTTTATATAGAAATGAAGGTCAAGGTGTCTAGTTTCACCACAAAAAATTTCAAGCTCATTGGATACAAAATGACAATTTCACAATTGAAATGGCAAAGGGTGTCATTTTGGCATACATGTTGAAAAATCATTTATCATTTAAAATCCAGAACATGAAAAATTAATTAAAATTCACAATTAAATTCTAGACTCATTTGTGAACATGTGTAAAAAATTTCATAATTTTTTGATGAAAAATGAAGGAGAAATTAATTTGTGGAAGATGGATAAACATTGGGGTGAAAACATGAACAAAAGCAAGACAAATGGTCAACACAAGGGTCAACCGTGGCATTGTGGTAATTCTGCAGTCACTTATTGAAGTGCTGCGTTTTGGCCCTACAAAACGAAATGTTTTGATTGGCTCTCAGCCAATAAAACAGTAATGAGCCAACCAACTTGAATTTTTGAGTTTTCTAAAACCCTAGGGGTTTCTAACACAGCAAGGCCAAGGCATTTCATACAAGTTCAAAACAGCAGCAGTATTCATTCATCATTCAAAGTTCATCATCATCAAACTATCAAAACAACAACAGCACTAATCGAACAGGGCCATGACATACCAACCTCATGCATTATCAACCAACACAGCATAAGCATGTTCATGATATTTTTCTTGGCAGCTTAAGGCAGTAGAACAGCAGGGTATATGAAATGCTTCATGCAACATGAGTAACAACAATAGCCAATGCTCATGCAACATAAAAGCATGACTTTTGGAAGGGAACAGCAGGGTTTCAACAACAGCAGCACTCATGTTCATCCAACATTAAGCAATCAACATTCGAATTGAATCAAACACACGGCATGGCAATGATCACATAGCAAGCAAGTAAAAGCATTAACAATTAATCATGGCAAGGAAGTACTGTCATCATGCAGTAACATCAATCAACAACAAAACAAAACACAATCATAGGAAACTCTTGGCATGGTAGGTTTCACACAGCAGGGCATTTTATGTAATCCACAAACATAATTTCAACCAAGCATCAAACAATCATCATGGCAAACAAATTTCAAACAAAATCATGCAGACCAACATGGTACCACAAACATGATATTCGAGCAACATAGAGCAACATCAGCTAACAACAAAAACTGGGAAATGGCTCTAGAGTTTCAACAGCAAACATCATGTGTTCATCATTATAAAACAATCTTCAAACAAAGTCATACAATAACATGGCATTGGTGTTCAGGCCACAACATTTAGCAACAACCAAACACACACATCACATGAATTTCTGGACAGAACCATGGATTATGCAACAGCAGTACTCATCGTCATCATGTTTCATCATACACAATAGCAAGCAACCAACAGGATATAGCACAAAACATATGGTTTTTTGGGTTCAAGCATAACAGCAGCAGGGCATGCTTCATGATATTTCCAACATCAACACCAAAACTCGATCAGCAAACAACAGCATTCAACATGGTTCATGTAAATAACAGACAACAGCAGCCAACAGGAATCTTGGAAATGGCTAAGGTTTATGTGCTTGGCTGTAGCAGCAACAGGGTTCAATTAGCATGGCAGCTCATGTTGTCACCAACATCCAAACAAAATTCAATCAGCGCACAATCAACATGGTATTGGTTTAGGTAATATCATCCAGCAACTAATAAACACAAGCATAATCATGAAGATCTTCTGGACAGGAATTAACAACAGGGCATATGCATCAAGTTCATCATTCAAACAAACAAAACACAAGAACCTTAAATTTCTGGAAATGAACTTAGGATTCTAAAACCTAACAGCATTCATCTTCATTATTCAAGCATCAATCACCAAATCATGAACCAACACCCACAATAAAACATGGTCATGAGCATTTATCAACAAGCAGCCCTAGCTAACAGCAAGACCACTCAAGCATGAGGAATTTCTGGACAGAAATAGGGTTCAAGCATCACAGCAGGATCATCAACTTCATGTAAGCAGAAAAATCAAAATGCTCAGATCCCAAAATTAATTGCACCAATAGCATCATCAAACATTCAGTATCACAGACATGGCACCACTTTTCACCAAATCATTATAACCAAGCTAAATCGATGAAAAAAATGCATTTGTTCACCAAAATGAAAATCAAGATATCTCACAGCATAGTCATCCATTTAATGTGATTCAAAGCTTAAATCATCCTACTAAGTAAGACCTACATGAAACATGGCATGGCTTAATGAATGATGAAGTTCGAAATATTACCAAATTTGAAGCACAATGGTGATGCAGTGGTGTTTTGAAGTTGTTGTGCTCGAACAGTCCTTCCTTGTGCTTGGCAATGAAGGATACTTGGTGTAGACAAGCTCAAGAATGCTTGGAAAATCTCACAGCTCGATTTGCCATTTGTTGAGCTTTGAGAAAACAGGACATGAAGATGGCTATGCAGAGGATGTTTGATGCAGCAAATCACTTCCAAATGGAGTCCAGATGAAGAAATAATGAAGGTGGTTCAAGGGTTTTTTGATGTTTTGCTCAGAACTCCCTTTGTGCAAAAATGCAAGATGAGAGGAGAATGGATGTTTTGGTCTGTGGCTGCTGTAGTTTCTTAGGGTTTGTTTTGGAAATTTTGATAGCCCTCTCTCAATGAATGCAGTTATGTGGTTGTGGAATGCAGACTAGCAGGGCCAGGTGTTGTGACCCGTCTTGTGGCAGGTTTTTGAAGAGATGGCAAAGGGTGTTTGCTGCAGAGTTTGGACAGAAAAGCAAGGTGAAGGCAAGATTCAAACATGACCTTCTGCTGCAGTGTGGCCTGTTATGTTTATTGACAGAAAAAGCATGGTGGTTTGTGAGATGTCTTGTGGCAGGATTGGTGCTCCTCTTTTTTTTGACAGCCAGAATGCAAATGGTAAGCAATGTGTGTCTTTTGAATGAGAATGCCCAATCTATTTGCCTTGGCCAAAGTAGTTTGTGATGCCCCTTTCTGCCCTTGCTGCTGTTCCCTCAATATGCAGAAAAAGCAAACATCATCAAAGCTGCTATCTCATATGGTACAAGTATGGTGTGGAGGTCTTGTTTTGAGAAATTGCCAAGGTTTTCCCTCTCCTGTTGCAGTATTGTGACATGCCTTAGAAGAGAAAAAAAATCAAAGTGTTTTTGGTAAAATGAGTGTAAGATGGTTGGTTTGCCCCCTTGCTTCACAATGATCAATATCCCTCTGTCATCAAAATGCCATGCTTTTTTAATACTATTGTCCTTGACAGCAAAAGTTATGGTTCATGAAGGTATGGTCTCTTTGAATTGTACAGTAGGATGAAGTTTTTTGGTTGCAAAGCAAGGTTGGATTTTGGAGATTTGGACAGAAATCTTGGAAAAATAGCAGGGCCCCCTCCTTTGAATGAATGTGGTTTGCAGGTTTTTTTTGGAACTGTGGAGTTTGGCCAGCTTCAATTGGATTTTAAAAGACAGCTAAATGCACAATGCCTGCTGGACAGTACAAGGCCAAGTTAGGTTTTTTTGAGTAATTGCCAAAGGTTGTGCTTAGTGTATCCAAACCATGACAGAACAAATGCTGCACACCATTGCCACTAGGTCTGCTGTTGTAAGTACAAGGTATGGTTCAACAATTGGATGTTTGAAACAATGTCCTTTTTCCCATGTTCTAAGCAAGTAAGCATGGCCATTTGTACCATTGGTTTTGGCTGCAGAATGTATTTATAGTTGACAGTAAAATGGCCTTCTAATCTTCTGTTTTGAGAGTACAAACCATGGTATGGTGGATGCATAAACAAGTATGGTGCAAGTATGGTCAAAGGGTACTTTTCTTGTAATTCAAGCAACCAAACAAGATTCACATGTTCTGCATAATTTGGCTTTGCAAACACACTTAAAATGATATTTATGAGCTGTTCCAATTGGCCAAATGTTGAAAAAAATGCTTGAGTCAAAAAGTCAACTCTTGGTCAAACTTTGAATTTAAATGAAAAAGGTCCAAAAATGCCATTTTGATTGGTAAGGTTTTAGGTCATGAAATTTATATTTTTGGAAAGAGGATGAAAAATGTGGTTTGTAGGAAAAAACCCCACCAAATTTAGCCAAACGGTTTGGGAGATATGGCCCTTTGAAGTTCAAGATTTTCTGAAATCGATTCGATCATAACTTGCCAACCACACATGGGAATTGAGAGTTCTAGGACTTTTTGGAAATGGGAGAACAAGATCTTCAACTTTCATGTTGGGCAAAAATTCATTTGAGGCTTGTATCAAAATGTAAGTTTGAGGATCAAGACTTTCCATTTATGGCAATTTTCAGTTACAGGCCCAGTTTCCATTTTGGGAAATTCATGATCTGGCTTCAAATTCTTCCATGATGGTGTTTGGCATGATGTATGATGACTATTTGGACATGAATGAACTCTCACAAACCAATTCCAATCATCCAATCACTGATTAAACAGACAGTTGACCAACAGTTGACTTTTAGGGTTTTTGTCTGATTATGCATTGACTGATGAATTCCAAACCCTAATTCCTTGAGAACTTGACTTCAAATGATGTCCCAAGTTGTATGAACTCTTGATTATTGACCATGGTGCCCAAATTCCACAAGAATGACCACCATCCACTGCTTTGACTGACAGTTGACTTTTTTAGGTTTTTTGACTATCTGTGTATGAACTGGTGATCTCCAAGTCTTCAACCCTTGACCAAAATACTTCAAATAGACCTCCAAGCCATGTGAACTTGTTGGACAAACCCCAAGGCCTTGATTCAATGAGAAATTCCTTTGCTTGCTTGGTTGACTGATCAGGAGATTAGTTTGACCTAATTCTTGATTGCTTGCTCTTGAGGCAACTGAGGGACAATGCAAATGCTATGCAATGGATCATGATATGTTATGTCCTACCATGAAAATGTATGTACAATGATAGGTGCAAATTTGAGGTGCTACAATATCATCAAGAGAAATGTCAATTTGATATATTCGGTAGTAAAGTCTCCGATGAAGATTTGATTTTGGAACACGAAGATTTTCGAGCATCTTCAGAGGAGCTTGATCAATTGGTTAGATGGAAATATTGGAGATGGTGAAAAGATCAGAAGAATTGAAAGACTTGTTACGGTGTTCAACAATAATGAAGAACATCATATTTGAGGGTCAATTAAAACTGACAGTGATTGTCGTATTATGATGCATGGTTTAGATGAAATTGTTATGATGGTTGTAATCATACAGATATGTTGTTTAGTCAGTTTATTTATTTGTCGTGTTGCTGTTAAATTGTTGTAATCGAATGTTGTGATCTTTATGAAAAGAACGTTGTTTTCAATATCAAATGAAATGGTTATATAAAATGAATTACATATAAAAAGCAGGACTAAAAGTGAATTGTTTAATTATGTTATGGAACTTGCTCTAACATTAAGACAATTTGTACAATTGTGTCCGGACTGACGACATGAACTACGTAATCTCACCATTTTTGTTTGTCGTATCTATTTTGGTTTGAATATGCGTGTTGTTAGGGCAACCCTTTTTCTTTCTTCGCATATTTTCATTGTGTCAACCTCTATCCCTTGATATGCAAACCAATAACCCTCATTTGCTACCACCGGAAAGCTATGGTTGTACACATTACATAAGCTTATGACTTTGTAAGCGGTCAATAATAGGTTGGAAAGGTCTTGCCGATCATGTGAACATGTCGCTAAGATATGGGAGCAATGCATACAGAAATCTTGGAACTTTCCGTAATCGCACCAACCTCTATCTAGTTTGACCCAATAGTATCCCCTTGACCTCCCCTCATTGTGGTTCATTGCCTCATCTACATTGAACCAACCTTTACGACAGTCAAACATTATGATCACATGTGTGTTAGCTTTGGTAGCTTCCTCCTTAATAAATTTCATAGAAGTTTCACTGAACAACCACCCCGATTGTAACACTGAACTCCATTTTGAACGTCTGATCTCAAATAGTGATCCTAACCTAAAATAGGTTGCTCTAACCAAAGCGATTATCGATAGGTTTCAGATGCCTTTTGTCATACGGTGAACTGACTTTAGTGATTTTTAATCGCAATGTCGCGGTTAGCAAGAGTCGCCACCGACTTTTCTTTTATCCAATAAGGAAAGGTGGAAAAGAACAGGAAATACCTTAATTTAGATTCTTAGGTTCGGGAGGTACATTATACAAAGGGAAGGTGTTAGCACCCTTTGTATCCATGGTTATCCATGGGCTCTTAATTGCTCAATCATTTATGTTTTTCTAGTTTGAAAAAGTGGGTGAAAATGTATAGGAAATGTTTTGAAAAGGAGAATTTAACTTTGTAATGATTCTTGTACGAATGTATACAAAGTGGTTATCTCATTTAGTTTTGAAAATAGTTTAGAAAAAAATAGTTTGGAAAAGTGTGAGGTGTGAGAAGCATTTTTAAGTTAGGAATGAGCAATTAAGGGTTATACCTGTCCGAGGTCTTTCCGGGCATTTCCTATCCTTATGAGGGTAAAACTGTCCTTACTATTGAGAAGTAAGTAGTTTTATCCTTTGGATGTTTAAGGGTCATCGTAGGGTCATCGATAGGTCATTGAAGGCAACAGTTGTAAGGATACCTTAGCATTCGAAGGGACGATCATCATTTAACCGTAGGCTACACCGAAGGGTCATCGAGGGATAAAATCGTATTTTCGAAGGCAACATCCGAGGGACTATGATTTATTTTATGATGATTTAACCGAAGGGTCTTTGCTAAGTGTATCCCTACATTCGCGGGACATGACCGTAATACCGTAATATCGTAAGGCAAAAGAGAGGTCCAAGATCACATATTTAAAGGCCATATTTTAAAGTCAATTAGGTGATTTAAGGTGAATCTCCACATTAAAATCAATACATTAAAATTAATACATTAAAATTAATTATGTAATTTAAGGTGAAACTCCACAAGGGTATCCCACAAATAAAGTGGAAGACCTAAACAGCACTCTTTTCCTGGGATATGTGAACCTTTACAAAATTCAGCAAACGGGTTAGAATACCAATCAGGGTGCAATCGAGGATTACACCGCAAAAGAAAACACAGCAGCATGAATGTCAGGCAAAACAGTGCATAATTAACATAGAATAGATCAGATACGCATAGAACCGAACAATCAAAATATTGGCGACTGTCACGTTCGCCTCTGCCTCGCCTAGCGAAGGCTTAGCGAATGCTCGCTACATGCTCGCTTAGCGATGTGCTAGCGAGCGGCTGCGGGTTTTGAATTTCAGAGCAGTATGACTTCAACCTGCGGCATGGCTTATGGCATCCAACACATAATTACATGGTTCAGCATTCACAATATTCAGGCACACTTAAATTCACATGCAAAACCTCAAATATGTTTATGAATTCAATTATAATATCACATGCAAGTTCAGAACATAAAGCGGTATCACATGCAAATTAAGAAAATAAAGCGATAATAGTAATGCAAACCTGTTTGCAATCGAATTGCAACCTTGAATTGGCGAGCCGGATTGAGTTAGGCGGTGGTAGCTTCGGAGCGGACGAGCGGCCTTCAGGGTTTCTTTGCTCGGAATCCTTCAAGTTGATCTCCAGGGTTTCTATGCCAGGGTTCCGTCCGTCTTCCTCTATTTTTCGTCCTCCTTTTCATTACTGAAGTGCTGGTATTTATAATGCTCTTTTTCATGACCTAATGGGCTCAGAATGAAGCCCGAAATTTTCTGTTGTCTGTCAGCTTCGCTAGGCGAGCTGGTAGCGAACGTGTAGCGAACGTTCGCTAGGCGAGCGTGTAGCGAACGTAACGTTCGCTAGGCGAGCGTGTAGCGAACAGGCCAGTTTGGGCCATTTTCTGGATTGGGCCATTCGTGAGCTGGGCCTTCGTTCCTTTGAGATCAGTGTCATAAAAATGAATCGGAGTGCCCTGAAAAATGTCTTGAAATATTAATGGGCAAATTTTGGGGTATGACACCTTTGAAGATAGATTTCATTGATCCCACGAGATTTGTTGTCATGTGGCCCTATCATTGACCATTGTCGAATGCCCTGATCCACTAGAATATTATCGATCCACCTTAGTGCATATGCATTTGTGAATTTGATCTCTTCGCGATAGTCTTTGAACGAAGGTTTTGCTAGTGCATACCTTGCGTTCACAACCTTCTTCCGAAGTGTCTTGTCTTTGATCTTCCACATGAAATTTTGAGCGATGTTTCTTATGCACTAGACATGCGTAGAAGGAGGATCTTACCAACCGTTATCAAGGTTTTTGTAAGCACTCTCAATAGATGGATGTCTATCTAAAATCAAGCATAAGTTAGGTTGTGGAGCAATGTGTAATCGGATATTTTTGAGAAAAAATTCCATCCACTAATAGTCTCCCCTTCAACCAGAGAAAAAGCGATTGGAAAAATGTTCTTATTGCCATCTTGTACCACTGCCATGAGTAGCATTTCTTTATATTTCTCGTACGACCATGTTCCATCAATTTGAATAATAGGTTTGCAAAACGCAAAATCTTTGATGCATGGTTCGTACGCCCAGAAGAGTCGCTGGAATATTCCATTTCCACTAATACAAGTCCTGTCTAGGGTATATGCCGACAGTGTCTCCAAAATTGCAATAGTCCCCGGAGCATAATGCTTAAGTGTCGCCAGGTATTGTGGAAATTCTTTGTACGAACCCTCATAATATTTTATTACTCGTTCAACCTCCTTAGTCCTAGCTATCCACACCTTCATATACGAGGGAGTATAATTTTATCGTGTAACGATATGCGAGATTATTATACTCACATTCAATGACGGATCCTTACTAATGAGAGAAAAAATTTCATCGCATATTACTTAAGAGTTGAGTTTGTGATGATCATGCATCAGATTTGTGATTATGCAAGTGTGAGATGGACCCATAAAACCTATCTCTCGAGAATCACTCCTTTTCCGATAGGATGCTATCAGTCGGGACATGCATATCACGTTATGACACAGAATCTTGTACCTCGTCACATTAGTGCAATCGACGGTATAATCAGCTGAGATTTGCATGTGAAACTTTTTATACCTCTCACACAGTCTTCTTTTGTGTGAAACTTGTCTCCCACTTTTAAAGCTTCCTCCGTCTACATATATGGATTGTGAAATATATTTGAGGATGGTTATGCACCCAAGTTCAAGTTTGTCATGTGCTAAGGCAGACAATACACATGACTCGAAGGTAACAAATTTTGATCGTGGTCGACAGTGTCATCATTCACCATATGATCAACTAATATCTCATATTCTTCTTCTTCCTCGTCAATAACATTAACTTCAGCTTGTTCGTCGCCGTCAGCTTTGCAAAAAACTTATGACAGATAAACGATTTGAGATAACTGGTTTTGTTGTAGTAAAATATACAACCCAATATCGTTGAACCCGAAATGTTTGTGAGTTCAAAACATACTTTGAACATCTTCATCATCTTGAACCTTTAGCTGAAAAAACTTGACTTGGTTGTTGGCAAAAAGAATTGGATTTTTGTAAATGGTTTTTGACACTGGACAACACTTCAACTTCGCGCTTATTCTCTTTTTCAAACATGAGAAATTTGATCATCTATTTACTGTAAATCGGGTAACATCGATATTACTAAAATCAAAATCGGATAAGTCACATTCAAATGTATCACCATTGATGTGAGCAATGATCATGTATTGTGGTGAAAGAGACATTTTGTGAAATGCATTGTATTTTGATGGTGATAATGCAGCGTGACTTAGTTCTGAAATAAATATGCGTGAACTTAAATAGGATCCAAAGAGTATGGCAAAAATGTACCATGCGCCATAGGCAATGACGCATGCCTTATGTTCTTCACACATGTGCCATAGGTAATGTCTTGCCACGTGTTCTACTACATTGCATGCATGCTAACTTGACTCTAGCCTCCCTAACCTGCAAGGCTGCCACACTACACTGCATGCATTCCTCTAGAACCCGCCACTTTTATTGGCGCATGTGTGGAAAAGTAAGCCCATGTGCCATAGGCTATGGCGAATTAGTGTTAGGTTGCATGCAAAGAAACTTCACGTGAATGCTTTTATCCTCTATAAATATGTATATATCTCAACAGATTTACATAAAAAATAATCAACAAACACAATTTATAAGTAACAAACACACAGAAGCATTCCAAAATATCGTTCTATTAACCATGGGTGAGACACATAGAGGAACCATCAACAATATTGCAGAGTTTGTAAGTTCTTATTTCGAATGTATTACTAAATTTGTCATTACAGTACTATATTTCTCATTAATTATTTTCCTTAATTATTTTTTGTTAGGATCCAAAGAGATTTTTTTGTCGTGTACATGAATATGTCCCACACGACGAATTGATAGAACCATATTTAATAGCAACCGATTTTGATAATTTACTCAACATAGTCTCATACTCTATTCATTGCAAATTTATCCTCGCTCTGGTAGAAAGATGGAGACTCGAGACACACATATTTCACCTTTCGCTCGGTAAATATACTGTCACACTAGAGGACATGTACATGATGTTGGGTCTATCTATCGAAGGTAGGTTGTTAATGATAGAGTTAACAAAGATAACCGCAAAATGTGAACAACTTTTGGATGCCCCTTTGTTTGAAGACACGACAAAGATTCAAGGTATTAATCTAAAGTATCTTAAACAACATTATTCAAATATGATATTAATCGAAGATTCGACCGAGGATGAAAAAATAATTAAAATTCGGTATTATATTATGTTGTTATTTGATAATTTTTTATTTCCTTAAACTACTGGTAATACGGTAAATATTATGTATTTACATTTATTAAGAAACATAAATAAAATAAGAACCTATAGCTGGGGTTCAGTTGTTTTGTCCCATCTATAGAATTCTTTGTGTAAAAACGCATAAAATGGTACTTGTTCGTTATATTATTGCACTTTTTTTCTCCAAGCATGGGGTTTTCCGAGAATATTGTCACTCGCCCCCGTCAACGAGAACAATTTCGCATTCCCATACGCAACAAAGTATGTTTATCTCATTATTTCCACTTGCTTACTTTATACTACAATTAACTGTAAATAATTTATTTTCACTCTTTTTGGTTTAGGTGGTCTGTTCTAGGGATGAACTAGAACAAATATCTCAAACACACTATAACGGTCTACCAAAATCTTATAGATCACCTTGGACCAGATGATGTATTACAACTAAATTAGTAGAAGATCTGTGCGCCCGCACGGGTACGAGAAAAATAATGAGATGTAGTATTTGACATATTGATAGTTGAATTATATTCAAATGCAAACTAAGAGCAATATTTATACATATTTTTTTGTTTGGATCTAACTGATAGTATCCCGTGTCACTTTATGAAGTATTCCAATCACATACTCTCCATGTCTTATAAAAAATGTCTCATTTGCATTTTTTCTTTGTCTCAACATAGTTGTCCATTTACATTATCAATGCAGCTTTTATTATTATTTTTCCACTACTATACCCCTATTCATTAACTTTCATTTTATTCAACTACTTTATTAACTAAGTTTAATAAGGGTATTCTAATAAATGATATTAGTTATTTTCATTAAAACCAACACATCTTATCATTCTCTTAAGAACCGTGTATTGATCAAATATGATATTTTTTATGAGACGAAGAGAGTATTAAACATTACAATGAAAAGATTAAAATAAAAAGTAAGATTTTAGACTTTTTATTTTTTAGAGCAATATTTATGTCAACTTTTTATATAACAGTGAAAAAAATGGAATCTAATTAATAGTCTTCTATGCCACATCATTAAAAGCAATATACATATTTGTTTTTTTTGGCGGATTTATAAATTATTTCAATCACATTTTTAAGATAAAAAATTATTTAAATATTATATGAAATAAATTGGAAATAAATTTCCATTTGAGTATAAATAATGAAATAATACAAATTTATATTATGAATACAAAATGAAAATTTAAATGTTTGAATACATCTTTATATATATTAACAATAAATTATAAAATGTAAATTCAAAAAAGTCAAGAGTAAAAACACTCAAAACATCTCAAATCAATTAATACTTTGCTTTTTTCAATTTTTCGACCTTTTTCATTCTCTAAGATGAAAAGAATTCAATGGGAGTTCACTGCTGCTTTAGAATACTATTTCAAGCAATATTACTTGATTGTGAAATATAATTTTGAAAGAGTTTTGTGTAATCTTTCAAATATCCCTCCCTGTGATGTTATCAACACTTCCATGTAGATACACTTAATGATGAAGTTGAAGAAGTATCTTAACTTAAAAGTTCATCCCATGGGCCGATAATCACTCTTGTCGACGACAACAACCTTAAAATAGATAATTAATTATTGGTTCTAACATATTGTTGCACTCCTACTTATTGTATATTTGATCTGTGCAATATGGTTACGATAAAATTGATTATAATATGTCTCAGACAGTAAAAACAAAATTGACCTGCTCAGAAATTAAGTAACATATTCCTTTAAGTAACATATTCCTAAAAACTCAATTATACGTCGCTCTTCATCAATTTTCATTAGACCGAAAGCAGTGGCACATGCTCCATCCATTGGTAATGCAACAACAATGATACCAGCATCACTTTCCATGCGTGCTTGTATGAATCTCTCATAATCCATTTGATACAAATGGTCACCAGTCAGAACTAAGTATTCTAAAACATTGTGCTCCTCAAAAAGCCATAAATATTGCCTCAGTGCATCGAAAGCAAGCAGATATATCAACAATTAAGCTTAACAGATCCTAATAAGACCATCAAGTATAGATGAAATGTCTTATTACCTGGAACCAATTTGAATTCTCAGGACTCTGCTGCATGACAAGAATCTCCAACCAAACCTTCATTTTTGTAGTTATCCAAGTTGTGTAACCCCCGATTTTATTTAAATTATTTTTCGTGGTTTAATTATGTGATAGTTATGGTTGTGTTGTATTGATTGATGTTTTGATGTGTTGTGTTACACTTGGTGTGAGGTAGTTGCCTTAAAATTATAAAAATTAAGGTATTGGAGAGTATGTGAGGAAAACTGTAGAAAGGATAGTGTGGTGAGTAAAGCTAATTAATTATATTAGTTATTATTTAGCTAATTATTTAATATTAGTTGAATATTAATTTAATTAGTTAATTGAGTGGATTATTATTATTATTATTATTATTATTTAATAGGTGGAAATTAGTGATAATAATAAGTTAATAAAAAAATTAGAGGTATTATTATTTGTTATTATTCTATTTAGTGGGATTAGTAATAATAATAACAGTTATAATAAAAAAAATAGAAAAGGGGATACTCGGAGAAAAAGGGAACACATAACAATTAGGAGAAAATAGAAAAAATTGAGAAAGGGAGATGAAGGGGTTATGACTCAAGAGGAGAATTCATCATCGTTGAAGGTCAAAGAATCAATTGTTAGGAATTCTAAGGTAAGGGTGGAGTTTTGATTATCTAAAGGTTAACATGATTATGGTGGGTAGATTATGCCATATAGGTTTTGTGCTCTTCTTCTCTATATCCATGATCATTGTGATAATTGGTAGTTGTTGAATTGATCAATTACTTGTTGAATTGTGTGTGTGTGGTATGATGATGTTGTGACTGATGTTGGAATGATGACTTGTTGCAATTGTTGTTGTTAGAAGGTTTCGGGTACATATGAATTGATGAGAATGAATGGTTTTTTTATGCTAATCTGTGATATAATATAATTTTTTTGTTTTAATCATTGAATAATTAGAGTATGTTAGAGGTTCTTACGGAATCAAAATCGGAGATCCGAAAGACCTCAAACGGTAAAAAAAACATAAAATATGTGTTCTGAAGGTCCATGGAGAACACCATGAACCCATGGCAGACGCCATGAAGCCCATGGTGGCGGGCGCCATGCCCATGATGTTTCCCCATCGCGGCCAAGTAGATTTGGGTTCCAATACGGTTTTGATCATAACTTTTGTTTCGAGTGTCCAATTCAAGTGTCATTCGAAGTGTCGGAAAGCTAAGAGTGTGTGCTTTCATTTAAAATTGGTTTCAGTACCTGAAAATGAATATTTTTCTGTGAGATGGTGTTGAAATGTATTGTAATGTTTATGTGGTGGTGTGACATAACCTTAAATGCATTGTTGTTGTTTGTTATGTTGTATGTTAATTTTGTTGAGTTATATAACATGTGTTTGATGCATGATGACCAGTATTGGAGGTGTACATTGACTATGATGGTGATTTATTATGCATGATGTTGTTGTTGCATGTATAATATGTTGCATGCATTCATGTTGTTGGACAAATGGTTCGTTGTTGGTGAGCCTCAAATCCTATTGTGTGGATTGGGCCGGTAGCTGATTTCAGAGGTGATGGAATCAGTGAGTCATTATCGGAGTTGATGGTAACGAATGGTGGTTTTGATCCTAGGAAGTTAGGATTGAAGTTGTGAGGCTAAGTGTTCACATATTGATACCACATGCATTGAGTTGAGTTATTGAGTCTCATTGCATTGTACATTGGTTGTATTTATTATTATGTTGGATGGTTGATTATGTTGTTATTATATCAGATGGTTGTTATGTTGTTGTTACGTTAGATGGTTGTTATGTTGTTATCCTGTTTAGATAGTTGTTGTGTTGTTGTTCCGTATGGATAGTTGCGAGTTTGCTATTATGTGCGGATAACTGTTGTGTGGATTATGTGGAATTGTGTTGTGAAATGGGTGATGTGTATGTGATAATCTGATGCTTACTTATTATAATGCTTTCATTTATATAGTTATAATATCTCACCCCTTTTGGTTGAATGTTTCCTCCACGTGGGTAATGTGCAGATAATCCGTAGTAGGAGCTCAAATGTGAGTGGAAGATGAAGTCTTTCGTTTTATTTTAGTGTCGGCGTCTGCTCTAATGTGTAACACCGGGAAATTTGGAACGCTGCATCTTTCGTTATGTTTTAACATTTCTTATAATGACATGTTATGTTGATGTTGGATATGTAAGTTAACTGTTTGTTATTGTTGTTTCGCTACTGTCATACCCCGATTTTGATCCTGAAATTTTTCCATTTTTTCTTTTATTTTTGCATTTGCATACATTCATCAGTATAAAATGGATTTTAATATCTTGACTCTTTTTTATTTTTAATTTGATTTTAATTTCAAATTAAGTTTAATTCCAATTGTCAATTTAATCTTAATTGTTTATTTTTACTAATGATTAAAACTCTTATCCATTTTTATTTCCAAATGAATGTTAGAGTTGATATCCAAGTAATTTTAAATGAATTATAGATTAATTTGTTTTTAATTAAAGTGATGTTCGAACTAATATTGGATTATTCCTAAAAATCCACATCCATTTTTATAATCAAGATCCAAGATCCAAAATCCATTTTGTATCCATAATGCATTTCAAATCAAAACAATACATACATACATTTGATAACATTTGTTCCAACATTCACAAATCCCAAGTTGATCCTACCATGAAGCACTATTGCAAGTACACGGGAAGGTAAAAAAAAACTGAAGTATCACGACTATGTTTTTGATTTCATACCGCCAACACCTTATGAAGCCAAAATAAGCTCATTTTCATCATCACCACCAGTGACAAAGAAATGCAGTCTTGAATCTAACAGAAGAATGAATTTTTGAGATTTGAAGAAGCTGAAGAATGAATGTTTGACGGTGAAGATTTAAATTTATAATGGTGATTGAATAGGAGGATTAACTCTGTTTGCTTTGCTTTGATTGAAAGTTGTTAGAAGTTAGACCACAATGTTGGAATGTTAGTTAGATATTCAGATTCAATTAGGACAAATTTGGAAGGAGATGCTGATAACTAACTTTGAGTCGTGTCCATTTTGTTAGTGGAAAATGTCAGTTAAGTCATGAGAATTCAAAGACACTTTTCAATTAGAACGATATGGATTAGCTGGATTATTGGCCCTCAAGAATTATGTTGTTGATGTGGTATTATTCATATTGGTAGTCTGCTATGTGTTACCCTGTTACACTGAATTTGAAATCATCAAGTTGTTGTTAGTTATATCTGAATTATTTAATACTGAGATGCCTTGCTAATGTGGTTGGAGGATGTTGCATTGCACAATGTTGGATATGATTTGGTATGCTACTGCTTGGTCCTGCTTTCAGCGACGGCATAGCAAGATGCCTCAATCTCATATTGGCCAGTCATGAAGACAAGGATGTCACATAAAGTTGTTGGGTTATCAAGTAAATCTTCAAGAGCCTCATGGGAGTGGACACTTAGTAGCAAAAAAAAGTTCTTCTAGAAATGATAGGAACTCATGGCGCTATCAAAAGTTTCCATGGAAAAGAACAACATATTTAAGAAGCTTCATTCACAATTCTGCTTCAAGAACAACATACTACAAATGCATGAAACAAATACAAGCTGCCAAGTGCAGGCGCAGTAAGCATAGGCCGAAGGTGTGCATCTACTACGTAAAAAAGGAAAATCCAAAACCGGTGAACTTTCAAGCCTCGAGAAAAATCATTCAATTACAAGTTCAGATAATGTCAAAAATATTTCAACAGAAGCACCAGATGCTCCACCAGTAAAAAAACTGCTTCGGATGTTTGCTGCTCTTGTAGCAAATCCTCTTCTTGCAAAACATCAAAATGCATGTGCAGGGCTACGGGAATTGGATGTGGAAGTTGTTGCAGTTGCCGGGACCTAGCTCCAATGAGTTGCAGCAAGTGACAGAAAATGATTCCGGTAGCGACGAGGCAAATAAAAACCGCCTTCTTGCTACTCAAGGTGCTGAGTTGCTTCAGGGTGTATTGATTGAGGAGTCTGCTGAAACCAAGACTGATAATGTACCAAGAAAAGCTCTCTCTGACATTGGAAATTCACTGCCAAAATCAAATGCAACGAAGAAGGGCAATGTAAAACCTGTTCATATTGTTGATGTTCCTGGACATTCTCGTCTTCAACCCCAAATTGGATGAGTACATACCTCAAGCAGCTGGCGCTGTCTTTGTGGTCGACGCTTTGGACTTCTTACCAAATTGTTGTGCTGCCTCAGAGTACCTACAGGATCTATTGACCAAGGGAAGTGTTGTGAGGAAGAGAATTCCTCTGCTTATTCTCTGCAACAAAGCAGACAAAGTTACTAAAGAATTCATCCGCAGACAGCTCGAGAAAGAAAAAGACAGCATACCATTAAGCTTTTCAACAGCCTTTCGATTGGCTAGGCCCTGCAAGCATCAAGCATAATCACAGATTAATACAATCCTGTTCCAATTGCTAGAAGCAGAGAGACAGGCTTCAAGAATGAGATTAGAATACCTAAATTCAATCTTAAGACAAGAAGTTGGTTTCTTTGACACGCAAACTGCCGGCTCTTCAACAACATACCAAGTTGTCTCACTCATCTCCACAGATGCAAACATAGTCCAATCTGCCTCGTGCGAGAAGATACCAGACTGCATGACTTACCTGTCGACATTCTTTTTCTGTCATATCTTTGCGCTTGTACTTTCATGGAGACTAGCATTTTAAGTGCACTTCCAAATTTAACAGCCATCATGGAGGCAACTTCTGCGGTCACTCGCATCTACGAAATGGTTGATAGGGTGCCGACTATAGATTCTGAAGAGAAGAAAGGAAAGGCTTTATCACATGTGAAAGGAAAAATTGAGAAGAACATAACAGGATCCAGAGAGCTCACCTTACCCTTTTGAATTCGTTTGGTTCCTCCAAATTCCACAACAATGTATCAAAAAAAAACCGCAACGGAACCGGCATCCAAAAAGCAACAACCTCAAATGAGACATCACTTCACAATAATAAATAGTTAGATACAGAGAAACAAGTGCATAAGTTGTGTGTGGTAAAGAGGCTCATTCATTGCAGTGAGGGATAAGATTGCAGTTTTTTTGTTAGACAGTGAACTATGGCTTCTGCCGCATCAGCATCTCTTTTCGAGTCACCACTTGTTCTTGACAAGTCTGAACGGGTGAAGGGACAAACCCTCCTCCGCCAACCTTCTTCTGTGTCTGTCGTGACATGCAACCCCACCACTCATCAACTACCCCAAATTTTTCACTGTAGTAAAAACACAAAGCAGTTAGCATTGGAAACAGTAAGATTTCAAAATTCGAAATTTCCCAATTTGGGATTAAGGCAAAAGCAAAGAAGAAAGCTAAGTATAGAGTACCTTTCCGAATTGCAGCTTCAAAAGAGGACCAATCCAGTACTGAACTCAAAAAAGTGTTTTGGCACCTTCTTCTTTGAGCTATAAAGACACGAATTTGAAACCCTAACCTGGAGCATAAAAGGAGACGAAAAAATTGAGAGAGAGAGGGGGCCAAACAAAAAACCCTAATCGGAAGCGAAAAAGCGACCAAACAGAAAAAAACTCTAAACCTGAGGATCAAAGGAAATCTGGTTGAAGGGTTGGAAGTGTTTGAAGCTTCATCATCAACGTTGTCACCGCCAAAGGTGATCTCTTCTTTTAACTTATCCACGAATTCCTTCATACCCTGGTTTGTTTGAGTGAGAGAGCATGCGTTACTGAGATGGAGAAGGCGCGATTGAGGGCTTCTTTGTGAGATAGAGGGAGTGCGATCGAGGGTTTGGTGGAATGAATGAGAGAGACGCGATTTGGAAGCGGTTGAGAGAGGTACGAAAATTTTAGGTTGAGAGAGATGGAGAGGTGATGAGTACGAGTGAGGGAGAGAGAGTTTCTTTGTGAGGAAGATGAATACGTTCTCTCACATTTTCTGATTATGTTGTCCTTTGTTTAAAAAAAGAGAATCCAAAGCAGTTAAAACTTAATGTTATTTAGTTTTTCCAAAACCTTTTCATTGATAGGGTCTGTTAGTATGCTCTGTTGGTTCCCACTCATTAAAATCTCTCGTTGGAAAACCCAACAGCCAGGCGGCTGGGTTTTGTTTTTTTGGTTCCTTCACCGTTTAGTTGGAAGTGTAACAGACTCTTTGCATTTAGTTTTAATTAGTTTTTTATTTTAATTCCTTTTTAGTTTATCTTAGTTCACATATTTAAGTTAGTAATAAAATAACAGCTAGTTGGTAAATAGCCTAGTGGAGAGAGGGTGGTTTTCATAGTCTCAAGAGGAGGGGGTTCGATACTCATACATAGCACTTTTTTAGTATTTCATTTTCTTTTAGTATTTTATTGTCTTTTAGCATTTTGTTTCTTTTAATATTTTTTTTTTATGTCCATGCTTCTTTATTAATTTCATCATGCATTCGAAACCATTTTTTTTAACTTATAAAAAATCATATTTTCTCGATTTAATATCGAGCCCTTTTTCACACCCTTGTAAGTCGATTGCTTTTTTAAAGCATCGCCGTCAACCTCACATAGCTTACTCTTGGGCTTTCTTACAATGAGCCGGTTCTCTTGCACTTACACTCATGCATTGCATCATTTTATTGTTTGGGCCCGATTTAATTATTTCATGATTTTTGAATCCCCATTTGACAAAATGTACCCCACTTCCCCAATGTGTATATAATTTTGTATTGTTTTATTTCTCTGTTTGTTTTAGATACTAACACAAGAGTAAAATCAACAATTTCAAAAAATACAAAAATATGACTCGATCCAACGTCGAGTATTTTCTCAATAAACAAATCAATTCATTTCTTTCTCCAATTCTATCCCATTTCTTTCAAACTTTCATCAAACGCTTGATTCAACGTCAAGCCATTTTTCCTAATAAAAACTCAAAAAAATATTAATTCATATTCAAGACCTTTTCAATAAAGATGGAAATGGAACGTGGTGTATACCACGCACTCCTGAGACTAGGATTCGAGATGTATATCTCGCCAATCCTAGCTCTCGCCATCATCCAAATTTATCCACTTTGTTTCCCTCAAACACTCATTCAAATTTCTCTTAAACGTCCATAAACACTTGACCTAGGGTCAAGTCATTTTCACAACAAAACCAAAATACTTAATTATTACTTAACACTTTTCCAGTAAAGGTGGAAATGGAACATGGTGTATACCATGCACTCCTGAGGTTAAGATTCGAGACGTATGCCTCGCCAATCTTAACTCTCGCCATCGTCTAAAATTGTCAATGCGGTTTCTTTAAACCCTTTCACAACAAAACTCAAAACACCTAATTCTTATTTAAACACTTTTTTCTCAATAAAGGTGGAAATGGAACATGATGTATATCATGCACTCCTGAGGTTAAGATTCGAGACGTATGCCTCGCCAATCTTAACTCTCGCCATCGCCTAAATTTGTCAATGCGGTTTCTTCAAACCCTTTCACAATCAAATTCCAAAATACTTAATTCCTATCTTAATCTCTTTCAATAAAGATGGAAATGGAACATGGTGTATACCATGCACTCCTGAGGCTAGGATTCGAGATGTATATCTCGCTCATCCAAGTCTTCGCCATCACTCAAAATACATCCAACCAATCAAACTCTTTTTTCGCCGCCGTGCGACCAATCAAAGAACCTTTTTCATAAATGAAAGATATATTGTCTTAAGTGATACAAAACAATGTTTCGGCCACGATTGTTGAGTAGAGTTAAGTGACGCTTTTCCGAATGTAGATTTATAAATCCGTTCGATGTGTGGTATGCGTCCACTCCTCATCTGTTTTGGGTAAAACGATGTTTTCGTCGATTAACACAATATAGCTTTCGCTAAAATCGACCAACAAACAAACATTTTTCTACCCAGAACTACGTAAGCCTTGATTTCTCTTTTGAGATACGTAGGAGCAGGATTTGTAAATCTTGTCAGGCCCATTAATAAAAAAACTTAGGTTTAGTCCTTCGTCAAAAAAAAATCCAAAAACATTTCTTCTCTCTTCTATTCTTTCTTTCCCACCTAATAACTTGAAAAGCCTAATATTTCAAACTAACATTAATGCACACAACTGACCTAATGGTTCCCGTTGAGTACAACGGACGTGAGGGGTGCTAATACCTTCCCCTTGCGTAACCGACTCCCGAACCCTGATATCGGTTGCGATGACCATATCTTATCCTTTCTTTGTCTTGGGTTTTATCGATATTTCCCCTTTCCTTCTTAGGAATAAATAAAGTTCGGTGGCGACTCTGTTCAGTCAATCATTGCGAGCGTGCGATCGCGCTTCGCTTTGAAGTCGTATCCCCATTTTTTCCGAGGTGCGACAGCTACTATTTAATAAAAGTTAACATTCAGACATGTAGTTATTACTACTATTTTTATTCTTTGTCCATAACATGTTATGTTGATGTTGGATATGCTAAATTTCAAAGTTGATCTTCAAGGACTTCTCACCCAAACTTATTCTTTGTCCATTCCCCTTATTGTGTTTTGTGAACTTTTTGATGTTTGCTTTTGTGTGATAGGGATCCTACCTTGAGATTGTGAAAAGAGGACCATTGCCATGAGTAGCCAAGTTAAGAGACAAGCCAAATGGAGATCCTAGAAGCTTGAATCCAAATTGTGTGATTGCTTGTTTGTGTGCTAAGTCCAAAGGAAAGGAGCATCTTGAGTCATCTATATGACTTCAAGAAAAGGAACTCCAAGGGTTTATCTTTTCTCTCTTATCTTTATATGCTTTAGGACTAGCCCTTCTCTTCTTCTCCCCACTCTAGCCAAGCCAAAAATTATTTTTCTAAACTTTGACTTTGTCTCAAATTAGAAACCTAGGCCTTAAGCCTTTGACTTTTCAAAACCATTTTCATAAATACTCATTGTGAATAAATCTTAATCTAACTTTGACTTCATTTTGTAAATAAACCTAACTTGTAAATATAACTCATTTCAAGTTGTTTTTGTGGTTCCAATGGCCACCTTATTAAAACCTTTTCAAAAACATTAGTCATAGGTTTGAGTTATCATAGTGGTTGATGTAAATCTCACCTCATCCTTAGTGGTTGGATTATAAGTCTTCCATGCTTATTATAGGGTTAACCCCTCACTAGCATGTTGAAGCCCCCCTCACATGGTGGATTATTGGTTTAGGTTGAGTTTTCTCCCTTTGATAACAAAAGACCTTAAGGCTTTTGGTCAAATCAATTCACCAATCTTTGAGATTTTTACCCCAAACTACGAGGTTTTGATCCTCCTTTGTGATGGTACTTAGGCAATGAGTTCATCCATTCAAACAACAAAATTTGTAAATATAATCCATTCTTCTCTCATCCCTCTAATATTTTGCACAAATCTTTTTACAAATACCAACCTACAACATATATTTGCAAAAAGGGTTCCCTTAGAGTACTAAGGATGTTTTGGGTGCGTAAAACCTTCCCATTTCATAACCAACCCCCTTACCTAGATCTCTGACATTTTTATTAGTTTTTGATTTTAAAAACTTCTTACCTCGGCCTTTTTTCGCTTTTTAGCCTTTCCTTTGGACAAATAAAAGTGCGGTGGCGACTCGAATTGTATGTTGACTTTTGGTTTAGTCAATAAACCTAAAGGTAACGAAAACCCGGCTACACGAAGGTGCAGGACACCTTTGTGTTGGCATGAATCTTGTGAGAGCTAATGCTTGGACCTGAGATTGTCCAACAAACTATTGAGAATGTGAAGTTGATTCGGTAGAAGATGAAAACTTTGCAGAGTAGGCAAAAAAGCTACCATGATAAGAGGAGAAATGATCTTGAGTTTCAAGAGGGAGACCATGTATTCTTGAGAGTCACTCTGGTGACCGGTGTATGACGTGCTTTGAAGTCGAGGAAGCTTACTCCTCGGTTTATTGGTATGTATCAGATATATGGGCGAGTTGGACCTGTTGCGTATAGAGTGGTGTTCCCACCAAATTTGTCAAATCTACATGATGTGCTCCATGTTTCACAACTTCGGAAGTATGTTCCGGATCCATCATATGTGATTCCGATGGATGATGTTCAGGTAAGGTATAACCTTACAGTCGAGGCTCTGCCTATAAGGATTGATGATCGATAATTGAAACAATTGAGAGGGAAAGAGATTGCTCTCATGAAGGTAGTGTGGGAAGGCGCTGTCGGAGGAAATATGACTTGGGGAGTTGGAAATCAGAATGCGAGAGTCGTATCCAGAGTTGTTCGCATCAGGTAATTTTCGAGGACGAAAATGTTCTAAGTGGGGGAGAGTTCTAACGCCCCGATTTTATTTAAATTATTTTTCGTAACTTAATTATGCGATAGTTGTGGTTGGCCCAGAACAATCTGGTGTTGATCTAGTCAACCCAGAACTATTATTATTATTATTATTATTATTATTATTATTATTATTATAAGTTGAATCTAGCATGATTACGTAGTAAAAGAAAGAATAAAATGAATATGATTTATTATTATTATTATTATGTGCAAATTTGAAACTATTTTTATATGTACTTAAAAGATAATAATGGAAAAACCATCGCTTTCAAGAAAGCTCTATTAGGGTTTTAGCATGGAACTTCCCCCGCTAGGGTTTGCATTGCCAAACCATCTGAACCACACCCAAGAAGATGACCTGAAGGCGAGAATCACCAAAAGAATCAAAGATGTAGAAGCCGATGTTGTTGAGGACTTTTCAATGCATATGGAAAATGTCTAATCAAATTCAGTCCATATAATAGAAACGAACGATAAAGCCATGAAGTCCTAATAAAGTATGGTTATAGGTGAACCAATGGAACAAGACAAGGGTAAGACATTGAGGCCATCAGTTATAGAAGATCATATCCCAAAGAATAACATTGAAGTAGGGTTGAAGATAGAACAACAAAAGATTAGAGATTATGACAGTCCAGAATTCATTCCTTCGGAGTTGGAAGAAACAAGGATAACTGAACCCTGGAGAAAGGGAATGATAGTCAAAATGTTGGAAAGAAGAATTTGTTACAAATATTTAGAGAATAGGCTTCAGGAAATGTGAGCCATGCGTGGAATTCTCAACATAGTGGATTTAGGGCAAGAATACTATTTTGTCATGTTCATTAGCAAAGAAAATCAGCACACAGCTTTGTTGGAAGGTATGTGGTTTATATATGATCATTACCTCATTGTGAGAGAGTGGTGTCCGATTTTTATCCATCCAATGTTGCTATATAACAAATAACAGTTTATGTAAGGATCTATGAACTCCCAATATAGTACTATGATGATAAATTCCCCACCTTCATTGGAGGTCGTATAAGACAAACTGTCAAGGTTGACAAGAATACTCTTAGAAGGGAGAAAAGGAAGTATGCAAGACTTTATATCCAAGTTGATATGACTAAACCTCTCTTGGCAATGTTCTCTATAAAAGGTCGGCATTACAAGATGGAATAAGAAGGTCTCCACCTTTTGTGTTTATTGTGCGGTAGATTTGAACACAATACAGAAAGATACGAAGCCCGAAGAGATTTGGAGAAGACATGGAGTGAATCAAATGGTCTCATGGGAGCATCAACTTCTGGTGTTAAGGATAACAACGATGTTGCTAACATAGGACCCTGGCTAGTGGTTCAAAAGCAACGCAATGGGCACAAGTACAAAATTGGTAATGAAGTCAAAAGTTCAAATGGTGTTGCAAGGTCATTTGAACTTTTGACTTCATAGGAGAACATTAAAGGATTCTATTTCAATATTCTTGATAACAATAATGATGATACTATTATTGATGAGACAACAAAAGTTAACGACCTTGGTGCCAATAAAAATGCAACAACGAGCACAAAAGAGGAATCGAAAATGTCAATTACAAATAGGAAAATCTCTGAGAAAAAAGTGGAAGAAAGAGAAGAAACTCAAAAAAGAAAGAGAAATAAAAAAGGAAAGAAGCATTATGAGTGTACACGGGTTGAGTTGAACCAGGTTTGGCCTAACCCGTTACCCAACCCATTCAAACTTCAATGGATTGGGTTCTTCGTCCAACCCGTAATTTCATTCTCAAAACTGACCCAAACCGACCCATTCATTTATAGGTTGGGTTGGGTTGGATTCGCGGGTTGTGTTTCAAATGAAAAAAAAGTTTATGATTCTTTTTGTCAGTTTAAAAAAATTGTAACACAATTCAATACAATCATACTCATTTATAACACTCAAATTCGATGAAACACGTCATATAATATCTAATAAAATTCATCAACATGACATAACACTTGATAGTAATATAAAATTCAACAATACACGTTATTTCCATAAAATACATGTTAGAAATGATACAAAAGAAAATAGAAAATAATATTTAATTTTAGAATTACGTAAACTCATTGGTCTAGTAGTATTATTGATGGAAAATAAAAAAAATTGAAAAAATTATGGTTATTAGTGAGATATTAATTTTGTATTTTTATTTAAAATAATAATAAAAATAATAAGAAATTACTAAAAGTACATCAATGGGTTGGGTGAACGGGTCTGCGGATTGCAAAACTCAAATCTGATACCCGAACGAAAATTATACGGGTTGTTATGGGTTGGGTTGGGAATATCCGTAAATTAATGGATTAGAGTAATTTATGAATTGATTCGATTTGGATCAGCGGGTTCGTGAGTCGATCTACACCCATGAACACCCTAGAAGACATCATTGATTATTGGTTCACATGGCAATTAGAAATAGAAAGAGAAAAGTAGCAAGGTTACACATGGCAATAAGAGGGCCAACATGGAGAAAATAGTTGAAACAAGGGGATGGGCTTGAATATCAGGGAAAGCCTTGCACATGCAAATACAGATGATATATTTTCTATTGGGCCTCAAAGGGGGAATCTTAATAATTTGGACCAACTTGGCCTAAAAAAGATGAGAGCACAAGGGTCAATTGCACCTACATGTAACCCAAAAGACACCAATATCCCTAATACTGAAAACACTCGATTCTCTATCGAAGGAAATAGAAATGGTGATAAAGGGAATGTGAATGATGAGCATGGCGGAACGATGGCAGAAGATCCTAAGTCAGAGATGGAGGTTGTTAAGGAGACCCAAAGTCAATGTTAAGGGCTACATAATTATTCACAAAAGTCAAGTCAAAGTTTTTATATGGAATTGTAGAGGAGTCGCGAACAAAGATTTTATTCGAGTTTGTCGTCAATACATCTGAGAGACACACCCTGATTTGTTTGTGGTTGTGGAAACTATAACTGATATGGGATTCGAATAAAGTCAATGTCACAATAGTAGAACATTACTTTCAATACCTCATTCTACAAATTGCATATTACAATTCCTTTGCACCATTTTCTTCCAGGTTCCTTTAACTCAAATCATGAAGTCCAACGGAACTAATGTCAATACCATCAACTATTATCTTTCCACCCGCTGGCTCCACTAGACGAAATAAAGCACCAATAAGAGTGGTCTTGCCACTTCCCGTGCGACCAACTATACCAATTTTGTGTCCTCCTTCAAATGTACATGTGATCCCGCGGAGTACTAGTGGAGCATCAGGCCTATACCGTATCTGTTTTGATATCAAGAAACAAATCATGTGTTTCAATTCAAACTCTCCCATTTCCAAGATGACATTATGGAAGAACTTTCAAAATAATAATAAATAATCACCTGTAGTTCCTTTATTTCTACTCTACCAACAACTGGCCAGTTCAACGGAGGACGGTTTCCTTCGATTAGCTCTGGAGCCTCACTTGGTACATGCATATATTGGTTCAATCTCTCCACTGATATTATATAATTTGCTATATTGCATTGGTATTGAATTGAAAATACTAAGGAAGCATTAAGTGAAAGACCGTATGAGAGAGCCATGCCAATAACTCCTGAAATAACATCATTTGTTGAAATTTTAATACCTCCATAAGACAAAGCAGTTAAAGGGACATTCTAAATACAGTAGTAGAAGTTATCTCACCGGAGGAGAATGTTCCGGTTGGAAGTACAACCATACAAAGTGCAGCAGATGCAAGAACAACTGCACTCACTGTTTCTAACCGCTAAATCAACCACTCATTTGCCGCAAAACTATGAAAGAAAGGAGCAGCATTGACTCAATCTCAGAGTGCTGACTTTAGGATTGTCAACATTAGCAGCCATCCACGAGTTTTGCAATATCTGACCAATCACAAATATAAGGTGAAATAGAGAAGCGATCAAGAAGTATGCGTATCCTTTGTTCTGACTCAAATACTGTAAGTATGGCTTAAGGCCATGGTCTCCTATCTCTCTCTCTTCTTGCTTAATCAATTGATCGCCTTTTGGTGCTTCGAACTCCTTTTCCTTCTCCACATGTGTTTTTCTTATCTCTTTAGCAGAACTTGAATGTCTTTCAGAAGAAGTAACATCCATAAGCCCCTCAGAACCAGCAATTTCTCTGTGAGCATTGACAAGATCCTGAAAATCTTTGCATGATGTTAACAAATCATGATAAGTAGCAGCCTGTAGGATTTCTCCATCTGACATCAACTGTACCGCAAAATTTGAATGCATAATTTTCAGTTAGCCGAAGATTAAATAACAACTGCTAATTTGAACGCATAACAGAATTTACAACTATTGATTACACGCAGAAAAAGAAAAGAAAAGCAAATAACAATGAGATAAACATAATCAGTGATTTAAGATGTATAAAATTACCAAAACAAAATCAAATGCTGGAAGAAAGTCAACTTGATGAGTTACAAGCAAGACCGTCTTCTCAGCAAGTCCTTCCATAATGTATTCCTGTCAAGTTAATAGCGTCATAATCATAAAACTATTTTATAAAAAGTGTGTGCGCGCATGCGTGTAGGAAGGAAGCATTTGAAATATTTACAATAGTTGAACACAGTATGAGAAGAAAGGATGTTGACCTTACATTAAACAAATTTGTGGCAGTATGTGCATCAACAGCACTGAATGGATCGTCCAAGAGATATATATCAGCATCCTGATAAAGAGCGCGAGCAAGTTGAATTCGCTGCTTCTGACCACCACTCAAGTTAACCCCTCTCTCTCCTATTTCAGTGAGATCACCATGGGGAAGCAACTCAAGGTCTTTCTCTAGTGACGACCTCTGAAGTGTTTTCTGATATTTTTGAGCATCCATAGGTGATCCAAACAATATGTTATCCCTTATTGAACCTGTCTGTATCCATGCTGTTTGAGACACATACGCAAACTTCCCATAAACATCAATCTGTAATTCAGAAAAGATAACAAATACCTCTTAATATTAATTGTCAAATGAATGACAGAAAGTTATAATTATTGAAAGTATGACAAAGTTATAATGGTAATGCGATGAAAGTTATAATTATTGAAAGTATGACAGAGTTTATATAACTAAAAAAAGGAACAAAATCTTACTTTCCCATGAGTGTTAGGAACTTCTCTGAGAATTGCTGCTAAGAGAGATGATTTCCCTGAGCCAACCTCTCCACAAATTGCGACCTTTTGTCCAGGGCTAACTTCCAAATTTATATTTCTCAAAGTTGACTTTGACACATTACTATCTTCCCATGAAAATTCAGCAGACTTGATTGTATTTGATCCCCTCCTATTACCATCAGAATACCTATTCCCAACACTTTCACTCTGCAGTTCAGGTGCCTCGAGGAATTTTAGAACCCGAGTGAATGCAACTTTTGCCTGAATGACCACCCCAATAACATCGGGAATGGATCTAATCGGTTCTTGAACAAGGCGTAAAGTTGCCACGAAAGTGAAAACATTATTCGCATGCAAAGGAACGTTAAGAAAATAACATGCTCCAAATGTAACAGCAGACACCAAAACAGGTGATGACCAAAAGAGAAATGCGTTGTATGCCTTTCTCAATTGCACTGCTGACAACCATTTAAGCTCCTCATTTCTTAATCCTTCTATAGAATTCTTAAAGCTGGTTTCCCATGCATACAACTTCAGTACTTTCATGTTAACAAGAGCCTCAGAAGTAGCCTTCAATCTTGCATCTTGTGCCACCATTAGCTTGCTTTGAAACTTGTGTTGTAACTTTGCAACTGGTGTATTGCAAAGTACAGTGATAACTATCACTACCAAGGAGGCAATTGTAGCTAGCCCAACGGCACGGAAAAGTATTACTAATGAGATACATAGCTGAAAGCTAGTAGTCCATGTTTGGTGAAACCAAAACGGAAACTCTCCGATTCTATAAGCATCCACAGTCACATAATTCATTATGTCACCGCTAGAGTGCATCAATCTAGCAGAATTGGATAACCTCAGTTGCTTTTTATAAACGGCTGCAGTTAGCAGCGACCTAACTTTGAGACCGATGAGTCTCGAGCGGAAGTACCACTGCCTTTGTGACAGGGATTCTATAATTTTTATTACGAAAAGTGCTATAGCCAATACAAAACCTTCGTATTGAAACTCTCATAACCCTCGGCAACTAATATAAAGGAATTCAAAAGCATAGGTCCAGAAGACATTGCAAGTACCTTAAGCAATGCAAAGAATCCAGAAATCAAAATTTCTCTCGAATGACATAAAACCATTGTCTTCAAAACAGATGGTTGTGAGGATGGATCCTTCTGTTTCTGGTTGTTCAATATGTCAAGAAACAGCAAATAACAACTTTCTGCTCTATCTTCCTCCCTCAACATCGGCACATCTTCGTCCTGAAGTGTTTTCCCTTTACCACTTTTCATCAAAGAATTCAGCCACCAAAATGAAATCCTACTGAAGAATCCAGCTTTCGCAAATAGCGTCACGCGGCTAACCGAATCGTCTTTATTCAAGTCACCGTTTAAAGGAGCGTAAAGGCTTTCATTGATTTCTCTGTCAGTGTCGCTACACTTAGATTCCTTATATGTGCATAATAGCAATAAAATTGCCCCAGGAAAAGATAGAACATCCACTCCTACTTTGAAGGACAAGTGCATACTAACGATTACATAAAACAAGGATAAAGCAAAGTTTATACCAGAAACTAAGAAGATTAGAATAGAAAAAAACCTTAACCATGCTCTTGGAATTTGTTTAAACTTAAGACTTAATGTTAAACCAACTAACATCCATGTTAACCCCTGAAACAATTCCAGCAACCACAAATCAAGAGGCGATGCAGTTTGGTTTTTCCTCAACTTCTCTTCTAAAATCCAAATGCCATAAAACAAATGGACCAACCCAATAACACCATTGGTTATGGCAGAAACCTGTTGCAGAGTTGAATATCTTTGCCTATGTATAATACCCTGATATGGTTTTAATGACAACTTGTGGATCATCATTACAAATAGGAGCACGATGACAATCTTGTTAATGCTTGGACTCAATGGACTTCAAGTCAAGCTAAACAAGTGTTCTTAGGTGTTCCTGCTAACAATGCTGCTGCTACAAGTGGTGCTTTTATTCCTTCTGAAGTTTTGATCTCTCAAGTTCTTCCTGCTATTAAGAGTTCTCCTAAATATGGCGGAGTCATGATTTGGAAGAGATTCAATGATGCACAAAGTGGATACAGTAATGCTATTAAGGGCAGTCTTTAATTAACTACATAAATCTATAGTCCTTATTATGTATTTAGAATAAGCAGCACATTCAAGTAGGTTTTCTTACTAGGTGCTATGTGATCAGGAATCACTTTGTTTATGAAGTCTCACCTATCATTGGGAGTGTCTTTGCAAATTTAAAATGAGAATTTATATAATCTATACCGATATATTAAAGGAGATGTAGCATCTGGTGAATTGGTCAAGGAAGTTTATCTAAAGTTCCAAAGCATTGTACAATAGTGTCAAACTGCCCATACCTCAACTACAATTGAATTCTTTTGCATCATTTTCTTCTACCTAGGATCCAGTGTTTGTCCAAATTTAATAATACATGTTACATCTACTTTTATTTGCCGTTTTTGGCTTTTCGCCAATCCTACAAAACCTAGAAACATTTTCAGCTTTAATGAGACTCTGCAGATTGAAAATGAGACCAGTATTCTTTGACAAGCTTCCCGAACAACGATCCTTCTCTCTTCATCAACTTCATCGGGTCATCATACTCTACCAGTTTTCCTGAAAATTCAATTGCACGTTTTATTTTCTTAGAACAAAATAATGAAAGGATCAATTCTCTCTCCAAAACATTGCTAAATTTTCAAATGTGCTAAATCAACAAGAGTAATTAATATGCTACTTACCATCACTGATGGAAAGAACCTTTGTGCAATCCATCACGGTCGGTATCCTGTGAGCTACCGTGATTACCGTACAATCTGCAAATTCAGTCCTAATAGTTTTCTGCAGAATCAAGTCAGTTGCATTATCAATTGACGCGGTTGCTTCATCGAGCACCAATACCCGACTTCTCCTCAGCAAAGCACGGCCCAAACAGAACAATTGTCGTTGTCCCATGCTCCAATTGGCCCCATCTTCAACAACTGTATAACAATTTGTTACTAAACATTGGTATCAAGAACTACTGTTTGGATACAACAACAACAACCAAGCCTTATCCCACTAAACATTTATGATAGCAATGCTTATCATAAAGTGCTTATGTATGAGCTATTTCTACAACAAAAGAAAAAATAGACTCAAACTGTTGTCATAGAAGCTATTAGTGGTTTTCATAGACATCCCAATAAGCTATTTTCATGAGCTCTTCCAGACATTATCACAAGTTTTTATGATAGCAGTTAAGTACAAATAAACCTATCCAATCAGAACACTAGACAGGAATTGATCACTGCAAAGTTGTGTTAGCAAAACATGAAAATGTACCTGATGAGTCTAAACCACCTTCTTTCTCTTGGACAGCCTCTTGCAACTGACACTTGCCAAGAACCTTTGTAAACAAATCACAATTAGTCCACATTAATTATTGGAACTTGGAAATAGAGATAATTAACTTAGCAGGTAATAATACTACCTCCCATATCTCTTGATCAGAATTTTGAAATAAGGGATCCAAATTGTATCTGACTGTTCCATTAAATAGAGTAGGATCCTGAGGTATAATGCCAAAGCGCGACCTCAAATCATGAAGTCCAATAGAACAAATGTCAATGCCATCAACAATGATTTTTCCACCTGCTGGCTCGACTAGACGAAATAAAGCACCAATAAGAGTGGTCTTGCCGCTTCCTGTTCGACCAACTATACCAATTTTGTGTCCTCCTTCGAATGTGCATGTAATTCCGCGGAGTACTAGTGGTGTATCATGCCTGTACCGTATCTGTTCCGATATCATGAAACAAATCACGTGTTTCAGTTTAAGCTCACATTTTGAAGAGAACATTATGCAAATGAGTTTCAAAATAATAGCAAATACCTTGAGTTCCTTTATTTCTACTTTACCAACAACTGGCCAATTCACCGGAGGGCGATTTCCTTCTATTACTTCAGGAGCCTCACTTGGTACATGCATATATTGGTTTAGCCTCTCCACTGATATTATGTAATTTGCTATATTGCATTGATTTTGAATTGAAAATACTAAGGAAGCATTAAGGGAAAGGCCATAAGAGAGAGCCATGCCAATAAATCCTGAAATAGCATCATATGCTAAAATTTTACTACTTGCATAAAACACAACTATGGTTAAGAAAACAATAAAAGGGAAATTCTAAAGGCACTAATAGAAGAAGTCTCACCAGAGGAAAATGTTCCGGGTGGAAGTACAACTATACACAGTGCGGCAGATGCAAGAACAACAGCACTGACTGTTTCTAACCGTTGAATCAACCACTCATTTGCAGCAAAACTATGAAAGAAAGGAGTAGCATTGATATCGATTAGATCAAGGTTCTTTGCGAAAAAACGATCTTCCTCTTCAAAAGCCCTTATTGTCACAGCTCCGGCAACTGATTCAGCAAGATGGTTAGCTACAAAGGATTTTGTTGTGCCATTCATCCGCATCAGTTCTTTTGCTGAAGCAAAGTAGTATCTCTGTATGGAGAAAAAAAAAATTCAACGAGCCCATTTTTAATTTATGAAAGATAATTATAACGTATTAATGTAAAAACAGAACACCAAATCATCACTGCAATTTAATTCAAAGAATTTGTTCATTACCTGCAACCGCAGTGTAAAATAGAGCATTGGTATGGAGACAAACAAGACTTGCCAAGTTACTACTGCTAAAACAGTTAGACTAGCATAACAATTGCAAGTAGCTCCCACGGCGAAAAGAAGACCACATGGAACATCGAGATCAACAATGCTGAGATCAGAAGAGACCTAAACAAAGAAGTAATAGTCAAAGCATAAGTATTTCCCATTCATTGCGTTAACTTAGATGAAAAAATGGAAAGAGAAAGGACTGTTTAATATTCTTACCCTACTAAGTATCCGTCCCAAAGGTGTGGAATCATAAAACGACATAGGTGCACGAAAAAGGGAGTTAAGTAGCTGTAAAAATAAAGACTTTGAAGATTGAAGGCCCAAAGCAACTGGAAAAAGACTTCTCAGCAATAAGAACACTGTTGAAGTAACTCCAATCAACAAGTAAACTAGAATCAATCTCAAAGTGCTGACTTTAGGATTGTCAACATTAGCAGCCATCCACGAGTTTTGCAATATTTGACCAATCACAAATATAAGATGACAAATAGAAGCCGCGGAGAAGTATATGTATCCATTGTTCTGATTCAGGTACGTTAAGTAAGGCTTAAACCCCTGGTCTCCAGTTTCTCTCTCTTCTTGCTTAATCAATTGATCTCCTTCTGGTGCTTCAAATTTATTTTCCTTCTCCACATATGTTTTTCTTATCTCTTTGGCAGAATTTGAATTTCTTTCAGAAGAAGTAACATCCACAAGCCGGTCAGAACCAGCAGTCTCTTTGTGAGCACTCACAAGGTCCTGAAAATCTTTGCTTGAGGTCAACAAATGGTGATACGAAGCAGCTTGTAGGATTTTGCCGTCTGACATCAACTGTACCGCGAAATCATTGTATCCATGCATAATTTTCAGTCAGCCAAAGATTATGAAATAATGTTCTAATTTTGAGTTAGAACAATGACAAACATAATCATTGCTTCAATGATGTATAAAATTACCAAAACAAAGTCAAATGCTGGAAGGAAGTCAACTTGATGAGTCACAAGCAAAACTGTCTTCCCAGCAAGTCCTTCCATAATGTATTCCTGTCCAGTTAATTGTGTCATAAGCATAACCAACTACAGTACTTAAAGTGTGTATGTGCGCGCCCGCGTGCTGTATTATGAACACAGTATGTAAAGAAGTGAATTTATCATTACATTAAACAAATTTGAGGCAGTTTGTGCATCAACAGCACTGAATGGATCATCCAAGAGATATATATCAGCATTCTGATAAAGAGCACGAGCAAGTTGAACTCGTTACTTCTGACCACCACTTAAGTTAACCCCTCTCTCTCCTATTTCAGTGAGATCACCATGAGGAAACAGCTCAAGATCTTTCACTAGTGAAGACCTATGAAGAGTTTTCTGATATTTTTGAACATCCATAGGTGATCCAAACAATATATTATCCCTTATTGAACCTGTCTGTATCCATGCTGTTTGAGAAACATACGCAAACTTCCCATAAACATCAATCTGTATTCCAGAAAAAATAATCCAATACCTTTTACTATTAGCACTCAAATGTACAAAAAGTCGAATTTACATGCCAAGTGATATAAGGGTTATAAATAATGAAAGTATGCAAACGTTTATACAATTAAAAAAAAGCAAAATCTTACTTTCCCTTGAGTGATAGGAACTTCTCTGAGAATTGCTGCTAAGAGAGTTGATTTGCCTGAGCCAACCTCACCACAAATCGCGACCTTTTGTCCAGGTCTTACTTCCAAATTAACATTTCTCAATGTTGGATTTGATAAGTTATTATTTTCCCATGAAAACTCAGCAGAGTTGATTGAAATTGAGCCCCTTGTATTGTCTTCTGAACACCTCTTCCCAATATTTTCACTCTGCAGTTCGGGTGCCTCCAAGAATTTTAAAATCCGAGCGAAAGCAACTTTTGCCTGAATAACCACCCCAATAACGTCAGGGATAGTTCTAATTGGATCTTGAACAAGGCGTAAAGTTGCCACGAAAGTGAAAACATTATTCGCATGCAAAGGAACGTTAAGAAAATAACATGCTCCGAACGTAGCAGCAGAGACCATAACCGGTGACGACCAAAAGAGAAATGTGTTGTATGCCTTTCTCAATTGCACTGCAGACAACCATTTGAGTTCCTCATTCCGTAATCCTTCTATAGAGTTTTTAAAACTGGTTTCCCATGCATACAACTTCAGTACCTTCATATTCACAAGAGCCTCAGAAATAGCCTTCAATCTCTCATCTTGTGCAACCATTAATTTGCTTTGAAACTTGTGTTGTAACTTTGCAAGTGGTGTATTGCAAAGTACTGTGATAACTATCACAACCAAGGATGCAAGTGTAGCTAGCCCAACTGCACGGAAAAGTATTACCAACGAGATACATAGTTGGAAGCTTGTTGTCCATGTTTGGTGAAACCAGTAAGGAAATTCTCCGATTCTATAAGCATCCACGGTTACATAATTCATTATCTCACCACTAGAGTGCGCCAATCTCGCAGAATTGGACAACCTCAATTGTTTTTTATAGATTGCAGCTGTAAGCAGCGACTTAGCTTTGAGACCGATGAGTCTCGAGCGGAAATACCACTGCCTTTGTGATAGAGATTCTATAATTTTTATAAAGAAAAGTGATATGGCCAACACAAAACCTTGATATTTGAAACTCTCATAACCCTCAGCAACTAATATAAAGGAATTGAGAAGCAAAGGTCCAGAAGAAAGTGCAAGTACCTTGAGCATTGCAAAGAATCCTGACATCAAAATTTCTTTCCAATGGCATAAAACCATTGTCTTCAAAACAGATGGTTGTGAGGATGGATCCTTCTGATTTTGCTTGTTTAATTGCTCTAGAAACATCGAATAACAACTTTCTGCTCTATCTTCCTCCCTCAACATCGGCACATCTTCGTCCTGAAGTGTTTTCTCTTTCCCACTTTTCATCAAAGAATTCAGCCACCAAAATGAAATCCTACTGAAGAATCCAGCTTTCGCAAATAGTGTCACGCGGCTAACGGAATCGTCTTTATTCGACTCACCATTTAAAGGAGCGTAAAGGCTTTCATTGATTTCTCTGTCAGTGTCACTACACTTAGATTCCTTATATGTGCATAATAGCAATAAAATTGCCCCAGGAAAAGATAGAACATCCACTCCTTCTTTGAAGGACAAGTGCATACTAACGATTACATAAAACAAGGATAAAGCACAGTTTATAGCAGAAACTAAGAAGATTAGAATAGAAAAAAACCTTAACCATGCTCTTGGAATTTGTTTAAACTTAAGACTTAATGTTAAACCAACTAACAACCATGTTAATCCCTGAAACAATTCCAGCAACCACAAATCAAGAGGCAATGCCGTTTGGTTTTTCGTCAACTTGTCTTCTAAAATCCAAATGCCATAAAACAAATGCACCAACCCAAGGACACCATTGGTTATGGCAGAAACTAGTTGCAGAGTTGAATATCTTTCCCTATGTATAAGACTCTGACATGGTTTTAATGATGACTTGTGGATGATGATTACAAATAGCAGCACGATGAGAAAAAACACATGAAAGCAAGATATTAAGAAATGGTTGATGCATGTGGAAGGATCAATGAGAAACTTAACATCATAAATACTACAAGACGCACTCCAAAATCCGGCCATTTTCTTTCTCTTCTCTCTGTTCCTTCAAAATCTGTATGAAAAACATCACACTTCACTTCTAGAAAGAAAAAAAAGTTTGGTGTCCGAAACAGACAACCCTCACTTTAATTAATTTCTTATTTTTTTTTTCAATTATTGATGTGTCAGTGTCGAGTTATTATTATCCGTACTCTTGATGGTGAATAAGCAAACCTGTAATAAATAATAGATGATGCTTGAAATTATAGATAACTAAAAGAGAAGAAGAATGTTAAATGATTTAAACTCGTTGTTTTGTCTTACAAATAGATTCTGATTTAATTAATGTTGTCTTACAAATAGAAGAATGGTAGGATGACATTAAATTTCACACCAATATTCTACACTGTATCTTATCATGATGTATTTAATTATGTACAAGTACGCATTTCAAGGTACAAATACAATATTAAAAAATATAAAGTTGAGTATTTTATACGGTGTAGTGTTATACTTTGGTGTCAAATTAGCATTCCACGGTAATATATTGTATGAAAATATTTTCCGCTCAATATGTCATTCCTTATTTCCTTTTTTACTTTTGGTTAAGAAGTGTCATATATCATGATTCAAAATTTGACCATCTCGATGAAAGAGAAAAATAAAGGTAGAAGTTGATTGATGAATGGTGGACCATGGATTGGACACATGAGTTATAACTTCTGAGGTTGAGTTATAATTATAAAAAATTAAAAAAAATTGTCTTTTATAAATATGTACTTTTGATTCTATTTCATTGAAATTGTCAATTCTTAAAGGTCCATTTTCATCTCAAAACACTTATGATATGATTTTTACACTCATATTATACTAAAAAAAACCAACGTGGAACTATACTACCAACACCACTACAACTCCATGCTGAAACATGTGAAAGCTTGAACATGTGAATACCACTCATCACATGACAGTGTTATGGAGCTCCAAGATTCTTTATACTGAACCAAGATTCTTCAATGCTTCATCTGTTTTCAGTCTAATCCAACTGAGCCGTGTCTCTTCATTGCTTTATTCTGGAGCTATATGCTCTTTTGATAACTTGGAGTTAGAAAAAAAATTCATCATATAAAAAATTCATCATATAAAAAATTCATGTATTAGCAAACTAAAAAATATAGCTTCCTGCTACCGTTGAAAGAGACTCTGCAAATGCAAAACATGGTCTAACATGAATATTGTACAACTTTTCTGACAACTCGAGCAGCAACTTCAAATTTGCATCATCATTCATCACAAATTCTATAGGTGAAGGTAAGACATTCAAAATATATCTCATGCTCTCTAGTTTCTAGTATATCAAGTTGAATCTACAAACAAACAACCAATATTTTTCTCAACAAACCTGATATACACAAAATAATGCACCCTTCTAGCATTAGTCAAGTCTAACAATTTGAAGAAAACAACCGGTGACAGTAAAATAATACTCATGCCTCCTGGAATATAGACTATCAATATATGAAAAAAAGCTTCTTCACACTGAAGCATAAAATAAGACACAACCACAATCAGATCAAATATATCAAAAAGATGGAATAGGTAGACCAAAGAAAGATGGTACAATTAAAGAGGCCGTGAAATCATTATTCATCAACGCATCTTTTAGGGACGGTTGTGGGCGGAGGGAGTAGCTTATACAGTATAAGCTAGATGGCTTTTTGCATAGCTGATTTTCTAACAAAAAGAACCCTTTAAGAGAGCCCATCACATGAAAAATTTAAAAAGAAATTGAAGGCTAGAAAGCATATCCATACCAAGTGGTCGTAACCATCCTGTAACTTCTGCGATCCTAGTAGAAACTATATTCTTATCTGATGCCACAAGTCCCTTAAACCGACCAAGACTTTGTCCATCCACTCCTATCAATGACCACAACTTATCATCATCAAACCATTCAACTCTTCCAACACCCAACAATCAGAAAATAATAATAACCATACGCACTGTGATGGGTGGTATTTACATGTTCAAGTTTTCACATATTTCAGCATGGAGTTGTAAGTATAGTCTCACATTAGTTTTTCTTAGTATAATATGAGAATTTATAAAGCTTGAACATCTAAAAATCATAATATAAGTGTCTTGAGATGAATGTGGTTTAAAGTCCCATCTATTTTTCAAAATTGTAATTAATAAATTTATTAAATAACAATTTATTAAATTATTAATTATATAAAAAATTATTAAAAAATAAATTATCCTAATCAATAATTTCACATAATTAAAAATAATTTTTAAATCCTAATTATTACTGTCACCTATGCAAAAGTGAAGGGGACCACAAAAATCCAAATACCATCAAAATTAACTGATTTTGTAATAGGGGGACCAATTATTTAAAATGTCTAAACTAGAGGGACAAAAAGTACATTCAAGTCAATATATTAAAATATTAATTGAAGAAAAGTAAGATTTCTTCCTACTGATCACCCCTCAATTTTGTACGTGTTTCTGACGGTCAACGACGTACTTCGGCTGATTGGAACATGTGTTTCTGATATGGAAAATGGTGAATGAAATCAAGTGCAGTGTCGTCGTGAATGGATCCAGTCAAAATTTTTTGAGTTTTTCGTGTCCTACCGAATCTATTGATTTCTTGGTTAAATTGAACGAAATCAAATAATAGTGTCGCTGTAAATGGATCCACCTAAAATGCCACATGTTTTGTTTCACAAGAATATTGAGGTAGAGAAATTACGCGGTTAACATGGGCCAAGTTGTCACTCGCTCACCTGAGTCTGAGTGTTAGTTCGCTCTGTTATGTATAATAATGGTTGGAACTGATCGCTCGACTGTGTGAGTCGAGAATGGGATACAAACTGCAAGTGCACAGTTCTATCGCGTAGTTTTAAAAGATATCGATCCCACAGGGACTTATGAATCGATATACCGTTATCTAAGGTTACTACGTAAATCTAAGGTGAAAATGTTTGATTGTTTGGGGAAAAACTAAGAGCTAAACTAAGATCTAGATTAAATATTAATAGAACGGATATCGGTATGTAGTTCGTCAAAACTAGGGAATCAAGCCTTTGTCGGTTTCTTGGTTTTAAAATGAATCGTTTCAGTTAACTTTATTGGTTAAAGGTTTTATCTCAAACTCTCGCTCTGTTGAATAAACCATGATTTTATATTAATGTAGCTGTCACTTATAATTAAGTCAAAAACCATATTTTGAAAACAATAAAGTTGCAGAAACTCTTTTTAAGAAAACACTGACCGTTTTAAACACCCTTATCTCAAACTCTCGCTCTGTTGACTTAGGTTATATAATCAAATCCAAATGCTTAACTCTCGTCCTCACATTCAATCTTTAAAAATACTTTTTGGAAAAGGTCAGAATTTAATTAACTCTAAAACTTGCTCTCGCCCTGATCTAGAATTAATGCCTAACTTACACTGTCCAGTTAAAATCTCAAACTCTCGCTCTATTGATTTTAACTTCTTTATGTCCTTTACTTCTGTAAAAAATCTTGTTATTAAACCTGTAAGTTGAGACCGTAAAAAAGATTGATTTTAATTTTAAGTTTAGATAGACCGACTCAGTCTTGATCCCTTATTCTGCTTACTTTAGATACCGATACCTAGGCGAATTAGCCAGACATGCTAAATAAACAGGAATACATATCATGCATAAACAGACTCATTCCAGGCAGATAATATAGATAAATAATAAAACAAAATATTAAATAATGATTAAAGAACCTGAATGCGCAATACAATAGTCTTGAACACTCCACCACAAGCCGGTAGGATTTGTTCTTCGATTCTTCAATTAAATAATAAATTAAACCAAGGAAATAAAACTAGAATCTAACGTAAGGTTAGATCCGATAAAAAGTTGCACAATAGTTTCCGGTGTAGAAACTATTATGCGAAAAATATCTAAATGCTAAAAAGGGAAAGATAAATTGCAAGGGAAAAAGAATGCAGAACTTGCAAAAGAAATAAATAAAACAATGTTAAGTTGCTGGAAAGGAAAAAAATAAGAAAAAGCGTGGAAAGAAAATTTGGCAGAGCTTCGGCAATATGAGCGTGAAAAAAACCGAGAGACTTTTAGGTTTTTGAGATGGCTATTTATAATAGTGTTGGTAACTGCTTTCCGTTTCTCCCATTCTTCAACGTGGCTACATGCACGGCGTGGATATAGGAGACCAACTTCTCAACGTTCTTCTTCAAGTCTTTCTGAGGGCGTTACTTGCGCCAAAAAGGTAGTGGAATTGTGTGACGCTCGTCACACTATGTGTGACGTCCGTCACAAGGCTGTTTTGCGTGACGCTCGTCACGCACCCTGTGACGTCCGTCACAGGCACAGCGTTGGTGACTTGTGCGCTTTGGGCTGGGCTTTGGCATTTGGTCCCTTTTCTCTCCTTTTTGCACCTCCTTTTCTTCCATTTTCACTTGTTCTTCAAAATAGACTACCTGCGACAATTAGGAAGAAAATACCACGTAATATCTCATAAAATGCAGTAAACCGAAATAAATAGTCATAGAATTTAATGGAATTAAGTCATAAAATATGATATAATTTCGTGTTATCAAACTCCCCCATACTTAGATCTTTGCTTGTCCTCAAGCAAAAATTCAGTATAGAAATCGTTTTCAAAAATTTAGCCAGGCGAAGTTTCAAAACACACATCAATTCGTAATAGGTTGCAAATGGATTTTGTTTAGAAGCAATTTTGAGTTTAGTCTTGACATCAACAACTACCGTTACAACTTAGATAACCCTACCTTATGCAAATCAGTTCAAGTACTGCCATTATAGCTATCCTAGTTCCTTTACTTTTATTTCACCCGCTTTCATTCTAGCGAAATCACATTAAGCCCTTTATCTTTTCGCGCACATAGTGGAGTAACCGGTTAGTGATTATGATCCGCTTTTAGCTAGAAGTTCTGGTACATAAGTCGGATAACTTCGTTATTCAGTCCATTGCAAATTGTGGGGGATCGAACCGTAGTCCGCCCTACCGAGTTCAGTACCAGATACCTACTGAACCAACTCATAATGGATTTTTCATATTGTGTTTTTGCATGATCTGCAACCTTTAGATTAAATGATCTGGTAAGGATCACCTAATTTAATTAGTGCATTTCCTGATATATTCATATATTTTATGTTACTTTGGGAGTCATTCACTTATATTCATCGGTTCTCCACGTAGTTTGCTATTAAGATGGTGCTGACTTCTCGTATAAACTACTCGGGGGTTACTCTAAAGCTAAAAGTTCGAGGGATTTGTATAATAGATACTTATCCTGATCTAACATGTTGAGGTTCTCAGAGCGTTGTTATGGTAATGGTTTTTTTGTGTCTTGATTTCACTCAAGTTTTATAAAGTAAGCAACCTTTATGCTTATTGGGTGTGTTAATTTTTTTTTTTTATGGCTCAAGAAAATTGAGGGGAATAGATAATAGAAATATTTCACACTAGGGGCTTAACTTAAAATTATAAATTTTTTTTTTTTTTTTTTTAGATAATAAGGAAGGGAAATAACAATGAAAGGGAAAATAACATACTTGAAGAATGGAAATGGAAGGAACAAGTTTACCCCCCCATACTTAAATTAAACATTGTCCCCAATGTTTTAAGGAAATGAAATACAAGATGGAAAGGAAAAAGAAACTACAACTAAGGTTGTCTTCCGCCTCTGGTTCTTGGACCTGGTGATCTCTGACGTAAGTCTAAGTTGTCGAACCTGCTGAACAACTCAGTAAACCGCTGGTCGACTATGGCATTCCTAGCGTCTTGTTGCTGTTGCATTTGATGCATCATCTGCAGCATCTCGACATTCTGTGCCTGCATTCCATCGATAGCATCCATAATGTCGTCGTTGGTTGCAGGCCTTCTTCGTCGACGACGTTGGGAGGATGGGCCAGTTGTATTGCCGGAAGGGTTGAGCGGGACTGACTGTTGTGTAGGCGGATGATCACCTTGTTCCATTTCTTCAAACTCATCTGTTTGCGGGTTTGTTTGTGAAGGCTCGGTGGTTTCAGGAGCGTTTAGATCATAGAGGTGGCGGTTGGTGTTTGTGACATCGGTGAGGCCAGTATTTGGTAGAACAACGCTTGGGACTGCCTGGTTGTTCACCATAAGATAATATCCTCCGCCTACTCTGTTCTTAATCAAGCGGCTGGATCGACAGTAGCTGGTATCCATAGATAGGGGAGGTAGGGATTCTAAAGTTTGGAGCTTATCCCCTAGGTTTAGGCCAAGTGCGATGGTGGTGATTAATCCACCAATTATAAAAGGTTGCCTGCCTCTAGCACATAAGGTGCGGATATGATGAAAGAGAAAGGAGGCGGCGTTTACCTGAGTATCTGGTTCGAAGACGCACTGGAGGAAAAATAGCTCCTTTGAGTTGACCTTGCTGTTGTTTGGCCTTCCAAAAACTGTGTTTTGCAAGATGCGGATGAAGTACCGGATAGTGGGGTTATGTATATGGGAGAGAAGGAGTTCTTCCCAGTTGTAGGTATCTATACCGGAAATTTTCTTAAAAAGGCCAAAAACGCCAACTGTGTTCCAGTTTGAGGTTGGAGGGATTCTGGCATGCAGCAGACCTTCTGTGGGAAATTGTAGCATGGTACTCAATTGGTTTTGGGTTAGAGAGTACTCGGTGTTAAACATACGGAAGGTTGCCGTACCGGTTAGAAATTCGTCTTCACCGACGGGAGTGGTGTAGTCATATGAACTTAAGAATTCTAAGGTTAGGGATGGGTAGGTGGGTTGGTTATGAGTGCAAAGGAAGGTTAAGTTGGCTTGACGGAGCATCCATTCGATACCTTGGAGTAGGCCTAATTGTTGTAAACAAGGTAAATCGGGGTACCTGGTGGAAACGACGCCTCGCTGTTGGAAACGCTCGAATTGCTCCCTCTGATAATTGTCATCTACGGATCGGAAGATGATATTTCCGAAATTTTGATTTCCCGCCATTGTGATGAATTTTTGAAGGGATGATTTGGAAAGAAAAAGAAATGTATTTGATATGAGAGAATTGTTTTGTGGTGAATGAAGGAAGGTTTGGTGGGTATTTATAGGAGAAGAATTTGGAAGGTGGAAAGAAAAAGTGGTTGAAAAGTAATTAAGTGTGGTTAAATGAAAAGTGAATGGGGAAGGTAAAAAGTTAAAGTGTAACGTTCGTCTCCAACGGCTCCTTAACGTTCACTAGTCTGAGGAGTGTTACGCTCGTCACAGGGCTGTGACGCTCGTAACAGGCAATAGGCGTGCCGTCCGTTATGGGTAGTGTGACGCTCGTCACACTTCCTTTTTGGAAAGGCTTAGTGGCGCTTCACAGAATTACTTTGGTAGCGTATTTTAATGTTTCATTCTGTTTATGATCAGTTTAGTCTGCAATTTAATTTATTGCGCACGCTTACTTGCTTTGTATAATAATAATAATAGGTAACAACAGTAGAGCATAATAGCCATTGCATAATAAAATTAACTAAACAGCTTCAATAAAAATGATCATAATGTATTACAGGGAAGGAAAACAATGAAATGAAAGAGAAATAAACATGAATTCAAATAACATTAATAAATAAATCTAACTTAAAACTAAATAACTTAGGAAAATAACTAAACTTTATCCCTCTGTACGATCTCTGGCCGGAGGAGCAAAAGAGTTAACATGATGTAGCAATTCGTGAAACTGATTCGTCATGCTGCTCATGTATCCTAGAACTTCATCTCTCATGTTAGTAAATTCTCCTCTAAGGGCGTCTTGTTCTGACATCAAAGCTTCAATGGCTGTGTTATAATCAGTTCCGGGCATATGATGCCGGAGGTCAGGTATGGCTGATTCTTCGGTCGGAACAGGCTGAGGAGGGGGGTCAATATCATGATAGCCGGATGGTGTCTGAGGGTCAGATTCAGCAAGGGAGATCTGGTCAACATAATTCTCATAGTCATCACAAATCTCATAATCCTGGATGGATTCAGTGGATCCAGCAGGAGTTGGGGTTTCATTCAGGTTATAGAGCCAGTTCCTTTGGTTATGAACACTAGTCCTAGGATCGGGCATGGTGAATAGGCAGAGAACCTGGTTATCAATAATAAGCTCAAACTCATCAGACCCTAGGTTTGCTATAAACATAGTGTTGAAGAGGAAAGGTATACTCATAGTAGTAATGCCACAAAAAGGGTTAAGGTCAAGCATAGGCTGACGTAATCCAATAGCATTACCTATCATAGTTATCAAACCGCCTATTCTAATGGGTGCTCGCTCATCCTGGATAAGGTGGTCCAAATTAGCTAACATAAAAGTAGCACCGTTCACTGGACGGTTCTGGGAAGCACAAAATATGATGAAGAGTTCATCACGTGAAACTGAAGTACTATTTGGCTTCTCCCCAAATAAAGTGTGGGTCAGGATCTTATGGAAATAGCGAAAAGCCGGGTTATGTATGTTTCCAGAGAGAAACTCATGTTCTTCGGGCTCATCATTTCCAGTCAGCTTACCCCAAAAGTGTTCAAGCTCTCTATATTCAAAAAGTTCTTCCTGGCTTACAGTGAATGTATCAAAGGAGGTAGGGAAACCCAAAAGGTTGGTAAAGTCTCTAATATTAAATTGGTACTCCATATTGAACATTCTGAACTGGATAAAACCTCTGCTAATTCCTTTTCCATGGCTGGGTAGATAGATTAATGAACTAAGGAATTCTAGTGTGAGTCTCCGGTAGGTGGTGAAATGTCTCAGGATAGGGGATGTCTCCCATCCTATCTGACTCAGCAAATACAGGACACTCTGTCTCAGTCCAAGGGCAGTCATAGCCCAATCATCAGCATATAAACTAGGTAGCATCTCTCTAGCGGCTAATTCTTCAAACTTTTGTTTCTGAGCCATTCCTCTGAACTTGATACCCATACGATCAAAATGTCCCATCTGGTTAGTGTTAGCTAGAGAAAAGAAAACATGAGTTTAAGTCAGGATTTGGCCAAATGCCGAAAGAAGGAAAAAAAATATTATTATAAAAATTTTTTTTTTCTTTTTAAATAAATCAAGAATGAATACTAAACAGAAATTAAAAGAATAATTAAGAAAGAAATAGGGAAATGATAATAATAGAATAATAAAATAACAAATTAATTTGTGGGTTGTCTCCCACTAAGCGCTTTGTTTAAATGTCGCAAGCTCGACAAAGAAACTGTTAAATATAGTCTATGAGTCCTGGGGGCGTTTCGTCTAAGTGTAGAATTTGCGAATCCTCGTTGGTTTCCGCATAGTGATAGTGTTTCAGACGTTGCCCGTTTACGGTGAACGGTTCTGTAGATTGTCCTTTTATTTCTACTGCTCCACTGGGAAAGATTTTAGTGATATGAAAAGGTCCTGACCATCTGGATCGTAGTTTTCCCGGGAATAACTTTAGTCTAGAGTTAAATAAAAGTACTGCGTCGCCTTGCTTGAAGATTTTCCTTGATATACGCTTGTCATGCCATTGTTTTGTTCTTTCTTTATAGATTTTGGCATTTTCATAGGCGTCTCTTCTGAGTTCCTCTAATTCGTTTATGTCAAGGATTCTCTTTTCACCGGCGGCTTTATAATTCAAATTTAAATTTCTAATAGCCCAATAGGCTTTATGTTCTAATTCTACCGGGAGGTGACAGGATTTTCCATAAATGAGCTTAAATGGGGTCGTCCCTATGGGAGTTTTATAAGCAGTTCGGTATGCCCACAAAGCTTCTGGTAATTTCAATGACCAATCTTTCCTTGAAGTGGCGACCGTTTTTTCTAGTATTTGCTTGATTTCTCTGTTAGATACTTCCACTTGTCCACTGGTTTGAGGGTGGTAAGGTGTTGCTATCCTATGTCTCACTCCATATTTAAGTAGTAGTTTTTCGAGTACCTTGGATATAAAGTGTGATCCACCATCACTGACTACTATTCTTGGGATGCCAAATCTCGGAAATATTATATTTTTAAAGAGTCTAGTTACTACTCGGGTGTCATTTGTTGGAGAAGCTATAGCTTCGATCCACTTTGATACGTAGTCAACTGCCACGAGTATGTATTTGTTACCGAAAGAGGATGGGAAAGGTCCCATGAAGTCTATCCCCCACACGTCGAAAATCTCTACTTCCAAAATACCTTTTTGTGGCATCTCGTCACGTCTAGATATGTTTCCCGTGCGTTGACATCTGTCACACTCCTTAATAGCCGCATGTACGTCTTTCCATATAGTTGGCTAATAGAAGCCAGCTTGTAGGATTTTAGAGCAGGTCTTGGATGTACTTGTGTGTCCACCATAAGGAGCGGAGTGACAGTGTTGGATTATATTTTCTACCTCTTCTTCGGGTATACATCAACGGAAAATACCATCGGGGCCTCTTTTGAAAAGTAAGGGATCATCCCAGTAATAGTGTTTTATGTCGTGGAAGAATCGTTTCTTCTGCTGGTAAGATAAAGTAGGTGGAACTATTCCGGCAGCTAAATAATTGACTAGATCAGCGTACCATGGTGTGACAGATATAGCTAAGGTGGTTTCTACTTGTATGTCGGAGTTGTTCTCTTCCAAAGTAGCTATAAGTTTTTCGTACGAGAAATCATCATTAATTGATGTTCTTTCCGGTTCAAGGTTCTCAAGTCTAGAGAGGTGGTCTGCTACTACGTTTTCAGTTCCTTTCTTATCCTTGATTTCTAAGTCGAATTCTTGTAGCAACAAGATCCATCTTAGGAGTCTAGGTTTAGCATCTTTTTTTGTTAAAAGGTACCTGATAGCAGCGTGATCGGTATAAACTATTATTTTGGCTCCTACCAAGTAAGAACGAAATTTATCTAGCGCAAATACCACTGCTAGGAGTTCTTTCTCGGTTGTGGCATAATTCATTTGCGCTTCATCCAGGGTTCTGCTAGCGTAATATATAACGTGAAGCTTTTTATCCTTTCTTTGTCCTAGAACAGCACCTACAGCATAATCACTGGCATCGCACATTATTTCGAATGGTTCATTCCAGTCTGGTGTCTGCATAATGGGTGCTGAGATCAATGCTTGTTTAAGAGTTTGAAATGCTTTTAAACAGTTATCGTCGAATATGAATTCAGCATCTTTCATCAACAGTCCGGTTAAGGGTTTAGTTATCTTAGAGAAGTCTTTGATGAATCGTCGGTAAAAACCGGCGTGTCCTAAAAAGCTTCGTACTTCTCTCACGGTTCTTGGGGGTTGAAGATTTTCGATTACCTCTATCTTGGCTTTGTCTACTTCAATTCCTCTGTTCGAGATGATGTGTCCTAAAACAATTCCTTCTTGTACCATAAAGTGGCACTTTTCCCAATTAAGTACTAAGTTTACTTTTACACATCGCTCAAGAACTCTTTCTAGGTTTTCAAGGCATTCTTCGAAACTTTGTCCGTATACAGAAAAGTCATCCATAAATACTTCCATGATGTTTTCGAGAAAGTCGGCGAATATTGCCATCATGCATCTTTGAAAAGTTGCAGGGGCATTACACAGACCAAACGGCATTCGTCTATAAGCGAAGGTACCAAAAGGGCATGTGAATGTTGTCTTTTCTTGGTCATCAGGGTGAATTGGTATTTGAAAGAAGCCTGAATAACCGTCTAGATAACAGAAATGTGAATGTTTAGCTAATCGTTCTAACATTTGGTCAATGAATGGTAAAGGGAAATGATCTTTTCGGGTTGCTTTGTTTAGTTTCCTATAATCAATGCACATTCTCCATCCCGATTCGATTCGTTTAGTTATAGTTTCTCCTTTTTCGTTTTCAATAACGGTTATGCCTCCTTTCTTTGGTACAACGTGTACAGGACTGACCCATTTGCTATCGGGTATAGGATATATAATACCTGCTTCCAATAACTTGGTTATTTCTTTCTTTACTACCTCACTTAGGATCGGATTTAGTCTTCTCTGGTGTTCCCTAGAGGTTTTACAGTCTTCTTCTAACATGATGCGGTGCATACAAATAGAAGGGCTTATTCCTTTAAGATCGGTGATGTGGTATCCTAGTGCGGTTGGATATTTTCTTAAGATATGTAGGAGTTTTTCTGTTTCGAGTCTTCCTAGATCTGCATTAACTATCACAGGTCGTTCAAGTTCTAAGTCTAGGAATTCATATCTCAGATTTTTGGGAAGTGTTTTCAAATCAGGGGTTGGTTTGTTAAGACACTGCGTAGGATCCGGTGTTATTGCTAGGCATTGTTTAGATTTGTCCTCTAAAAGATAGTCTGATGATTTGTCTTCTCCTGACTCTGCTTCTTTTATGCATTCATCGATGATATCCATGAAGTAACATGTATCTTCTATTGCAGGTGCTTTCAAGAATTGGGAAAGAATGAATTCAATTTTCTCTTCACCTACTTCGAAGGTGAGTCGTCCTCGTTTTACGTCTATGATTGCACCGGCAGTTGCTAAGAATGGTCTTCCTAGTATAATAGGTGTAGTATCATCTTCTCTAATGTCCATAATTGTGAAGTCAGTGGGAATGTAAAACTGACCTATGCGTACGGGAACGTTTTCAAGGATTCCTACAGGATATTTGATGGAACGATCTGCTAATTGCACAGACATTTTGGTCGGTCTTAATTCTCCCATTTCCAGTTTCTTACATATGGATAAAGGCATAACGCTAATTCCGGCTCCTAAATCGCATAAGGCTTTGTCGATGACAAATTTTCCTATGTGACAGGGTATAGAGAAACTACCCGGATCCTTGAGTTTAGGGGGCATGTTTTGGATTATAGCGCTACATTCGGCAGGGAGTGTAACGGTTTCGCTATCCTCAAGTTTCCTCTTATTAGAAAGAATTTCTTTTAAGAATTTAGCATATGAGGGCATCTGCGTAATAGCTTCGGTAAACGGAATTGTAACGTTTAATTGTTTAAGGAGATCAACAAATTTTCTAAATTGGCCTACATCTTTGGTTTTAACAAGCCTTTGAGGGTAGGGTATGGGTGGTTTGTAAGGTGGTGGAGGTACATAAGGTTCCTTCTTTTCTAGGGTTTCCTTATTACTCTCTTCCTTTTCCTTAGGTTCACTTTCCTCAGTTGATTTCTTAGGGTTTTGGTTTTCTATCCTTGGGTCAGACGGTCCTTCCACTTCCGTTCCACTTCTTAATATAATTGCATGAGCTTGGCTTCTCGGATTAGGTTGGGGCTGTCCAGGGAATGTACCAGTTGGTGCAGCAGTAGGTGCTTGTTGTTGAGCTACTTGAGATATTTGCGTTTCCAGCATTTTGTTATGGGTAGCCAAGGCATCTACTTTGCTTGCTAGTTGTTTAAGTTGTTCGCCAGTGTGTATGTTCTGGTTTAAGAAATCTTTATTGGTTTGTTGTTGGGATGCTATAAAGTTTTCCATCATGATTTCCAAGTTGGATTTTCTAGGGGTATTATTGTTAGGATTCGGTTTCTGATATCCTGGAGGTATAGATGGGGCTTGATTTGGAGACTGTCCAGGTGCGTATAAAGCATTATTACTCTTATATGAAAAGTTTGGATGGTTCTTCCAATTTGGGTTATAGGTATTCGAGTAGGGGCTTCCTTGAGCATAGTTTACTTGCTCTGCTTGGATTCCAGTCAAGAGTTGACATTCCGCAGGAGTGTGGCCTTGGATTCCACAGACCTCGCAATTCGGAGTTATAGCAACCACGGCGGCTGGAGGTGATACGTTTAAACTTTCAATTTTCTGGACCAAAGCATCCACTTTTGCATTAACGTGATCAAGGTTACTTATCTCGTACATGCCAGTTTTCGGTTGAGGTTTTTCCACCGTTGTTCGTTCGGTTCCCCACTGATAGTGATTTTGGGCCATGCTCTCGATAAGCTGGTAAGCATCAGCATAAGGTTTGTTCATTAGTGCACCACCTGCAGCGGCGTCTATTGTTAACCTTGTATTGTATAAGAGACCATTATAAAATGTGTGAATTACTAACCAGTCTTCCAAACCATGGTGTGGGCAAAGTCTCATCATGTCTTTGTATCTTTCCCATGCTTCGAAAAGAGATTCGTTGTCTTTCTGTTTAAATCCGTTTATCTGGGCTCTTAACATAGCTGTTTTGCTTGGCGGAAAATATCGGGCAAGAAAAACTTTCTTCAACTCGTTCCATGTGGTGACTGAGTTGGAAGGAAGTGATTGAAGCCATCTTCTAGCGCTATCTCTTAATGAGAAAGGAAAAAGACGAAGTCGAATTGCCTCTGAAGTGACACCATTAGCTTTAACAGTATCAGCGTATTGGACAAATACGGATAAATGAAGGTTTGGATCTTCGGTAAGATTTCCAGAGAATTGGTTCTGTTGCACAGCTTGCAACAGCGAAGGTTTAAGTTCGAAGTTGTTTGCTTCGATTGCGGGCGGAGCAATACTTGAATGCGGTTCATCTTGCGATGGAGCGGCGTAATCTCTAAGAGCACGAGCTGGTTCTGCCATCTCGGGTATCGAAGGAAAAATGTTTTTGAAATCAGGAAGGTCTATAGGAGGGAGATTGTTTTCAGCACGATATTCCCGAATTCATCGTAAGACTCGGAGATATAGTTCGATATCGTTGATTCGTAAATAGAGCGGTTCGCCTTGAGAGCGAGTGCGTGGCATACAAATCAACGAAAGAAAGAATAGAAGAAAAAGAAACCTTAGTCTCTACAGCGTAACGGAAGAGTTACAATATCGATTAAATAGAAGATCCCCGGCAACGGCGCCAAAAACTTGATCGCTCGACTGTGTGAGTCGAGAATGGGATACAAACTGCAAGTGCACAGTTCTATCGCGTAGTTTTAAAAGATATCGATCCCACAGGGACTTATGAATCGATATACCGTTATCTAAGGTTACTACATAAATCTAAGGTGAAAATGTTTGATTGTTTGGGGAAAAACTAAGAGCTAAACTAAGATCTAGATTAAATATTAATAGAACGGATATCGGTATGTAGTTCGGCAAAACTAGGGAATCAAGTCTTTGTCGGTTTCTTGGTTTTAAAATGAATCGTTTCAGTTAACTTTATTGGTTAAAGGTTTTATCTCAAACTCTCGCTCTGTTGAATAAACCATGATTTTATATTAATGTAGCTGTCACTTATAATTAAGTCAAAAACCATATTTTGAAAACAATAAAGTTGCAGAAACTCTTTTTAAGAAAACACTGACCGTTTTAAACACCCTTATCTCAAACTCTCGCTCTGTTGACTTAGGTTATATAATCAAATCCAAATGCTTAACTCTCGTCCTCACATTCAATCTTTAAAAATACTTTTTGGAAAAGGTCAGAATTTAATTAACTCTAAAACTTGCTCTCGCCCTGATCTAGAATTAATGCCTAACTTACACTGTCCAGTTAAAATCTCAAACTCTCGCTCTATTGATTTTAACTTCTTTATGTCCTTTACTTCTGTAAAAAATCTTGTTATTAAACCTGTAAGTTGAGACCGTAAAAAAGATTGATTTTAATTTTAAGTTTAGATAGACCGACTCAGTCTTGATCCCTTATTCTGCTTACTTTACATACCGATACCTAGGCGAATTAGCCAGACATGCTAAATAAACAGGAATACATATCATGCATAAACAGACTCATTCCAGGCAGATAATATAGATAAATAATAAAACAAAATATTAAATAATGATTAAAGAACCTGAATGCGCAATACAATAGTCTTGAACACTCCACCACAAGCCGGTAGGATTTGTTCTTCGATTCTTCAATTAAATAATAAATTAAACCAAGGAAATAAAACTAGAATCTAACGTAAGGTTAGATCCGATAAAAAGTTGCACAATAGTTTCCGGTGTAGAAACTATTATGCGAAAAATATCTAAATGCTAAAAAGGGAAAGATAAATTGCAAGGGAAAAAGAATGCAGAACTTGCAAAAGAAATAAATAAAACAATGTTAAGTTGCTGGAAAGGAAAAAAATAAGAAAAAGCGTGGAAAGAAAATTTGGCAGAGCTTCGGCAATATGAGCGTGAAAAAAACCGAGAGACTTTTAGGTTTTTGAGATGACTATTTATAATAGTGTTGGTAACTGCTTTCCGTTTCTCCCATTCTTCAACGTGGCTACATGCACGGCGTGGATATAGGAGACCAACTTCTCAACGTTCTTCTTCAAGTCTTTCTGAGGGCGTTACTTGCGCCAAAAAGGTAGTGGAATTGTGTGACGCTCGTCACACTATGTGTGACGTCCGTCACAAGGCTGTTTTGCGTGACGCTCGTCACGCACCCTGTGACGTCCGTCACAGGCACAGCGTTGGTGACTTGTGCGCTTTGGGCTGGGCTTTGGCATTTGGTCCCTTTTCTCTCCTTTTTTCACCTCCTTTTCTTCCATTTTCACTTGTTCTTCAAAATAGACTACCTGCGACAATTAGGAAGAAAATACCACGTAATATCTCATAAAATGCAGTAAACCGAAATAAATAGTCATAGAATTTAATGGAATTAAGTCCTAAAATATGATATAATTTCGTGTTATCAGGAACTTGAAAGAGGAACTTGTCTCAAATGTAATTGTTAGGTAGGTGAAGTGAAAAGTAGACATTTCATATGGTTTCCATGGTCTTGATCTCGCTGTTGGTAAAGTTCCACGCGACAATATTGGTTGCTTCAACAGAGTTGAAGCTGACTTGTTTATTAGGAACAAATATTCTTGGCAGAGATTCTTGAACAAGTTACTTGAAGCATAAAAGAATAGTGAATTATGGTATTTAAAATTTGAAATTAATTTTATATCTTTTTCTATTAAGACCGTATTAATAATTTTAGGTGAGTAATTTACAGCAGAAATAAAACACTAAATGTCTTGTCTCGAAGTTAATTGGATGTAACTGGGGCCGTTCCCGACCAAAGGTTTGTTCCCCTTCCTTTACTAGATGAAAACCCAGTCATAGGTAGACGCGTGGTCAACCCACCACGACATCTGGAGTGGCTAGCTGTTAGACAGTTATTTTTTATGGGGAATTGATTAGTTTAGCCAGACGTACAAAACATTTATGACAACACCCCTCACTTTATATGGAGAAGTGATCGCTTTATCCGGACGTACAAAGCATCTTAGACAACACCCTTGACTTTATGTAGGGGATTGATTATTTTAGTTGGTCATACAAAGCATCTCAGAAAGCACCCCTAACTTTATATGTGTCGGGCATCAATATCCTTGATCGTACCCTGAATTTCCCTATTGATATAAATAATCATAAATAAAATAATTTTTTAGAAAGAATCACTCTTATTTTGCGGTTGGCATGTATACATGTATACAAGCGATACATAATTCAAGCATAGTGTTCTATGATTAAAGAATAGGAAACATAATCAGGAGGGTTGTCCACCTCTTATTCATGCGTTCTTTTTTGGTTGGTTCAAACACTTTTCGGAGGATAGATTCCCATCCTATCGAATTTTTCGATGAAGGAAGTGACATTGACCTCAATGGTTATACCTTATCCCTAATCTTTCTAAAGATTCTGGTATATTCTTTTTGCTCCTTTTAGGTCAGTACTGATGGTTGTCGGTTCTCTCTGTAGGTTGTGATACTTAAGGTTGAGGTGGACCGGTGAAGCAACAACATCCAGTATGGCTGCAAAGGATTGTCCTAAGATACAGTTGCAAACACTCCTGCAAGGAACAACAATACATTTAGAATTTATTGTCTGAATGTACTTTCCATTGCCAACATAAACCATCAACTCCACATATCCCCAGAGATGAGTAGTGGTTCTGTTGAACTCTTAGAGATCAGAGCCTTCGTATGGCAGTAAACTGTTATGGTCTAGCTTTATTATCTTGAATAACTCCGAGTACATGATATCATAGTGAAGCTAGCAGAAATATACCCGAACGTATCGCACGCTCGAACATACAACAGAGTCGCCATCGAACTTTATTTATCCCCAAAGGGAAGGGAAAACATCGATAAAACCCGGGGAAAAGAGATATGATGGGTAAGGAAGTCGGTTATGCAAGGGGAATGTATTAGCACCCCAAACATCCATGGTACTCCATGGGAATCGTTTTGATTGTTCTCACTTGAATAGGTGTTATATCTAAAGATTACTCACAAAAGAATGGGAAAGGAAAAGAAATAGATAAATTGCTCGGTGAGGATTGGAGCCCTCATGCCTACGTATCCTCATAGTGCAATGAGGAATTTAGAGTTCGTAGTTCAAAGAACTAGAGGCAGGAGGTGAAAAGAATTGTGATAAAGGTATGGTTTGAACCAAAGAATAGTGTTTTGAACTCCAACAGGGGTGAAAAGATGAACCCAAGAATAAGGTGGCTATTACCAATACGTGGAGCAGCAGGCCGCCACTATAAGGTAAAACCGAAAAGGAAGGAATTAAGTGTTTGAGGTTGTAGCCCAAACATCTCTTGGTTCACAAGGTGACGCAAGAAGGAGCACAAATAGGTAGTGTATTTGGCTCAAAGATAACTGGTATCTCACATGGAGTGAATGAAGGTAAAATATGAGTGCATCGTGGATATGAACGGAATGAAGTGACCAAAGTCACCGAATTTGAGTATTTGGTGATAAGTGAATGAAGAAGTGTTATTTGAAATCAGAAGGTGAAAGTGTATTGGAATCCATAAGAGAAATGGGATTTCTACCATAGAGGGAAACAACTTTAACAGATACGTGGACTAGCAGGTCGCCACTATAGGGTGTTTAGCCAAAAAAAGGAAGGAATTATATGTTTGAGGTTGTATCCCAAACAACTCTAGGTAGAAAGGCGGACTACATTAGGTGTCATAAAAGGGTATATGGAATTCCAAGGAAATCGGATTTCGATGTCAAAGGAATAATATGTCACTGGGTGAACGATTTATGATCGAAGGTAGATAATGGATAATTGGATAGTGAAAGACATGGATGGTGCCCTAAGGCGAAGGAGGAATAATTAGAAGTATGCTCTCCAAGGATTCGCATCCTCGTGCCTACATATTCTCATCGTGCAATGAGAAAGTCAGAGCAATTGTAGTTCGGAACCACGAGAATAGAGAGAAAGGACATTTGTCTAAGCAACGGGGGCTCACAAGACAAACAACAATTCAAGGAATGATTGCAGTACTGTATAGTACAAGGAATATTATGACTTGCTGGGGAAACAAACAGTTCGAGATCAATGAAGGATAGTGGTATCTTGGATCCAAGAAAGAGATAGACTCTCAATCGAATAGCAAGATAGGCATTTACCAATACGTGGACTAGCAGGCCGCCACTATAAGGTAAATCCAAAAAGAAAGACTGAATTAAATGTTTGGGTTTATAGCCCAAACAACTCTTGATTAAGGAGATGGACTGTCGTTAAGACATCCCAACAGGATAGACAAGGAGTCCAAGGGGAAGTAAGATTGATCTCAAAAAGATGGTATAAAATGATGAATATGATTGATTGATGAATAAGGTAGCGAAAGATTAGGTAGATTGATAAATAAGATAGCTTGCGAAGAATCTGAATTCTTCTGCCTACGTATCCTTATAGTGCAATGAGGAAATCAGAGCTTTCGTAGTTCAGCCCACTAGGGCTGAAAACGAGATGATTGATTAGGCAAAAGAAGTAGAATTGATTGAAATGAAGGATGGATTATAAATAAGGTAGGGATAGATAAGATATCTCGCGGAGAATCTGCATTCTTCTTCCTACGTACCCATATAGTGCAATAAGGAAATCAGAGTGTTCGTAGTTTATCCCACTAGGACTGAAAGCGAAGGTGATTGGAGGCAAAAGAATAGTGATAGAATGATTGAATGTAAGAGTGGAATAAACTTGATATTTATTTGATAAGAATCACACTAAAGTCTATGAGTAAAGGTGGATACGATAAGCAACGAGCCAAATGTCTCGCACCCAAAGATATCCAGAATGAGTGTAGGAAAGCTTCAGTCTCATTCCTTATCTACCACTTAAGGCTCATGGCGTGTAACTCTCGTCTTAACTTTCAAGTGGAGAGAAGAGAATCTTTGTAGTTGCTTGTGTTGATGAAGACCTTATCAATCGTTCGATTTGAATTGTACTAAAGTCTATGAATAGAGGTGAATACGATGAGCGTTGGGTCATTTGTCCCATACCCAAAGATACTCAGAATGGGGGTAGGAATACTTCAGTCACATTCCTTCTCTATTGCTTAAGGCTCGTGTCGTACAACTTGATTCATGATTGATAAGTTATTGATATAGTCCTTGCTTGTTGCATGATGCTTTATGAAGAGAGAGACTTGTCAATCGTATGGTTAGAAATGTGCTAAAGTCTATGAATAGAGGTGAGTACGATGAGCGTTGGGTCATTCGTCTCATACCCAAAGATACTCAGAATGGGGGTAGGAATACTTCAGTCCCATTCCTTCTCTATTGCTTAAGGCTCGTGCCACACACTTCTAACCTTGACTTGACAAGTTTTTGAAGATTCCACCTTTGATATGCTTGTATAATTTGCTGCTTGGTATGACTGAGGATGCCTTGATTGAAGATCTTGACTTGAGGCTTCGAGCTCCACAGCTTAGAAGAAAAGTCTTTTGGTCACTCAAATTAGACTGTGGGATTATACAAGTTCAAAGGATTTAATTGATCAAAATTGCTTTTGATCAATTTAATCATGGGTTTATTTTGGTTTAGGGAACTAGGTTTGAATCTAATCAACTGGTTAGCATTGTTAGAAACTATCCTAAGGGATCATGTCATGGTTAGTCAAATTTTTTATTAAACTTCTAGGTACAAATCCTAAGGGAACATACAATTGCTAGGAATTGATTAAAATTCTAATGTCAAGTTCTAGTCCTAAGGGATCATGTCATTATGGATAAAATGCCCCAAAATTATCCCTAAAGGGTAAAATGGTCATTTCATAAAAATATTCAATCACGAACACAAATTTATTTCTAATTAAAGTTTAATTGGAAACTACAAATTGATTAAGCCCTAAATTTTAAAAGTAACCTAATGTTCAAGAATTAACTAAATTCTAACTATTTTCTAATTCTTAATCTAACTAAACTATATTAAAATCTAATTAAAAACTATACAAAAATCCAATTAATTCCTAAATTCTAATTAAAATCTAAAGCCTAATTAAACCTAATTAAAATACTAACAAAACAATTACAAAAAATATCAACACAAAATAAAATGGAATTAAAGGTAATTAAAATGTTGGGCCAAGGGGGGTGCAGGCCCTGAATAGAGTGCATAATTTAGCAAAGGTGTTTTGGGGCCTAACAAAATGAGCCCAAATAACAATAAGTGTAGTTGGGTTCAGTAAGTATTAAGCAAACTAGGGGTGTGGAAAGCAAACTATTGGACTTAATGGTTAAGCCCGACAAAAATTGCAAAGGGAAGTGCAAAAATTCAGCAAACTTATTTGGTCTTCTCTACACATCCACTTCCAATTTTCATGTCAAAAATGAACCACCACCGGAGCTCCGGCACCACCGCGTTCAAGAAAAAGCACCAGTTTCTTACTCCTCTCAACCTCTTCTATCCCAATCCCTCATCCGTTCTTACCACAAATTAATTAATTCTGGAAATTGAGCAATTAAAGTCAAGAACCCTAAGCACAAAATCTGTAATTAAATGGAGGTGGAGGAGAGTCAAGCCATCAAACCTTGGGGTTTTGATTCTCCATTATATAAGCTACAATGTGGTATCAAAAATTCAACAAACAAGCAAAGATGAAGATTCACCGACCTACAAGATGGAGGATTGTCTACGAACTTGTTGAAATTTGGAGGTGATGAAGATGAAGAAGAGAAAACCAGAGGCATGCTCCACTTAACCTTTAATCTTCTACTTCTACTATGAACTCCTCCTCTTCAAGAATCAACTCTGAAAAATTCTGAATTGAATTGTTGTTATTGATGTTGATTATGTGAATGTAGGGATGCTTGTTGAGTGCAAGAGGTTTAGCTCAATTGATAACAAACTTCAATGTGAAGCTTTCTCCAATGGTGATTTGATATTTGGTGTAGGGTGAAGAATTGGAGAAGATGAAGTGATAAAAGTTGAATTTGCAATGAGTAATTTGAGAGTGATGATCCCAATATGATATTTTTCTCCCCCTTGTGTTTATATAGGTTACAGGTTTGGATCAAACGGAGGTTTGGAGTTAGTTTTGTGAGGCTTGGAATTAGTTAAATGAGCACTACGCCAAAAACTGGAATAGACAGCGCACCTTAGAGGGCGCTTTATTACAAAAGCGCTCTCTAAAGTGAAGCGAAAAATAAGGAGCAATAGACAGCGCACTTTAGAGGGCGCTTTTGTAATAAAGCGCCCTCTAAGGTGAAGCGAAAAAATAAGGAGGAGATAGAGGGACAACAATACATGGCGCTTTTTATAAAGCGCCCTCTAAGGTTATCCTTAGAGGGCGCTTTTACTAAAGCGCTGTTATAAGTCCATGTGCATTTCTAGCTTATAAAGCGCTTCTGGAAAGCCTTAGAGAGCACTTCCATAAGCGCCCTCTTAGGCCCCCTTTAGAGGGCGCTTTTTTTCCACAAGCGCCCTCTAAGGTGAAACGAAAAAATAAGGAGGAGATAGAGGGACAACAATACATGGCGCTTTTTAGAAAGCGCCCTCTAAGGTTACCCTTAGAGGGCGCTTTTAATAAAGCGCTGTTATAAGTCCATGTGCATTTCCAGCTTATAAAGCGCTTCTGGAAAGCCTTAGAGAGCGCTTCCATAAGCGCCCTCTTAGGCCCCCTTTAGAGGGTGCTTTTTTTCCACAAGCGCCCTCTAATGTTCCCTTTAGTAAACATTAAAATTATAACATACTGCGCGTTTTGTTATTTCACTATCTGTTATTTTCGTTCTTTTTCACGTTAGGGTTCTAAGGCGTTTTCCTTCCACCTCTGTTAGATCTACATTATTACTGCGCGTTTCCTCCTTCTACCAATCAAAGGTACACGTTTTGCCCAATTTCTGTTTTATGTTATTGCTTTGTTTTAGCTTTGCCCAATTTCTGTTTTATGTTATTGTTGTCTATGCTACGTTTGTTTAGACCTGTAAAGTTTCAATATTCATAGTCATTTAAATAGTTTGGGTTTATTAGGAAATTGACGGTTGGTTTTTAGTGACCATGATAGCGCATGCAATGGGACTACATTACCCAGTAGTTAGGGTTATACGATCTATGAACATATGATTTTGTGTCAACACCAGTATCATTAGAAACCTAGGTCCGAATGTGTTTGAACTCTTCTGAAATTGTTTTTTGTTTATTCTAATTAGTAATGGATAATACATGGATGTCTTCCAATCGATTGTCGAGAGAGTACGAGAATGGGGTATCAGAATTCGTTAAGTTTGCCGTTGCGCACGCCGAAGACCCCAGTAGAATGATATGTCCTTGCTTGGGTTGTTGTTATGGGAAACAGGTTGACGCAGTTCAGTTGACATCGCATCTAATGAGGCATGGAATTGATCGAAGTTATACATGTTGGAATTTGCATGGTGAGAAAAGTAACGAGAATGTTGAACCGGGGGATAGTACGACCTATGCCTCAAACTATAGTGGCGCAGATACATACGATTGTGATCGAGTTGAAGAGATTGCAGAAGCACTTGAAGGAGATCTTAAGGATTGTCCCAAAATGTTTGAGAGGTTGGTAAGTGATGCAGAGAAACCTTTGTACGATGGTTGCACTAAATTCACAAGATTTTCTGCGGTATTAAAGTTGTACAACTTAAAGGCGGGCAATGGGTGGTCGGATAAAAGTTTCACAGAGTTATTAGCCCTTTTGAAAGATATGCTTCCTGAGGATAATGTTCTTCCCAATCGAACATATGAGACCAAAAAGATGTTGTGCTCTATTGGCATGAGCTATGATAAGATACATGCATGTCCAAACGATTGCGTTTTGTTTCGAAATGAGTATGCATCGTTAAATGAGTGTCCTAAATGCGGTGTCTCGCGATATAAGAACAAGTTGTCTCCAGCAAAAGTCTTGTGGTATTTTCCTGTTATTCCGAGATTTAGACGCATGTTTCGTAGTGAAACCGATTCAAGACACTTGACCTGGCATGCAGATGAAAGAATTATAGATGGAAAGTATCGACATCCGGCAGATTCACCACAGTGGTTGAAAATTGATAATGATTATCCTGAATTTGGAGAAGAATCAAGAAACCTTCGCTTGGCATTATCTACTGATGGAATGAACCCACACGGTATCCAGAGTATCTCACACAGTACATGGCCTGTGATTATTATGATTTATAACCTACCTCCATGGCTATGTATGAAGCGTAAGTACATGATGTTGTCTATGTTGATTTCTGGACCTAAACAACCAGGGAATGACATAGACGTGTACTTGAAGCCCTTAATCGAAGATTTAAAGATTTTGTGGGAGACCGGTGTGGAGGTTTATGATGGATATAGGAAAGAAAGTTTCAACTTGAGGGCGATGTTGTTTGGCACAATTAATGATTTTCCAGCATACAGAAATCTATCAGGGTATAGCATAAAAGGTCAATGTGCGTGTCCTATTTGTGAAGATAAAACAGATTGGAAGCGCTTGGAGTTTGGTCAGAAGAATGTCTTTCTCGGTCATCGGAGATTCTTAAATTCAAATCATCACTACCGTGGATGGAGAAAGGCGTTCAATGGAGAGACAGAACAAGGCAGAGCTCCACCTATATTGACGGGTGATCAAATTTTTGAAAAGGTGAAAGATTTGGATACTCAGTTTGGCAAGCCTTTTGCCCACACACTTGTCAAAAGTGGGTGGAAGAAGAGGTCAGTTTTTTTTGAATTGTCGTATTGGAAGTCCTTGTATGTGAGACATTTTCTTGATGTTATGCATATTGAAAAAAATGTATTTGAAAGTGTTATTGGCACGTTACTCAATATACAAGGAAAGTCTAAGGATGGCCTTAAGGCAAGAAAGGACTTGATAGCGATGGGAATAAGAACTGAATTAGGACCCTTGAAGAAAGGAAAACGAACATATCTATCTCCTGCTGCTTATACTCTATCTAGAAAGGAGAAAAAAACATTGTGTAAGTTTCTAAGTGAAGTTAAAGTTCCAGAAGGGTACTCTTCAGATATTAGAAGACTTGTGTCTATGAAAGACCTTAAGTTAAAGAGTTTAAAGACCCATGATTGCCATGTTATAATGGAACATTTTCTCCCAATAGGTATACGTTCTATTCTTCCAGAAAAAGTAAGAAGCTCTATAACTAAGTTGTGTTCTTTCTTCAAGTCAATTTGCAGTAAGGTGATCAATCCTGCGATCTTACCAATGTCGCAAAAAGAAATCGTTATTACTTTGTGTGAGCTTGAAATGTTTTTTCCTCCATCATTTTTTGACATAATGGTACATCTAGTTGTTCATCTTGTGAAAGAGACACAATTGTGTGGACCAGCTTATATGAGATGGATGTACCCTGTTGAACGTTATATGAAAATATTAAAAGGGTACGTGAAGAACCGAAGTCGACCAGAAGGTTGTATGGTTGAAAGATACATTGTTGAAGAAGCGATTGAGTTTTGTACTGAATATTTGTCTAATGTTCAGTCAATCGGACTCCCCAAGTCTCAGCTTGTCGAAAAGAAAGAAGGAAAAAATCTAATTGGAAATAAAATCGTGGCAGTATCAAGGGTCGAACGGGATCAAGTGCATTTGTATGTTCTGCACAATGAGAATGAGGTTGAGCCGTATGTTGAAATTCACAAGGATGTTCTCCGAGGTTTAAATCCCAATAGAAATGAAAATTGGATAGTACGAGAGCACAATCGATGTTTTATACCTTGGTTTAAGGATCATATTTATTCAAAGTATTATTCAGATCCCGCTTCAATAACAGAAAGGTTGAGATGCTTAGCATATGGTCCAAGTTTCCATGTTTTTTCTTATAGCGCATACGTGATTAATGGATACACATTTTATACCAAAGAACAAGATGATAAAAGTACTATGCAGAATAGTGGTGTCACCGTGGTAGCTGAAGCAATGCACATATCAAGTGTGAAGGACTTAAACCCCAAATTTGCAAATCTGTCGTATTTTGGTGTTATCGAGCGCATTTGGGTGTTTGATTATGAGAAGTTTCAGATTCCTATATTTGGTTGCAAGTGGGTTGAAAATAATAACGGCATTCGAATGGATAAGTCAGGATTTTTGCAAGTGGATCTTAATAGGGTGGGATACAAAGATGAGTCTTTTATTCTAGCCTCTCAAGCTAGACAAGTGTTCTATGTCAATGATCCGAAAAGTACGAAATGGTCTATAGTTCTTTTTTCCAACAAAGTAATTGATGAAAACACTGGAGATCAAGGTGATATTGATGTTGAGATTGAATCGTTTACCAGAAATGATCAAGATGAGAATATTATATCAAATGATTCATATATTAGAAATGATCATAATGAGGGTATTTGGATCAATCCAACCGTCCGTGTTGTTAAGAGACATGTAGAACATATTCCAACCAAGAAAAGAAAGAGAACTTAGTGAAAAAGGTACAGGTCAAATGATTTTAATTGTGCTCTTTATTACAGGTAAAATGACTTTTATGATTTTAATTGTTTTTACATTTGTCATCTGATTTTAATTGTTTTCTTTATTACAGGTAAAATGGCTATTATGAAGTCAATCATTCGTGCAAGGGGCAAGGGATACTCGAAAGTATCAATTGGTATTTGTTTAGATGGAGATGTTCCATTGTCGTCAAGCCTCATTCGCGTAGATGATGATGCTGGATATTTGAAAGTATCCCTCTACGACAATGGAACATGTCCATCTAAACAAATATCAATTCTATCTTCAAAAGATAAGAGACCAAAAATATAAGGGGATTACGCAGCAAATCGAGTCAGTTGCATCAAAAAAAAGGTATAAACACAATTATATGATATTTATGCATAGAAAATGTTAATTCTTGATCTTATACATCACCTAACTAATTTTATGATATTTTAGGTTCATGCTATTGATATTGAACAAAAAGAGGTTGTTGCTAAGAAGACTGCTGCTAGCAAAAAAAACATACATCTCAGAGATGCTTTTGCTACTTAGTTTTATTTCTTTTTAAGTTATGAATTGGTTGTATATAGAATCTTTAGAAGTTAAACGATTATATATCAATGGATTGTTGTATATGTATGGATTGTTGTATATAAGGCTTGTTGAATGCAATGTGTGAAAAAGGGCTTCAAATTATATAGTTTTGGGTGTACTGCTTCAATATACAGGTTGTCTAAAATAAATAAAAAAATATAGCGCTTTTTAAAAAAAAAAATTAAATAACCACCCACTTTAGAGGGCGCTTTTTAAAAAAAGCGCCCTCTAAAGTGGAAACATTTAAGGGTTTAGAGGGCGCTTTTACTGGAAAGCGCCCTCTAAACCCTTAAAAGTTTCCACTTTAGAGGGCGCTTTCCAGTAAAAGCGCCCTCTAAACCCCTTAAATGTTTCCACTTTAGAGGGCGCTTTTTTGAAAAAGCGCCCTCTAAAGTGGCCCTTAAAGGGCTTAAAGGGCCACTTTAGACAGCGCTTTCTCCAGGAAAACAAAGCGCTGTCTTTACCTATGCCAGCGCCAGATTAGAGGGCGCTTTAAAGCGCTGTTATAGGCAAAAAAAAAAACGCCATCTATTCCCTTATTTGGCGTAGTGGAGGCTTGGAATTAGTTAAAATGGTTTGGAATTAGTTTGAAGAGGTTTGAAGTTAGTTTGATGTGGTTTGGAGTTAGTTTGATGTGGTTTAGAATTAGTTTGATGTGGTTAGTTTGGGACTGCTATGACAGTTGGGTGATGTTAAAATATCTTAAAGTCGATGATTTGAAGTGTTGGGAATACTTTGTTTAATGCATGAATGTTATGGTTGGTTGTTTCATAATTGTGTAGAGATTTTAAGGTGTATTGAAGCAAGCATTGGAGCTATTTTTGAGTGGAAAGAAAACTGCATTATTGCTGAAAAATGTTGTATTTTAACCCACTGTTCCAGGGTAAATCTATTTACCAAGCATGTAAATCGATTTACATCATGAAAAATTATTATTTTTTTGCTACTGTCCCAGGGTAAATCGATTTACCAAGCATGGAAATTAATTTCCATCATCCAGAAATGCATTTTTTGACTACTGGAGCAGGGAAGTCGATTTCCCAAACATGGTAATCGATTTCCATCATCCAGAAATGTATTTTTGGCCACTGGAGTTGGTAAATCGATTTCCCAAACATGGTAACCGATTTCTATCATGCCAAATGAGTTTTTTCCTTTGTTTTAATGCATGGGGTCATGTGTGAGGCATAATGGCATGGCTTTCTTTGAATGAATGAATGAAATTGAATTAATGGGTCATAGAAAGACTTGATCAAATGAATTTGTATCAATGGGACTGTAAATCAAAGCATGAATGAATCTTTCCATTTTAATAAAACCATGAAAGTAATGGATGAAGTGGGAATGAAATAAGACTCGGATCAAATGGATCATGAGACCATGAGGTCGATGACACATGAATGAAAACATGCATTAAATCAATCACATAACACCATGAATTATGGTTTACTAAGTCAAAGTTCGAATACGTGTATCAATCAAGAATCTCAAGCTAGGAGAGAAGTCAACTCATGTGGTGCATCAATGCCATGAACAATAACTAGGGGTTCCCCTACCTCAATGCAAACTGTAGGGTTCACAAACCTCAAAGCCAAGGACTAGGGTTTTGATAAACCGTGGATTAGAAAGCCAAAGCACCTGAATATCAACTATCCTTGATTAGGGTTTCAAACACTATACAAAGCTCCACATGCTACACCTCAAACCACGGGCCCACAATTAGGGTTTAGAAGTCAACATCGGACATCCACAAAGTCAAACACAAGATCCCTCAAGATCAAGAATTAGGGTTGCAACCCATAGGATGAGCAATACCAAAATTTCCAATTGAATCTGTTTTGTTAACCAGACACCTTGAATCTATGATGTTTGTTAGTCAATGTTAACCATGAATGAATAAAGATGAATATGCATAAGGTTATATGGGTCTCAATTTACGGGTTAGATAAAAAAGCAAAAATGGGGGGGGCAAATTTTGGGGTACTACAGCTGCCCCTATTTAATCTTCATGGACCTGAATACAAGAATTGTGGAAGTTTTTCAGGTATTCAAGGTAGAAGAGGATTAAATACTATGTATCCAAAAAATTTCCCATTGAGGACGAAGGTAATGTGATGAGAATTTTGTGGTTTGCCAAGCAAAGGTTGGGCTTTGGGTTAGTCAACAAAACTGGATATTTTTTTGTCTTTTCTTGCTTGCAAGGCTTCATGTTATGCTTTATGAATGATATGCATAAGTGAAACGACATGGTGTATGCATGATAATGGTTTATGAAATGGTTAAGCCAGATGCTCATATAGAGGGCGGTGGGAATTTTGGGCTAGGATGAGGTCATGTCAACATGATTCTCTGACACCTACTTCAAGATTAACAATTGTTGTAACACTTCTGGATTATGTCCGAAACATGGAGAGTGTTCGTACCTACGTAGCCTACCTCTGCCCAAATGCACTGGGTATCTGCACCAATTGTCCCAGTCACAAGCTATGGAGTGGCCTCACCATTTGGGTATTTTAAATTGGCTTGCCCCAGTGTCTTGAAATTGTATTCCCTCAATCAACCATCTTGGGAAGGATTGACTTCTCATGCTCTTGGGGTAGCTTGCCCCAATATGAGCCTAGAAGTGACTTTGCCCCACTCGACTGATTCATAGAGATTTGTAGAATCTCGATGTGGTTTCCCCAGATTGATTATCTCTTGAAGAGATCTGAGCTATGGGATATCAGGAATTTGATTAGTCTTCACATTGTGTAAGCTTTCTTGATGTCAACTGACTGCTCGCATGTAAAAATGCTTATTTTGGAAATGATAATTGTAATGTCATGCTCATGCAAGTTTTGAACACTCAAGTGTGCTCACTAAGATTATGACATCTATCGAACGAATCACTGATTAGAATGCTATGTCAGTATCAACACAGATGACAAGCAAATCTTTAGGAGTCAGCTTAACGCGATCTTACCATAGTATGCTTTTTGAATAGACCATGCTTCAATTAGGTCTTTTGAGGGTTGTAATGTGACCTGGTTCACAGTTTCAGAAGGAAAGGATATAAGGCTCAAAACCTATTCTAACCCGCCCATTCTACGTGACATTCTCCAATACTACGTTCAGTTAGCTTAGAACAAGCATCCATCTTTCAGAAAAGGATTTTGGATAATATCCGAGATGGTTAAGGAACCCACGAGAATTTGAAGCGATAGTCACTTACCTTCCGCTTTCTTTTGCAGTCACAGAGATTTGCTCTTATTGAGGATTTTAATATTGATCCTCTGATTCTTTCTTTTTCGTTTTCCCTGATTTTTTCCTAGGCTGATCCTTTGGGTCTGAAGCCCACCGGGATGCCCTAATGTTTGCCTAAGTCAATCTTTTTATCAAGCTTTTGACTTAGAGGGCTTTTGATTTTCTTTTGATTTTTCTTATTTCTCAATCTTTTCTTTTGGAGAAAATCCTGTGACACTGCTTACTTGATTTGTCGCTAGGTTCGTGACTATCTCACTCCTTTTGTGGCAAGGGATAACCATTTGAATTTGTGATTTAATCCTATTGAGGGGGATATGGTATGACTAATCACTTGAAGAGATATTCTCTTTCTAAAACTTGAATGCAAGTTCAAACTAACCAAATACTACGTTGCCCCTGGTTAAACATGAGGGTTTTATGTGTTAAAGAAAGAAACTCCTACTTCAAGGTCCAAAGGGGTTGATTAGGGATTAACTTCCTTATATCTCTGATGTTTAGGGATTGAACAATGCCTTGCATCATCAGCACAATCTTATTCAAAAGCATACAAGCAACGATCTTGTGTATTTTCAATTGCATCATTCTCTTTTGATTTTAGTTGACAAACAGTTTGATACTGATAAAAATAAAATATGAGTGAACACAAATGGATTTAAGCAAAACATGCACATTTGTTTCATTATTATTATCATCTGAAAACCAGAATTTTTTTACAAATGAACAACACATAAAAAACAAGAAAAGATTACAATTAGGGTTTAGAAGTCAACATCAGACATCCACAAAGTCAAACACAAGATCCCTCAAGATCAAGAATTAGGGTTGCAACCCATAGGATGAGCAATACCAAAATTTGCAATCCAATCTGTTTTGTTAACCAGAAACCTTGAATCTATGATGTTTGTTAGTCAATGTTAACCATGAATGAATGAGGATGAATATGCATGAGGTTAGATGAGTCTCAGGTTACGGGTTAGATGAAAAAGCAAAAATGGGGGGAAAATTTTAATTTCTGATAGTGTAGGCCGAGATCCATGGTCTTTTTAAGGTACCTCATGAATCGCTCAATATCTTTCCAGTGCTCGTTACCCAATCTACTCGTAAACCTACACAAGAGTCCTACGACATATGCAATGTCAGGTCTAGTACAATCAGTGGCATACCTAAGACTGCCAATGATGCTCGCATATTCTGTTTGTGTGACACTTTCATCAGTGTTCTTAAACAATTTCACACTTGGATCATATGGTGTGCATGCAGGTTTACAGTCAAAGTATTTATATTTCTTTAAGATCTTCTCCATATAGTGTGATTGATCAAATAAATTCCTTGCTTGGATCTCGTGATCTTTATACCAAAGATCACACTTACTTCTCTGAGGTCTTTCATGTCAAAGTTGTTGCACAACAATGATTTCGCATCATTAATGGTCGGAATGTTTGATCCAAATATGAGTAGATCATCAACATAGAGACATATGATAGTGCAAATGCAATTCTTAGTTTTGTAATAAACACATTTGACACTTTCATTCACTTTATACCCATTCTATATCATTAAGTTATCAAACTTTTCATGCCATTGTTTAGGAGCTTGTTTTAGTCCATACAGAGACTTATCTAACTTATAGTTTTTCTTGCCCATGAATTACAAACCCTTCCAGTTGGTCCATATAAATCTATTCTTCTAAGTCACTATTTAAAAAAAGTTTCTTTAACATCCATTTAGTATACTATTAAGTTATAAATATCATCCATTGAAATAAGTACCATGATGGATGTAATTCAAGTGTCTGGAGAAAAAGTATCGAAGAAATATATATTTTCTCTTTGCCTAAAACCTTTGGCTACAAGACGAGCCTTGTACTTATCAATTGTTCTATCAGGTATTAGTTTTTCTTTTTAAAACACATTTACAAACGATTGGTTTACAGCCATGAGGTAAGTCTACTAAGTGCAAGGTCATGTTAGATTCCAGAGAATCTATCTTATCATAAATAGCTTCTTGCCACAAATCTGCATCCAAAGAAGACAAGGTTTCTTGAAGATTTATTGGATCTTATTCTACATTATAAGCCACATAATCAGGCCCATAATCTTTATCAACTCTTACTCTTTTACTTCGTCGAAGTTCTATTTCTACTTCATTATTTCTTTCAGTGCTTCTTATCACATAAATGTGATTCGATTCAGTGCCCCCACTATTTCTCAATTTGAAAGGAAATTTGTCTTCATAGAATTCAACATCATTCAATTTTATGATTACTTTAGCATTTAGGTCATAAAACCTATATGTTTTACCGTTTGCGACATTACCCAATGAATAAACATTCATAGGCTCTATTAACGAGTTTCACTCGCTTTGGATCAAAAATTCTGACATAAGCCAGGCAGTCCCAAGTTCGTAAATAAGACACGGTTGATTGTCTTTTCTTTAATATCTCATAAGGAGAGATCTTACATTTTTTACTTGGGAACGCTATTCAGGACATAACAAACAGTCAACTAAATTTCCCCCCACCAGTGAGATGCAACACCAGAATTCAACATAATATTAACAACTAGTTCAATAAAAGTTCTATTCTTTCTACCTGCTTTACCATTCATTTCAGGAGAATATGGTGCAGTCATTTCATGTACAATTCAATGTTGTTTATAAATTTCATTAAATAAATTGAAATAATATTCAGTTCCCTTATCACTACCAATTCTCTTAATCTTGTTACTAAATTGAATTTCAATTTCATTCGCAAAAGTCTTAAACATAGCAGTTTCACAAAAATATTATTTTTAGTGATTGTGTACAAATCTACCCTAATAGACTGAGTAAACCATGCCTTATTCAGAAGAAAACTAGAAACAAAATTCTTTATAATCTCTAAAGTATACATGACATCCTTCAAGATTACAATCTTTTCAGAGGTGGACTCTGTTCCACTTTTCCAATATCGATAACATTAGTGGTGTGGGCAACTCCCAACTAGGGGTGGCAAAATGGATGGATTGGATGGATATGGATTGGATCATTAATGGATGGATCAAAATAATCCATTAGTCCATTAACAATCCATTAAAAGTTTCTTAAAAATATCTAATCCAATCCATATTATCATATTTTTAGGGGATGGATATCCATCCATCCATTTTTTTTTTAAATAATTTTTTTAAATATATTAATTTTTGTATTTTTGAAAAATTCAATTTTTTTATTTTTAAAAAAAATCACTTACATTTTTGAAAAAAATTATTTTTTTGTATTTTAATGAAAAAAATCCAGTTCTTTTTTCTAAAAAATTCAATTCTTTGGGGGAATTTTTTTCTCAGGAAAAAAAATATTAAAAATTGTTTTTTTTTGAAAAAAATTTATATTCGTACAGAAATAACTTTTTCAAAAGTAAAATCGAATTTCGGTATTTTCCAAAAAAATGATTTTAAAACTTTTGGAAAAAATCAGTTTTTTGTATTTTTAAAAAATCGATTTTTTTTTCGAAAATAAAACTAATTTTGTATTTTTCAAAAAAATATTTTTTTAATATTTGAAAAAATTCATTTTTTAAAAATTAGATAAAAAAAATTCATTGGATCATTAAAATGTGTTGGATGGATTGAATCAATCCATACTTATAAATGGATGGATTTAATCCAATCAATTAACTTAATTTTTATGTAGTGGAAGAATTGGATGAATTTTTTGGTTGATGGATTGGATGGATTTTGTCTTAATGGATTCAATTGCCACCCCTACTCCCAACAACACTTTCTTATTCGTGTATGTTTTAAACATTGCACAATCATAACAAACATGACGATAGGAGTCAATGTCTAACCACCAACCATCAGAATCACCAATCACGTTGATTCCAGTGATCAAAGCAATAAATTGCTCATCAGTAAGGTTAACATGTGCATTGGGGGCAACAAGAGGTTCTAGCCTAATCTTACATATTTTAAACATATGACCCGGTTTTCCATAAATAAAGTAAGTGAAGATCGGAGCATCATTTCTCTGAGGTGGTGGTTGATGTCTAGCAATCGGAGCATATGGGGCCCTTGAGGGATTCCCGTTCTTAATTCGGTTCACAGCATTGCGGTTCTGATTCTTTAATGGTTTGCCCGTAGGCTTCAGAACCACACTGAATCTCTTGTTGTTGTTAGAAACAACTAAGACTTCATCTTTCTGATCTTTTCTCCTAGCTTCCTCTTCAATTCGGAGGCGAGTAATCAGACTCTCGATTCAAAAATCTTTTGTTTCGTACCTAAGCAAATTTTTGATATCTTTCCAACTAGGGGGCAGTTTGTCAATTATAACAACAATCTGAAATTGTTCATCGAGGGGCATACCTTCAATTATGATTTCATGAGATTTTTTTTTAATTTCGTGGCTTTGAGCTTCCACAGACCTTCCATCCACCATCTTATAGTTCAAGTATAGGTTGACAACATATTTCTTTGCACCTTCTTCTTCATTATCATATTTTTTCTGCAGAGCTTCCCATACCTGTTTAGCAGTCTTACAATTACTGTAGTAATCGTACAGATCGTCAACAAGACTGTTCAAAATGTGATTTTTGTAGAGATAGTCACTCTTATGTCATAAGTCGATTTCTTACTTGAGTTGTAAGTTACTCGCAGATTCATCAGTTTTAGCAATTCCATCTGAATCTGCAGAGTTCTTACCATTAGTTTGTTCGGGTGATCCAGAAGGAGCAACAAGGATATCCTCAGTCAGAACGTGGGCAACCTTCTTTAAAGTTATAACAAAATTCATCTTAGTTTGTCAACGTTTGAAGTGAAAACCCTTAAACTAGAATGGTTTGTCAGAGACAGCAGCGGTCGCAGTAGTACCGATAATTTCCTCAGTAGCCATGACAGTTAAAGCAATGTCTTAAAATTGTTGTTTTAGATTTTGAAAAAAAATTCCACAAAGAAAATTATCGGGATGAGTCGCGTACTGCCAATAATTATGCAATGCAAACGAGTTTCAACGACATCTCCAGGATAAAATAGCTCGTTCAATTTTATGATTATTACTTGCACTGTAATAAATCGTTCAAAGAAATACACCTTCAAATGGTGTTTAAACCACTCGTAGTATCTGAAAAAATTCAACCGTTGATGACACAATAAGCCACTCAAAAAATAAAGAAAAATAGAAATAATTTGAGATGAAAAGGATAAAGAGGGAGAAGAGAGATTCCAAAAATTCAGAAATCTAGAGTAATTGCAACTGAACTGAGGAACCCTATTTATGGGTAAAAGATTCAATTGAGTGGAGAGAAAATAGTGGGAGGGGTTACTTAATCAAAACTAGGTTAAAATTAATTTTTGGTGAGTGACACCTTATAATTATTAATAATTAATTTATATTAATTAATTAAGTTCCACCTAATTAACTTCCATTAATTAATATTGATGACTCTTTCAAATTCACGTCAATTTTTCAACAAGATGTGTCTCTGTGTCAGTGTTGTTGTCTGAAACTGATAGCCCCACTTTTAATTAATTTCTTATTTTTTAAAATTAGTGTCGAGTTTTTGGTGTCCATATTTGTGAGGGTGAATAAGAAAACCTTCAATAAATAATTGATGAAGCGTGAAATTATTGATGAATAAAAGAGAGATGCAAATGAGTTTAAATAAGAAAGTAAAGAAGAAAAATGTTGGATGTTTAAAATTTGTTGTTTTTGTTGTTGTTGAAAAAGAAGGAGATGAAAGAAGTAATGATCTGAAGGACGTGAGTTATGTTTGAGTGAGTACGTACATGTATACTATATAAGAGCAAAATGACGCACACAATATCGTCACGACTCACGTATCTACTTTATAATGTAGTTATAGATTTTTTTTACCCAAATACCCCACTTTTTCAAAAAAATATCCCAAAATAACCCAGTTTTCAAAAAAATTCTCAAACTACCTCAGTTTCAAAAAAAATGCGTGAGGCATAGACGCCAGACCAATTGTCGCCTACCATTAAACTTTAAGTGGGGGCGCCAATTGGATTGGAAGCACCATGTCTAATTTGGAAGAGGAGGCACCAACTGGTCTGTCGCCTCAGTGTAATGTGCAATATTTTTTTTATAAATAGATGTGTTGTGTGATTCATTTTTCCACATCTTATTTTGTCATATTGCAAACATGTTTAGTGTTCGTCGCCGCTATGGAAAAGTGATTTATTCGAGAGATAAGTCTCCGATATTGATACTCTTTTGGAACATCTGTAGTTTCGATCAACTGAAGAGGAAGCTGGTTTGTTGGTTAGATGGAAAAATAACAGAAGGGGAGAAAATTAGAAGTATTGAGAGACTCGATAGTATATTTGGTTGGGTGCGAGTAAAAACTGATAAGGATGCCTGGGAAATGATGTTTGGACAAGATGACATCAGTTTGATTGTTGTAATCAGTTAGAAATGTGCTGCTTTAAGTTTGCTTATGTTGTAGTGATGTTTTATTGTTAACCTTGTTGTAACAAAAAGATAGTGATATATAAAAATGCAAGGTTACAAAAATTGAAAGGAGATACTAAATTATGATGCAGATATTGCTCCTAGATTGAGACATTTGTTCTTATTGTGTCTTGGTTGACGGTATATACTACATAGTCTTATTATTTTATCAGTCGTATCCATTTCTGTTCTAATACGCGTGTTGTTTGGCCGTCCTTTTTTATTTCTTTGCATCTCATCATTGTGTCAAACTATTTCACCTTCATATGAAGGCCAATATTCCTCCATTGGTAGCACTGAGACGCTTTTGTTATACACATTCATGATGGTAATGGCCTTGTAAACATCAGATAGATGGTTGTAAGCGTCCTGGTGAGTATGTGCGCATGCCGCAATGACATGGGAGCAAGGAATACGGAAGGCTTGGAACTTTCCATAATCACACCAACTTCTGTTTAGTTTGACAACATAGGATAAATTTGGCCTCCCGTCATTGTGGTCTATTGTTTCCTATACACTGAAATTTTGCCTAGGATGGTCAAAGACTGTAACCGCGTGTGTGCTAGCTTTGATACTTTCCTCTTTCATCACTTTCATACAACATTCACTGAATATTTGACCCGACATTAACATTGTACTCCATCTTTCACCTCTAGTTGCGAAGATAAAAGCCAACCTAAAATAGATTGTTTTGACCAAAGTGGTTATTGGTCGATTTCTAATGCCTTTGAATACGACGTTCATGCATTCCACAAGGTTTGTTGTCATGTCGCCCCATCGACAACCTCTGTTAAATGCCCTTGTCCACTACTCTACTGGTATGTTATCCACCTATCTTCCTGCATCTGCATTAGACAATCTAATTTCATCACGGTAATGTTAAAATGAAGGTTGAGTTAGAGCATACCCTGAATTCACCACTTCTTTTGTGAAGGTTCTTATCTTTGATTGCACGCATGAAATTTTGTGCGATATGTCTAATGCAATAGACATGGATAGAAAGAGGATCATTTCATCCGTTATCATGGTTATTGTAAGCACTCTCAATGGCAGCATGTCTATCTGAAATCAAACAGAGATTGGATTGTGGAGCGACATGTGTTCTGAGATGTCGAAGGAAGAAACCCCAACCACCAACGGTTTCACCTTCAACCAGAGCAATGGTAATGGGAAAGAAATTATTGTTGTCGTCTTGTGCAACAACCATAAGCAAAGTACCCTTGTATTTTCCGTATAACCATGTTCCATCAATTTGAATAATAGGTTTGCAGAATGCAAAACCTTTTATGCACGGTTCAAACGCCCAAAAGAGGCGGTGAAAGATTCTATTTCCAACAATACATGTTCCGTCTGGCGTAAATGCTGACAATTTCTCATAATTGCAACAATTCCTAGTACGTATGTTTTTAGTGCCAATAAAAACCGTGACAATTCTTTATATGAATCCTCCCAGTTGCCGAATACTTGTTAAACAGTCTTTGTCCTCACAATCCGCGTTTTCTTGTAAGATGAAGTATAATTATATCTTGTGACAATCTGAGATATTATTATACTCACCTTCATTGATGGGTCTTTGTTAATGATAACACTGAAATTTACCGTATTTTCGACTCCGATTTCACATGCATTCTAGTTGTTTTATTGCTATTTTGTTGTGTTATTACTATGTTTTTCTTTGTTTTCAGGTTTTTACTTTAATCGGAGCCCCGATCGAGAAAAGGAGCGAAAAAGAGCCAAAAACCCTAAAATTCAGCATTTTGTACTTGTGGCTTCCCCCATGGCTGGCGCCATAGACCCTGCCATAACGTGTCCAAGTTCAACTTCCCTCAACTGCCACGTTCCCCACTACTTCCACTAAGACGCCTCAGAATGGTCTTGTGGCGGGCACCATGGCCTTGTGGCGGGCGCCACAAGAGGAAAAGTTTTCCCTCTCATTTTCAAGTTGAAGGGCATCCTTGTCATTTCCATCTTTTTTCTTGCTTATAAATAGAAACTCAAAATCACTTTTTCAAGCATCCAAACTTAGAACAGAGGCAAACTCAGAGCAACTTTGTTTCACTTAGGCATATATTCAGTATTTTAAAGTGATAATCGCTTCGCATTGGAGTGTTACCACAATTGTGTAATCGAGTCTGTGATAGAGTCTGTAATCGAGTTTGGAGCACTTTGAAAGGAAGTTAATCCTGCCGTCATTTTCATTTCCGCTTTGCAATTTACTCAACCCTCCGATTGGAGCAGGTTTTTATTACTTGTCTTTATCTTGTTTATTTTCCCGCACTCACTTTACTTTTATTTATTTTCCCGCACTCGCTTTACTTTTATTTATTTCCTCGCACTCGCTTTAAATTATTTATTTCCTCGCACTCGCTTTACTTTTATTTATTTCCTCGCACTCGCTTTACTTTTATTTATTTCCCACACTCGCACTACTTTTATTTACTTTTCGCACTCGCACTACTTTTATTTAAATTAATGCACTTTTACTTTACCATGTCTAACTAAATTTATAAGGTTAGAATGTAAGGATCGTAATTGAACCGATAATCCGTACAATTGTTCGTAGAAGCACTTAAGGGCTATTTTAACTTTCAACTTAAGTTTTCCCGCACTTCAATTCCGTTGGGTAAGATCGAAAGTCGTCCAACGTCTATCTAAACTTAATTGTTTTTAACTATTTCAAAAACAGCGAAAGCGCTTTGTTTAGTTCACTAGGAGTTTTTAATTTAAGAAGAAAAGAGATTTTAAAACTATTTTCGGACGCGTTTATAAGTTTAGAGTCTGGTTCGTAAGAACCTCTTTTGGTTAAGAAGTCCAGGTTATAATATTTTTCAACTTAGTCAAGATACTATATTTCTTAAAAATAGGTTTACTACTCTAACGCAATGCGTGTCTTTTTATAAGTGACAATAAGAGGGTTTCATTAGGGAGTATAACTCGGTTCTGAATACCCGAAAGCGACAGTTCCCGTTAAATTAGTTATTTTCAAAGTAGGAAACATTGCCCATAAGTAGTTCTATTAGCAAGTACTTGGATTATTAATTGATTATGTGAATTACATTCGACCCTGTCTTTATTAATTAAACTCTATTCAATACTTTACTTTTCATTGCACACTCTAAAAACACCTATTTTGATTGCCTTTGATAAACACCATAACAATAGATAACAATAGATTGACACTTGGTCTCTGTGGATTCGACAATCTTTTATATTACTCTGACGCGTTCGTATACTTGCGAAAAGCACCGTATCAAGTTTTTGGCGCCGTTGTCGGGGACCAATTTCGTCAAATTTCATTTTCCTGTTGTTATATCATTTAGACTTAGGCTATTTCTCGCCGGTTAATGCGAAGAACTCGCAGCACCGAAAGTTTAAGCTTAGTATACCCTCTGGCGGAACCTGAACGTTACGCTCGCGCACGTTTATTCTTTCATAGAATTAAGAGAGCTATGGTCGAAGATCAAAACCAAAGACCTCTTAAAGATTTCGCTCAACCATCAAATGAAGAACTTAGTTCTAGTATAGTGAACCCAACCATCCCAGCTAATAATTTTGAACTTAAACCATCCCTGTTGCAACTAGTGCAACAGAGACAATTCGCAGGTCTCGCTACTGAGAACCCAAACCAACATTTAAAAATATTTCTTCAATTAGCAGACACTTTTAAAACCAATAGAGTTTCTCCTGAGGCAATACGTTTAAGATTATTCCCTTTTTCCCTCAGAGATAAAGCCCTATCATGGTTAGATTCCCTTCCACCCAATTCCATTACGACTTGGGATAACCTTAGAAGAGTTTTTCTTGCTAGATACTTTCCCCCGAGTAAGACCGCCGTTCTTCGAAACCATATAACTAGATTTACCCAAAACCAAGGAGAATCGTTGTTCGAAGCTTGGGAGAGATATAAAGAGTTGTTAAGAGCATGCCCACATCATGGCTTAGAAAATTGGTTAATCATTCAAACCTTCTATAATGGACTTCACTATAACACAAAGATGACCATCGACGCTGCCGCAGGCGGTGCTCTGATGAACAAACCTTATCCTGAAGCTAGTGCCCTCATCGAAGATATGGCTCAAAACCATCAATCATGGGGAGTCGAACGAGCGACAGTTGAGAAGAAGGAAGCCCAAGGAGGAGTGCATGAACTAAGCTCTATAGACATGATGCAAGCTAAAATGGACGCATTAGCCCTTAAGGTCGAGCATATGTGCATAAACCCGAATACTGTAGCCGCAGTTTCATCGGATTGTGAGATATGTGGAACCAAAGGACACCAATCTGTAGAATGCAGTCTATTAAACGAAACTCACTCTGAGCAAGTGAATTACACCCAAGGGAACCCATACTCGAATACCTATAACCCTGGATGGAGGAATCACCCGAACTTCTCCTATAAAAACAATAACCCTATCCAAAATAATGCACCTCCGAGACCTAGTTATCAAGCCCCTAGATCAAATCAACCTATGCAACCTGTGCCACCAAAGCCGAGCCTTGACAAAATTTTGGAAAATTTTATCACCCCTCAAATCCAACAAAACAAGGAGTTCATGAACCAAAACATTCATGTTAACGAATTGATTACTCAGTTAGGAACCAAGGTTGACCAAATAGTTACTCATACTAAGATGCTTGAAACCCAGATCTCTCAGGTAGCTTTAAACCAAGCCCCTCAGACTACACCTGGAGGACAATTCCCTGGACAACCTCAACAAAATCCGAGAGGACAAGCCAATACCATTACCCTACAAAGTGGGAACACTTATGATGAGCCACCAAACCCTAGATTGAGTGAACCCGAAACTTCTAAGGAATGTACCAAGCCCCCGGACGAAGTAAAGGTACCAGAGGAATCTGAAAACCAGGAAGGTCGAGAAAAAGGAGAAGAATCTAAAGATAAAACTTACGTACCACCCCCGCCATATAAACCACCTATACCATATCCGCAAAGACTCAAACAAACCCAGATCAATAAACAGTATCAAAAATTTATTAAAGTTATAGAAAAACTTCATGTAGAAATCCCTTTCACAGAAGCCATCACCCAAATACCTTCTTATGCAAAGTTTCTCAAAGACATCCTTACCAACAAACGTAGACTTGACGATCTGAAGCCTTTGGAATGTAATGCTATTTCCGAGCAAAAATTAGCAAAGAAAGATAAAGACCCTGGAAATTTCTCCATTCCTTGCCTTTTGGGTAATCATGTCATCGAAAAAGCTTTTCTAGACTTAGGAGCTAGTGTGAGCCTAATGCCTTTAGTAGTTTGTGAGAGGTTAAACTTAGGAGAATTACAGCCCACTAAGATGTCACTTCAGTTAGCCGATAGATCTGTTAAATATCCGATAGGCATTTTAGAAGATGTCCCTGTTAGGATAGGTCAGTTATTTATCCCTACTGATTTTGTTGTCATGGACATCAAAGAGGACAATGATATACCAATCCTTCTAGGTAGACCATTCTTATCGACTGCAGGAGCCATAATAGATGTCAAGAAAGGAAAGTTGACATTTGAGGTAGGTGACGAGAAAATAGAATTTATACTTTCGAAGTTCCTTATGGCACCTGTGATAGAAGACGTGTGTTATGCCTTATATATCATTGATGAATGTGTTAGAGAACTAGAACAAGAAGAAATTATAAAAACAATTAAGTTACCATCAACCCGCATAATGGAAGATGATGACTTTGAGAAACCATACATCGATGATAACCTTTACGAATGTTTATCCCGTACCCCAGATCCTACGCCATGCCCTAAGAAACCAACCTTAGAACTTAAGGAACTGCCTAAGAACCTGAGATATGAGTTCCTCGATGAAAAGATGAACCGTCCAATTATAGTCAGTGCTACCTTGAGCCAAGAGGAAACGAACCAACTTTTAGACATTTTACGAAGATATCCCTCATCCTTAGGATATAATATCTCTGACCTGAAAGGTATAAGCCCATCCGTATGCATGCATCGGATTTCGCTCGAAGAAGATTCAAAACCCTCCAGAGAACATCAGAGAAGAATAAACCCTATAATGAGTGATGTTGTTAAAAAGGAAGTTCTTAAGTTACTTGAGGCAGGTATAATTTATCAGATCTCGGATAGTAAGTGGGTGAGCCCTGTGCATGTAGTACCTAAAAAGGGAGGCATCACAGTCGTGCAAAACGATAAAGGCGAACATGTAGCAAAACGGTTAGAAGGAGGATGGCGGATGTGTATAGATTATAGAAAATTAAATAAAGCAACTAGGAAGGATCATTTCCCTTTACCATTTATAGACCAAATGCTGGAGCGTCTAGCCAAACACTCTTACTTCTGTTATCTAGATGGATACTCCGGATTCTTCCAAATACCTATCCACCCCGAAGATCAAGAAAAAACTACCTTTACATGCCCTTATGGAACTTTTTCCTACAGACGAATGTCATTCGGCCTCTGTAATGCCCCAGCTACTTTCCAACGCTGCATGATGTCAATCTTTGCAGATTACCTAGATGGTATCATGGAAGTGTTTCTGGATGATTTCTCGGTTTGCGAATTTGATTTCCACAATTGTCTTGCTAACCTTGAGAAAATCCTGGAGAGATGCGTGGAGGTGAACCTCGTGCTAAACTGGGAAAAATGTCATTTCATGGTAACCGAAGGAATAGTTTTAGGACATATAGTTTCTGAAAAAGGTATAGAGGTAGATAAAGCTAAAATAGAAGTTATAGAAAACCTAAAACCACCAAAAACCATCAGAGAAGTCTGAAGCTTTCTTGGACACGCTGGATTCTACCGGCGTTTTATTAAGGACTTCTCCAAAATAACTAAACCTTTAACTGGACTTTTAATGAAAGATGCTGAATTCGTTTTCGATGAAAAATGTAATGACGCATTTAATCTTTTAAAGCAATCATTAATCTCAACACCCATTATGAAACCACCAGATTGGTCAGAACCTTTTGAGATAATGTGCGATGCTAGTGATTATGCAGTTGGAGCCGTTCTAGGACAAAGGAAAGATAAAAAATTACATGCCATTTATTATGCCAGTAGAACCCTAGATGTTGCCTAACTTAACTATGCAACAATTGAAAAAGAATTACTCGTTGTAGTTTTCGCTATAGACAAATTTAGATCTTATCTAGTAGGAGCAAAAATTATAGTTTACACCGATCATGCTGCCATTCGTTACCTATTAAGTAAAAAAGATGCCAAGCCCAGGTTACTCCTATGGATTCTATTACTACAAGAATTTGATTTAGATATAAGAGATAAAAAAGGCACTGAAAATGTAGTAGCCGATCACCTTTCTAGGCTAGAACATCTAAAACCAGAACTAGTACCCATAAATGATGATTTCGCCTATGATAGACTGATAGCTAGAGTAGAAACCCTTGAAGATGATAACCTAAGCCCTGATGAGCATCCCCAAAATTCCTTAGCAATAAGTAACTTACCCTGGTATGCAGACTTCGTTAATTACCTAGCTGTTGATATAGTACCCCCTGATCTTGACTACCACCGCAAGAAGAAATTCTTCCACAATGTGAGAAACTTCTATTGGGACGAACCGCTCCTTTTCAAAAGGGGTAAAGATGGCATTTTTCGCCGTTGCGTTCCAGAAGAAGAGGTAAATAATATCATCAAGCATTGTCATTCTGCACCTTATGATGGACATGCGAGCACCTCTAAGACGTACGCCAAGATTCTTCAAGCTGGCCTATTCTGGCCTACCATGTGGCGCAATGTCTATGCTTGCATTGTCAAATGTGATAGATGCCAATGCACTGGAAACATTTCAAGGCGTGATGAAATGCCTCTAAGAAACATTCAGGAAGTAGAACTCTTTGACGTATGGGGTATAGATTTCATGGGACCTTTTCCACCATCCTTAGGAAACAGGTATATCTTAGTAGCTGTGGACTATGTGTCTAAGTGGATTGAAGTTATAGCTGCACCCACAAACGACACTAGGGTTGTAATCAAACTATTTAAAAACTATATATTCCCTAGATTTGGAACACCATGTTTAGTCATAAGCGATGGAGGATCACACTTTATATCGAGAATATTTGACAAACTTTTAAGAAAATATGGAGTTAGGCATAGAGTAGCAACGCCATACCATCCACAAACTAGTGGCCAAGTAGAAGTATCCAATAGGGAGATAAAACAAATCCTAGAGAAAACCGTTTCCATTTCTAGGAGAGACTGGTCTCAGAAACTTCAAGAAGCATTATGGGCCTATAAAACCGCTTTCAAAACCCCTATAGGAACTACTCCTTACCAACTAGTCTATGGAAAGTCCTGTCACTTACCGTTTGAATTAGAGCATAAGGCCTATTGGGCCATTAAAACTTTGAATTTAGACTACCTAGCCGCTGGAGAAAAGCGTACCCTAGACATTCATAAACTAGAAGAACTTAGGCAATCTGCCTACGAGAATGCAAAAATATATAAAGAGAGAACAAAAGCCTATCACGACAAAAGAATAGTAAAGAAAAACTTCAATATAGGCGATCCTGTTCTCCTTTTCAACTCTAGGTTACGACTCTTCCCTGGAAAGCTACGTTCAAGATGGACTAGTCCTTTCGAAGTATCCAAAATTCTGAGATCCGGAGCCGTAGAAATCAAGAACGAAACCTGTAGCCCATTCATTGTAAATGGACAAAGAATGAAGCTCTACGAAGGAGGAGACATTCCAGCTGTCGCAACCTGAAAAATACAGTGTGCGAAAAAAACAACCGGCAAAAGAAAATGACAGAAGAGTCGCCACCGTGCGTTATTTATCCCCAAAGGAGGGAAAGGAAACGCTCGAAGTAAACCTGAAAAGAGGAAAGGAAAAGACAAGGTCTCGCAACCAAATCTTGGGTTCGGGAGTCGGTTATGCGAAGGGAAGGTATTAGCACCCCTACGCATCCGTAGTACTCTACGGGATCCACTTTTGTAGTTCTTGTCTAAAGGGTGTGAGTTTATCTTGTGATGTTTACTAAAAGAAAGGGTTAAATGAAAATGACTCGCGCGGATGTCGCATCCACTACATACGTATCTCATCTGAATATGAGAATCAGAGTCTTCGTAGCTCGGCTGACCTATGGGTTGGGGGGATGTGTGCTCGCTAAGACATCGCGTCTTATGCCTACGTATCTCATCTGGAATGAGAATCAGAGCAAGCCGTAGTTCGGCTAACTACGGGGTTATGGATTGGGTTTTGGACGAACGACGTTACTACGTAATCTACCGGATGCTCGACCTTTGGAGACTTACTCGCCTGTAGTAGAAGGAGTTAACGTGTTCTTAGGAGAAGAAAAATCAATGAGTTGATAGGGTTAGGGATGCTCATGCAAAAAGGCAGTCCTTGACGAAGGAACCTGTAAAAAAAAATAAACACACAAAAACATTGCCTCCTATCGAGGTCTTCCAGCTAGGAAAGCAGTAAAATGCGGGAAAAATGTAAAAGGTACCACACGGATAAAGATCCGAAGTAACAGCAATTAGAGGAATGGGAAACCCAGGGATCCTTCCAAGCTAAACACCATCAAAGAAAGCGAGTCAGTACAGGTAATCGGAATAAACCTCCAGGTGGTATCCCACAAATAAAGTGGAACACCAGGCAAGCTATCCCTGTAAGAGTATGTGAGCCCTCACAAAAACTCAACAAAAGGTTAGAGACAAAAAAATACGGTAATCAAGGGTTGCCCCCAAATCAAAATGTAACCACATGAATCATGCCATTAAAATTCATAAAAAAGACATGCATCAAAAGGGTATCAAATTCACTCATAATACCTCAAACATTCAGAGTATTCAAATTCAAAGCTCAAAGGTAATGGGAATAAGGGCAAACCTGATTGGAGAGCTTGATTGAAATTGAGTTGCACCCGTGAGGTTTACAAAACAATCTTTAGGGTTTATGTGAGGCAGAGGTGATTTTGTGCAGTTGAGTTCCCTTCAGGGTTTGGAGGCTGCTCTGAACTCTGTTAGCTCTTCTCTCACTATCTTTTTCCCCAGGGTTCTTCTCTCACTATCTTTTTCCCAGACAGGGTAACAGGAATGGAATGGCCTTTTGTTTCACTGAAACTTTGAATTTATAACCTGATTTTTGTGGACCTGTGGGCTCCAATGAGAGAGGTCCAAGTCCAAGATTTTTTATTTTATTTACTTATTTATTTATTTATTTATTTATTTATTTTTTGTTTTTTTTTTGTTTTCCGTTTTTTTAAAAAAAAAGATATTCCGATTGCCATGATGAAATGCAAATGCTAAATGACCTAAAAATGAATGCATGCATGAGGTGTAAAGCGTATGCTTCCAGGAAAAATGAAGGGTAAATTTTGGGGTATTACAGCTGCCCCTATTCAATCAACTAGAGACCTCGAAAGAAGATAGCAGCGACTTTCGTGCTTCCGAGATATCAAGGGATTGAATACAATAAAAGCCCGAAAATTTGCATTGAAGTGAAGTGAAGTAACAATGCCTGTCAGAATCGACAAAGAGATGGCCTTGAAAGAAGAATCGTCTGGTACGGTGAGAGTCAGTCTGAATACCGAAAAAGAATGTTAACCTGGATACCAAAATAAATGGTAACACAGAAATAACCATGGCCTGAATTCCGCTCATCAGTCTGAATACCGAAAAAGAATGTTAACCTGGATACCAAAATAAATGGTAACACAGAAATAACCATGGCTTGAATTCCGCTCATCAGCCTGAATACTGGAAATGACTTCGATCTGAACATCGGGAGATATGAGATTATTAATATCGGTCTGAACACCGAGAGGCTGGCCTGAATGCCACAAGTTGCGTCGACCTGAACGTCAGAAACTTCTTCGATCTGAACATCGGAAAATTGGCCTGAATGCCACAAGTTTCATCGACCTGAACGTCGGAAACTTCTTCGATCTGAACATCAGAAAACTGGCCTGAATGCCACGTCGATCTGAATATCGGAAAACTGGCCTGAATGCCACAAGTTGCATCGACCTGAACGTCGAAAACTTCTTCGATCTGAACATCGGAAAACTGGTCTGAACGCCACTTCGGTCTGAATACCGGAAACTTCATGTCTGTCAGCATCGACAGAAATAGGGAACGATAATAGAGGCGGCGCATGGGCCAATGACACTTGTTGGGGATAACAAAGGTAAGTCATGAACAATCTTCAGTCTGAGTACTGGAAACAACTTCTGGCTTATCACTTGGGATACCGAGAATCTTTTATGCTTACATGCGTATGTTTGAATTTTTCAATGGCGTAATGCTCCATGAAAATGGAAATGCTACGCGATTTGGGAGGATGCAATGCAATATGATTCTACATGCAGGGATGCGAAATGCTGGGTAGAATGCCAAGCTGAGGCAAGGGGATCTGCTGGGGAAATGATCACCATCTTTTGGACCCTGGCAAGGCTGCTGGAGATGCACAGCGCAGAGAATTTTGTGGGGAAATGACCCGCCACACGGTGTTCTAGCAATGACGAAATACCGAGATTCTGACTGGGGAGAGAACGGCACTGAAAACCTGCTGTTGGGGAAAGCGATAGTGGTTCTGGCAACCACGATCTGCGAGAGATGACTTAGCAGGGGAAGCAAACACCGATACGGTACCGAGGTTCTGCTTCAAGGAAAGAAACCATGGATCTGGCATTGGGATTATCGATCTGACCTCGAACTCTGAGGAGCAGCCGCTTCTGCTGGGAAGATACAGTCTGGCACTGTCAACTCTACTGGGGAGTGTATAATCTGAAACCACCGCATGGGGGGAGGTACAGTGGTGAGAACCTGCTGGGGATTGAAGAATCCAACGCTCTGATCAGCTCTGTAGGGATAAGATACCTAATTCGTCTGTTGGGGGAAAACATTCGCGATCATCTGCAGGGGATTTTAAGGAAATGCCCTGAGGGTACCTGTTCTGAATAGACGATCCAAAGCACTTAAAATTTACAGCAATTTTAAATGTTTATTAAGCATGTACCTGTAAAGCTCTTATGTGTCATGATGCAATGTTTATCAAAAAATTCGGACGTCATTTTTGCAAACAAAACAGAAAAATGAAAATGAAAACCGAGATATACTGAATAACATGATTTTAATGATTGAACGGCCTCTGAATAGGCATTTACATCAGTAAGAAATCCCTGGAAAGAGGTAATCGCACAACAGATAAAAACAGACATTAATCTAATGGCAATGTGAAATGGATTTCTATTGGGTTCCAATTCTGCAATGACTTGCTCGTCTTCAAGATCCTCCAGATGATCAGCTTTCTGAAAGAGTGATTGGATTGTTTCCTATCCTTCAAAAGTTTCCAGTCATTGACACGAGATGAGATTCAGAACTACTCAGAACGCAGTCATTCGCTTAATCCCTAACTTTTGCCTGGATCGCCCTTTTCGGGTTTTCAATCCACCGGGATACCCATTTTTGCCTAAGTTGCCTTTTCAGGTTTTCGACTTACCGGGTGTACAATCTTTTCACTTTTAATCCCTAATTTTTGCCTGAACCTTTTTCATTTTCTTGGTTCGCCGGGATGCCCATTTTTGCCTGGACTACTCTTTTTATTGTCCAGCAGGTCTATTTCATGCGAAGTATTTTTTAACTGCGTCTGAGTTCACCGGGGAAGTGAAGTTTTCACCATCCATCGTTGCAAGCATTAAGGCCCCACCATCAAAAACCTTGGTGAGAATATACGGTCCATCATAGTTATGAGTCCACTTGCCCCTGTGATCTGTCTGAGGAGGAAGGATCCTTTTCAACACCAAATCTCCGACCTGGAAGCATCGAGGACGCACTTTCTGATCAAAGGCTCTCTTCATCCGACTTTGATACAACTGCCCATGACAAATGGTTGCCATTCACTTCTCTTCGATAAGACTCAACTCATTGAACCTTGTCCGAATCCATTCAGCTTCATCTAACTTGACATCCAACAGGACTCTTAGAGAAGGAATCTCCACTTCAACAGGTAGGACTGCTTCCATACCATACACAAGGGAGTAAGGGGTTGCCCCGGTCGATGTACGTACTGAAGTACGGTAACCATGCAAGGCGAAGGGTAGCATCTCATGCCAATCTCTGTACGTAACGACCATCTTCTACACAATCTTCTTTATGTTCTTATTTGCCGCTTCAACAACACCGTTCATCTTAGGGCGGTAAGGGGAAGAATTGTGATGTTGAATGTTGAAGTTCTGGCACAACTCCTTCATCATTTTGTTGTTGAGATTAGAACCATTATTAGTAATGATTCTTTCGGGAATCCCATAGCGACAAATGATTTATTTCTTGATGAATCGGGCAACCACATGTCTGGTGACCTTCGCAAATGACGCTGCTTCGACCCACTTGGTGAAATAGTCGATGGCAACAAGGATGAAGCGATGCCCATTGGAGGCGGTCGGCTCAATCTTTCCAATCATATCGATGCCCCACATAGCAAAAGGCCACGACAAAGACATCACATTGTAGCGGTGTATTCGTCGCTATATGATTTATCGATTAAACCATAAGCAAAGCATACAATGAAATTCGAGTCGCCACCGCACTTTTATTTATCCAAAGGACTGGCTAAAAAGCGAACAAAAGCCTAAGAAGTTTTACACGTAGAAAACTAATAAAAAGATCAGAGAGTCTGGGTAAGGGGTAAATTACGCAATGGGAAGGTGTTAGGCACCCACTACGTCCTAGGTACTCCTAGGGAGCCCTTTTCACACTTGTTGTATAAAATTGTTATTTGTTATGACATAAATATTGTGCAAACATGATTGGGATGATGAGAAAAGAATATACATTTTAATTATTTTTGTGTTCGAACGGATGAACCCGTTGCCTACGTACCTTCCATCAAAGGTAAGGATCAAAACGCCGTAGTTCGGCTAAAAGATTTCCAAAAGTTGGTGGATTCAATTTTAAACAATAGGACTGAGGCTTTTCATTATCAATGGGAGAAAACTCGACCAAGACCAACATCCACCATGCGAGGATAGCTTCGACGTACTAGAGGGGTTAACCCTGTTTTCAGTACGGAAGTCTTATAGTCGACTCACTAAGGATAGGGTGAGGTTTACATCAACCACAATGATAATTGAAACCTATGGCTAATGCATGAAAAGATTAACAATGGACAAAGCCAAAACAATTGAATGGGTGAAGTTAATTGATTGTGATTATGAAAGTGGAGTCAAAGTATGATTAAGATTGATTCAAAGAAGTATTATGAAATGGAGTTTGAAAAAAGTCAAGGACTTGGGTCCAGGTTTTTAATTTGAAAAGCATGAAGATGTTTGCACAATATCTATGTCAAGTTTGAAAGTAATGTGCGAAAAGGTTTAGGACATAATGGGGATGAATGGATGAAGATGGATTATAAAACTTCTTAGAAGGTTCACCTCTTGAAATCATATAGAAGATGATTCAAGTGTGTCCTTTGGAATGGGCAATGAATAATAACAAACAAACAAAGAAGAAAGTCAACAAAAAGCGGATACCGGATGCCAATCACTGGGCTTATGCCAATCTCCTAAAATAGAACTGGATATCAGAGGCCACTCTATGGACTTACACTAATCTCCTCACACAAAGAAATAAAAGTGGATACCGGATGCCAATCACTGGGCTTATACCAATCTCCAACAACAAAAACAACATGTGGATGTCAGATGCCAATTTATCTGGGCTTACTCTAACCTCCAACATATGATCATAGGAATACAAATGCCAAATTACACGGACTTACAATTGTATCCTCACATACAAACAAACAAAGCAACATATGATCATAGGAAAGCAAATGCCAACTTACAGGGACTTATAATTGCATCCTCACATACAATCAAACAAATGCATCAAGCAAAGATAAAATGAGTGGCCAATGAAATGGTCTTATACTCACTTCCACATCATAGGAACAATAGCCAAAGGATGGTCTTACAACTGTCCTCAATGGGTAAACAACAATGATAATGTCACAAAGACAAATGAGATGATCAGGCACTAATGAGAAATTAATGATGATAAATGCATAAAGCATACAAGCAAACATGTGCATATGAAACAACAATCAATCAATGAAAGCATTCAGCACACACTATAATCAAACAAGGAGGCTCATACAAAAGGGTTAGGCATTGAAGCCAATTGGAATAGGGTCACTGGTGCTCTTAACCTTGCCATTGAGGGGCTAAGGTGAAGCATATGAGAGGAGATGAGGGATGTGCCTCATTGCTCTTATCCCTGGTCAGGGAGAGCATTTGAATATCAGAAGGTGTGGGAGTTCAGAAAGTAAGAACTCTCTCCACATATTAGACTCTATAGATCTTGGGTTTGGATCTCAATGCTACAACCATGTAATGGGAGCAAGGAGAAGACTCACAGAATAGTAGGAGATAGGTTGCTTATCTCTTTGATCTACCAATTGCCTTATTAAAAGGACTTTTCCTGCTTGGGACAAATGTAAACACACACAAGCATTGCCTCTTAAGGAGGACTTCAGACAGTTGCCTGGCCAAGTAACAGGCCAGGTCTTCCAGACTACATGAAGAAAAGGGATTATACCTCAATGCAAATTGCTATAAAGCAAAGCAAAGCAAGTTCTTAAAGAACTAAGCAACTAAAAGGTACCTGAAATAGTCAAACAGAATCAGTACACAACTCAAAGTCAAAGTCAAAAGGAGATAGGAATTAACAGCAAACACAATCAGATAAATGTGGAATACACAAGACTCAAGGCTTGTGAGCCAAGCAACCTACAAAACAAGCATGTTAGTTATGATAAACAAATCAAGCTCAAACAAATTTGTATGATCTCTTTGAAGCAATGTTGCTTAACCTGAAAAACATGAACTCAAACATGAGCAACAGGACCACTAGGACAAGCCTAGGGTCAAAAAGGGATGAGAAAGTCAAAACAGCAAGTGACACTCAATAAAAATCAAGTTTAAACAATCAAGAAGCAAACTCAATTGGTCCCATGTTCATATCATTCACCATCATGATTTCATAAGCAAATTAGGTCAAGGCATGGCATATGAAAGCTCATAGAAGTCAACAGCAAGACTCAATTCAAAACCAATCATAAACAATTCAAAAAAATATCAAATAATTCATGATCAATCATAATCCATAGCATGATATGCATATCAAATTTCAGCTCATTTGGATCATGGGAAGTTGGTCAATGAAAATCAGAAAGGCAAGGCAAGTTTAAGCATGCTCAAAGAAGTCAACCAAACATGTATCAATTTCAAAAAATCATAAATCAGTGATAACATATGAGAAATGAATGGGATCAACACCATGTCAAAGCTTAAGATGTCTAATAATCACATATCAAATTTCATGTTCATCCAATAATGTATGAGAATTTCACAAATGAAATGGGAACATGTGTCACAAAAAGTCAACATATGACTAAACAGGGGAGAAAATCTCAAACAATTAGGAAATGCCACAAATAATTCCAAGAAAAATCACATGTAAACTATACATCCAAGAGTTCAATCATGCAAAAATTCAAAGCAATTGGAGTTCAAGAAGCATGGTATTGAAAATCATCAAGTTGCACATCATTGGTGTGACACAAATTGTCACACCCTACTTCAAAAAATCATAACTCAACAACCAGAGATGATAAATTCATAAACTCTACACCAAAATCACCATGAATGTGTCAAGTTTAAGCACAAAAAATTTGGAGGCCATTGGACAAAGCATCATCATTTCACAAATGTTTTGGCGAAGGGTACAAAAAATGAACACATGTCACAAACCCTAGCATAATTAAAAAACCATTCATGCAAAAATTCTGGAAAATACATGATTAAATACTAGAGATTGAGAGGAACAAAATGCAAAAATTCTCATGAAATTTGGATAAAAGATGGTTGACTTATGATTTTTGGAAGTTAGTGATCAAAAATGGAATAAAGAAAATAAAACAACATGAATTAATGGGTCAAATGACACGGCAGTGGCAAACTTGTAATTACTTGGCCAACTTATCAAAACGCTGCGCATTACACAGGACAATGAAATGTTGTGATTGGCTGTTGGCAATGAAACAGTAAAACAGCATGCAACGTGAAAAGGAAATCTGGGCAGCCATGGAAAATTAGGGTTTAGTGTACAGTGTCATCTTCATCACTTGTTCAAATCGATTTTCCCAGAAATGAAAAATAGGCATACCATTAGAATCATCAGACCAAGCACATCAAGAATATGGCATTCATTTTCCTTAAAACAAACTAACAAGAATGAATCGAACATAAACATATTCACACATCATATTTCAAATCAACATATCTTTCAGCACAGGCAACCATTCAACACGATTCAAAGCTCAAAAGAATCAGCATGCAAGGATCTATAAGAAGCATGTCATAATTTAGTGAAATAAGGAGGTCGAATTCTTACTTGTTCTTGAAGAAAATGGAGAAACAGTTGTTGTTTGGTGATGCAAGCTCAAAACAGATGCACACAAAGCTTCCAAATGCTGAATGGTCAAGTGATTTTAGCTCAAGAGTCCTTGAGAAAGCTCCACACTAGTTCTGCCATGAGAGAGGGTTGTTAAAACAGTTGTGAAATCCTTGCTTCCAGATGGTATATGAGGCTTGCAATCAGCTCAAGATGATGGTAAATGATGAAGCCAAGAACCAGGGCTCGAGTTCTTTTGCCAATCTTTAGTAAAGTTTCAAAATGGAAAAATGAGCAAAATGAGAGAGAATGATTTTCTGTTTTGGAATGTTGGCTGCTAGGGTTTCTTTTGGCAGAAAATGAACAATATATATGCTGTTTATGTTGCTAAGCATGATTAGTCCAAGTGGTAATTCAAATTTTGTTAAAATCACATGTTTTGCTAATTTGGTCCATTTCACTTAAGTGGTGAGGTGCATGGTGGCTGCAGCTCGAATTGCGCCTCAAACATGTCCTAAACATCATTTCTGAACTTATCCAAATGGCAAAATGTGTTGGAAGTGGTTAATTTTGAAACTCATTTTTTCACCTCTCTTGAAATTAAATCATGCTAGTTCAAAAATGCCATTTTGATTTGTAATGTTTTGGTGAATGATGATGACATTTTTGGAAAGAGGGGATCAAATGTGACTTGTTGCAAAAAACCCCACCCAAATTGGCCAAATGGTTTGAGAGATATGGTCTTTTGAAGTTCAAAAATTTTGGAGAATGATTTGATCATAACTTGCCAACCATACATGGGAATTGAGTGTTCTTGGACTTTTTGGAAATGGGAGAACAAGATCTTCAACTTTCATGTTGGGCAAAAATTCATTTGAAGCTTGTATCATGATGTAAGTTTAGGATCAAGAAGTTTCCATTTTTGGCAAATTCCAATTACAGGTCAACTTTCTATTTCTGGAAATTTCTTGTCTGACTTTATTTTCTTCACTGTGGATGCTTGACTTGATGTATGAGGCTTTTATAGACATGAATGAGACCTCTCAGACCAAATCCCACCATCAAATCACTGATTAAATGGACAGTTGACCAACAGTTGACTTTCTAGGGTTTTGCCTGACTGAACCATGTTCTGATGAATTCCAAGCCCCTAATTCCTTGAGATCTTGATTCCAAATGATGTCACAACACATAAGAACTCTTGATGATTGATCATGGTGCCCAAATTCTGCAAGAATGGCCACCATCCATTGCTTAATGACTGATTTGACTGATTTTGACCTAATTGGCTTCATCTGCAAGTAACATGGTTAGATGACAATATTTTTGTACTTTTTGGTTAGTAAACATATGAAAAGCAAAGATATACAAATGCAAAACATACTTGGTGATCAAGAACCACACTCACAAGGTGACTCACCCACTAGAAGGGAAGCTAGGGATGCTATGATCCTTGAGGCCATGATATGATATGATATGGGCCATGAGGGATCTTAGGGCCAAAATTGGGGTCTTACAGATGCCCCTATTTAAGGTCATTCTAGCCGGAGAAGTGAAGTTTAGAAATCTTCATCTCGACGCGGTAGAATGGGCTTAAATAACAGTAATGAGACAAATTTTGGTCCCTAAGAGACCTCATGATGCAAATGTATGCATGCAAAAGACACAAATTCTGTGGGGAATATGGTTCACACAGAAGAAAAGACGATCCATCGGAGTGATACACTCACCAGGAACAGAGACTCTAACAAGACTTTTGTTGGGGATAAACAAAACTGACACAGCGTGAATAAGACACGACTCTGATTAGGGGATAACAGAAATCAGACTGGAGACCTCACTGGAGAGTGAAGGACTCACACCGGGGAAAAGAAAAAATTCCAAAGGAAAATAAATCCATTGGAAAGACACAAGCTGACTCCTGGGGAGAAGCAAGAGGAAAAAAAAAACTTCACTGAGGAAGCACCAAAGAATGAGGTGTTACCGGTATAAGGGTAACCAACTCAGGAAGAATGAATATCTAAGACCGGTATAAGGGTGAGAGATATCAATCAACCAAACATCTGAGAAAGACCTGAAAAAGGTACATAAACTCAGGAAAATCTGACTCCACAAGGGACCGAGGTCATAATAGGGAGCAGAAAGGAAGGAAACCAAGGATACCGGGTTGTAGGTATGTAAAAGGTGACCGACCAAAGACGTGAATTGGTGTGTGTTCCAAAACACTCATCATCCTGAAGAGAGCGAAAGCAAACTTGTTTATAGGATGGATATTTGATTCTATAAAGAATGCAAATCTTACTCAGTTGGGGAAACAAACAAAGTGTTCGACAAAAGAGTGCATGAGATATATTATCTATAGCCGTCAAAACGTAGATAATGTACTCGCATGGAAAGTTATCCTGAACCGGGTTGTAGGTTGTTTATAGGATAAAATCCGAAATCGTGAATTGGTTTGTGTTCCAAGACACTCATCACCCTGAAGAAAGCTAGAACAGCAGACTTGTTTATAGGATGGATATTCAATTCCACAAGGAATATGAATCTTACTCTGCGGAGAAAACAATCAAAAGATTAATCCAAGAGTGCATGAGACATATTATTCATTACCGGCAGACCGTGAATAATATACTCGAAAGGAAAAGACACCAGAGATACCAAAGTATATAATAGGTGACTAACCAAAGACGTGAATTGGTATATATGCCAAAACACTCATCATCCGAAAGGAGGGCTTGAAAAAGCAAATCGACTTACAGGATGGACATTCGAATCCACAACGGGAAAACGAATCTTACTCAACTGGGGACACAAACCCAAAGAGTGCATGAGATACAATATCCATTACCGGCAGACCGTGGATAAGAAAACTCGCATGAGATATATTATCTATTACCGTCAGAACGTAGATAATAAACTCGCATGGTAAGAAACACCAGAGATACCGAGGTATATAATAGGTGATCTACCGAAAACGTGAATTGGTATATATGCCAAAACACTCATCATCCAAAACACAAACTGGTTAAAGGATGGATACTCGATTCTACAGAGAATACGAATCTTGCTCAGCTGGGGAAAATCAACAAAGGATTCCAACTAAAGAGCGCATGAGACATATTATTCATTACCGGCAGACCGTGAATAATATCCTCGAAAGGAAAAGACACCAGAGATACCGAAGTATATAATAGGTGACTAACCAAAAAAGAGAGAGACAATCGATACCAAGCATCCGGGTAAACGAAAGACAACTCAAAGGGATAAATTGCAAGCATCCGGCAATTATCCGACAACAAAGAAATATTCGATTCCGCAAAGGGAAATAACGAATCTTACTCGATCAGGGAAAACACGAAAGGCTTCGACTGAAGAGTGCATGAGATATATTATTCATAGCCGTCAAAACGTGAATAATAACCTCGCATGGAATATTATCCTTAACCGGGTTGTAGGTTGTTTATAGGATAAAGTCCGAAAAGAAAGGCATCGGGATACCAAACTAGGTATATAATGATGACCATTAAAAGGGAGCAACAGACATTACCAACAAGAGGGTGAATGAAAGAAGACTCGCTGGGATGCATTGATGAAAATCAATGATCCGGGGAACACAATCACTGACAAAAGGTGAAAGGACCCGCTGGGGATAAAATTGCTAGCGTACGGCAATTATCCACAAAAGACTTGCTAGGGATATAAGTGCTGATCTGAGCAACTTATCCAAGCAAAGGAAAATCAACATCAAGAACTAGATGAAGATAACCACAAGGGAAATTGTCATCGGTTGGGATGAACAACAAAGTTAACTCTGCAAGGGGAGAGAACAGGGTTTATGACTACCAGTTTGTAGGTAGAAAAAACCGCAAAGATAGGACTTACGACTGCTGGTTTGTAGGCAGAGGGCCAAAAGGGTGGAGGTGACCACAAAATTAGGGTTTACATCTACCGACTACGGGGTAGAAGACCAACAACTCCGCGTGGGGATAGAACAAATCACAAATCTGCACGGGAAACCAAAATAGGGTTTATAACAAACCACAAACTGCTGAAGAGCAGGAAAATAGGATTTACAACTACCGACTGTTAGGTAGAAAAACAAAACTCTGGCTGGGGAATAAAAGGTGTATAACCACAAATTCTGTCAAGAAAGCCAGGAAAAATAGGACTTATAACTACCGGTATGAGGGTAGAGGCCCAAAAACTACTCCGCTGGGGAACAACCCACTAGGAAGCACAAAACGTCTGACAAATAGCCAATTCGGGAATAATCCGAAAAGACGGACTGAATCAAGACACGTCCTAATGAGGATATAACTCAAATAGGAACATCCATCCCAATATATGTGTTGGGAAGAAACGGAAGAAACCGTCATCCACGAGGATATATCTCAGTGGGGAACTGCAGAAGGAAAGGCAACATTTTCTGCTTATGGGCTGACTCTATATGAAGAGATTTTAAACACCCGACATCTGCTTGGGGAGATTTGTAAAGAGATCTACATCACCCAAAAGCAGGGAACAACAAACAAAGGATACATGGCAAGAAATGCGACATGAATATCTGAATGTTTTATGAATATGCATGAATATGCGTGATTTATGTTTGATGAATGCTGACAAAACAGACAATTCTAACACAAACAGGTCCAGGAATCAAACGTCCGGTATTATACTTCCAGGGGAAAAACCAGCTGGAGAGCCAAACTACGGAGATCTATATGCTGAGAAAGCAAAGATCTGCGGGTACTGCTGAAGAAGCAGAGGATCAGAGATATCAGGAAACAACCCAATCAGGGTACAGAAAGTCACAACGGGCCAAAACAGCCACCAAGACGAATCTGTAGGGGAACAAGAGAAATCCCAAAGTAACTGCAGGGGATCCCAGTGTCAACTGAGAAACAAAAAGTGCGTTGCACAAGCACGAACTGCTGTAGAAGCAACTCTACACAACTCCGCTGGGGAACAACCCACTGAGGGAGAATGACATCATCCAAATAGAATCTAACTGCATAAGCAACTCTACTGGGGAAAACTGTCGGCTACTCTTTTGGGGAACAAACCACTGAGGGAGGACAGATCAAACAAGTAGTTTCTGCAACGAACCACTCTACTTGGGGAGAATATACATAGCAAACTGATCACAACAAGTAGATTCTGCAATATAAGCCACTCTATTGGGGATCACAAACAGTCAGGAAATCAATCCGTTCTCGGGATGCTAGAGCCATCATCCGACCATACTGGGGATTGAAGGAGTATTCAACAGGCAAAACTGCCACAACAAACGCTCTGCAGACTACGCTGAGGAAAAGATGGTTGAAATACTGGGATATCAACCCAATCAACCACTGAGTAGGAAAATAAATCCCGCTCTGCTGAAGAGAAAAAACTCTGATGGAGAGATAACAACAATTCCGCAGACGACTTCGTCGGGGAAAAGGATAAGTATCGGGTATCAAACCGCTGACTTACCGAGTCTTTAAAAAGAAAGCGATCATGCTGAGGAAACAGACAATTCCGCTGGCAACTGCACTAGGGAGAATGATAACAACTCTGCTCGCAACTCCGATGGGGATATCAATAACAGCTCTACTCGTGGCTATGCTGAGGAGACAAATAAAGTCTGGGGCAGGCGACCCACTGGAGAAAGTGACGGGGCACCAAGATGATAAACCAATCAACCGCCGAAACCTCTATAAGAAACACCCATGCTGGGGGAAACTGCTGCTGGAGAAAACGAAGTCTTCAACAACATTCTGCTTGCGACTATACTGGGGAACAACTCCAACAACAACTCTGTTTGAGGAACAACCCCAACAAAGATCTGAAGAGAGAAGATACAACCAAACCAGGAATATGAACAAATGTCTTACCTGTTGGAGATCATGCCACCCTCGGGAGAGCACTGAGATATTCTTGAGTATCCTTTCAATCTTGTGAATGTTCACTTTGTTTAAAGCAACGTTTTGAAAAATTTGATTTGTTTAAAACAATGATATTTTATCAATTTAAAACATGCAACATTTGTTGAATTGAAACAAATAAGAGTGCAAATAATTGGATAAAAAGCTCAAATTGATTTGATGGAATGGTAGCCTGCAAATGGCAAGACTCCATAGATCTGTACAAATTTGAAATCAGTGATATATATTGGAAGAGGGCTACATTGAACATAATGATCCTTTCTCTACCAATTTGAATCTCGATGTATCCGAAGCTTCGGTTGACGACGAATTGAGAATCTTCTGACGAAATGACGACTGATAAACCAGAAAGTCTTGTCAGGATGCAGTTACTTGCCGAATCCCTAATTTTTGCCTAAATTGCCCCAGAGTGAGGTACTCAATCTAGCGGGATGCAAATATATCTTTTTTTTTCAAGTCTCTAATTTTTGCCTGGATTATCCTTGCGGGTTCTCCACCGAGACGCTCATTTTTGCTTAAGCCGCCCTTTCGGGTTTCCAACTTAGCGAGCTATTCTGTTTTTTTTTTGCATATACTTTTTTTTAGGCAAAGTATCTCTTGACTGCATCTGAATTCACAGGACGAGTGAAATCCTCCCCATCCATTGTTGTAAGCATCAAAGCTCCGCCTGAAAAGGCTCTCTTAACAACATATGGACCCTCGTAGTTTGGAGTCCACTTGCCCCTGGAATCGGGCGCGAAAGACAAAACTTTCTTGAGCACGAGGTCACCTTCTCGGAACACACGAGGCTTGACCTTCTTATCGAATGCTTTCTTCATTCTCTGCTGATATAACTGACCATGACACATGGCAGTTAATCGCTTCTCTTCAATCAAATTCAGCTGGTCATAACGACTCTGAATCCATTCAGCATCAGTCAACTAGGGACTTGAGGGTATACTCTTTCTTTTTTCCCTTGGAAAAATTTTGAATTTTTTTTTCCTGATTTTTGATTTTTCTTGTTTTTTTTTTTTTTTTTTTGTAATGCCCCAGTTTGACTGTTTTGCTGATTTTCGTGATACAGCTGAATGAGCTCCTCTTTGGTTCTCAAGAAGGCGGGTAATCTCGTCAGGAATCCCCTTCAACATCATCTTCCTCTGCCTCAGATACAAGGACTTCAAGATTGGGAGATGGCGTTGGATCATTATGTTCAATGGGTTTAGAAATCCCTGCATAATGATTCTGGATAATGAAAAGCTTTTGAATTTAAACAAGCAAATCATTTATGCAGATGAAAAAGTTGTTTTCTTGTTTTTCAGGGTTTTTTGTGATCACTGATTTCATGCAAAAAGCAAAAAGTGAAAACAAATGGAAAAACAAATGTTTAAGCAATGCATTAATTGAATGAAAACATCATTGCATTAAATGCTGCCGACAATGTCATCACTTCTCCTTTTGGCATGGGAGAAGGGTTTTAAACAAAGTGAACAAACCACGCTGACTTATGAATGATCGTAGGAACATCCACAGCGACCCAATTGTGGCAGACACCACCAGGAATGATGAAATTGTTCACATCTTCTGCGTCCTCTTCAATGATAGCAGCAACTTCCTCTTCTTCAGGTTGATCAGCATGGATGAATCCTCCACTTGTGAACAAACCTTGCTCCTTAAGTGCCCTAGAACAGCAGCCAATGCCAGCCCGGGATCTATTGTCTTCAAGTTCAAGCACTTTCCCTAATCCAGCAACTGCACCACATTCAATGGCCAGCTTCGCATCTCGGTAGGAAGTGAATGAAGGAGACTTTTTCTCGATTGGTTCATCAATAGATAAAGCTTGGAATGGAGTTCCAACTTCATCCTCAGCATCAATGTACGAGAAAGAAGACAGATGGCTAACCAGGAGAGCCTTTTCTCCCCCTACTACAACCAGTTTCTTGTTTTTGACAAATTTCAGCTTCTGGTGTAGGGTGGATGTCACGGCACCAGCCTCGTGAATCCATGGTCTGCCTAAGAGACAGCTATAAGATGGGTGGATATCCATTACTTGGAAAGTAACCTGGAAATCACTTGGTCCTATCTTGATTGGGAGATCAACTTCCCCAATCACGGTCTTGCACGACTCATCAAATGCTTTCACAACAACCCCACTCTGCCTCATAGGAGGACCTTGATATGACAGACGAGAGAGTGTGGTTTTTGGCAATACATTAAGGGATGATCCAGTGTCCACCAGCACATTGGACATTGCATCAGATTTGCAGTTCATAGAGATATGTAAAGCCATGTTGTGTTCTCTTCCCTCCTCAGGGAGATCAGCGTCACAAAAGCTCAAAGTGTTGCAAGCGGTAATGTTTGCAACGATGCTATCAAACTGCTCAAGGGTGACGTCGTGATCAATGTACGCCATGTCCAAGACTTTCTGCAGAGACTCCCTATGGGGTTCTGAATTCAGCAGCAGAGAAAGAATAGAAATCTTGGAGGGCGTGTGTAGAAGCTGGTCTACAATATTGTACTCACTCTTTCTGATGAGCCTCAGCATCTCATCAGATTCTTCATCAACAATACCGCTTGGGCCAACCGAAGAAACAGGAGTCTTTTGTACGGAGGAGGATGGTTTGGCGACATCAAGTGCCGGATTCTGAACATTCACAGCGGTCCCGACCGGGTGCTCAACAGTATCAGAAGCAACAGCCTTAGCAGGTGCAGAAAACACGCGACCACTTCGGGTCAACCCACTGACATCAGCAATAGTGGTCACGGATGTGGAAGGCAAAGGCACTTCGACCCCATCTTGCACAGCAACAGGATTATATCTGAATGGCACAGCTTTATCAGATGAATAGGGCACAGGGCCGGCTGGTTTAATAATCAAAGAAGGGGAAGCCTTCGGCTTGTTGCTATTGTAGCGAATAACAACCGGTTCAGGCAGCTTGAACACTGGTGATATGACATTCACTTCAGGCTCAACTATATCGACATTGCGATTCTGCAGAATCTCAATGGTACCCTCATTCAACAACTTCTGAAGTTCTTTGCGGACCTGGTCGCAACCCAAACGGTTAACCGAACAGACGCGACACTTGTCGTGGTTATGCTCCAAGTAGCTGCACTGACACAGCATCTTATGTAAATCAACCAACGACTGCCTGATATGGCTCACATATCTGACCTTGTACTTCCCAAGGCATTCCTGAATCATATTCACAGATTTCCCATGCGCAGGCAATGGGTTCTTGGTGACGTTCGGGCTTGAGTCCTCAAAACTCAGGATTCCACTTCTCATAAGGTCTTGCACCTTAGTCTTCAGTGGGTAGCAATTTTCCACATTGTGGCCCGGAGCACCGGAATGGTAGACACAATGCTGGTCGGGTTTGTACCACCATTGTGGGTTCGCAGGAATGGCAGGAGGATCCCTGGGAGAAACCAATTTCCTTTCCAACAAGGAAGGATAAAGCTCTGCATATGTCATAGGAATTGGATCGAAGCTGATCTTCTTCCTATCATAATTCACGTTAGCTTGATTGGTTGTACTTCCACGAGGCTGGTAAGCCTGTTGCTGTGGACGTTGCTGTTGTTGTTGGTATTACGGTTGTTGATATTGCTGCTGATGCTGATATTGTTGATGTTGATATTGCTGAGCATTATCTTTGAATACAGGTGCTATATGAGCCACCTGGTGCTGATGATTGGCATGACGTGCAGGCTTCCTCTGAACAGAGGGTCTTCTATGTTTTGGCTGAGATTGCACAGCATGCGCTTCGCCTTCTTTCCTTTTAAACGCCCCATACCGTTTAGAAGAAGAACCATCATCCTTGGCCAACCGTCCTTCTCGGACACCTTCTTCAAGACGCATCCCCATGTTCACCATCTCGGTGAAATCAGAGGGAGCGCTTGCTACCATCCGCTCATAATAAAATGAGCCAAGAGTCTTCAGAAAGATCTTGGTCATTTCCTTCTCCTCAAGCGGTGGAGTGATCTGAGCTGCCAGCTCTCGCCATCTCTGGGCGTACTCCTTGAACGATTCCTTGTCTTTCTGCGACATGGACCTGAGTTGATCTCGGTCAGGCGCCATATCGACGTTGTACTTATATTGCTTGACGAAAGCTTCGCCAAGGTCGTTGAAAGATCGGATGTTGGCACTGTCCAAGCTCATGTACCATCTGAGCGCGGCACCAGACAAGCTATCTTGAAAATAATGAATCAGGAGTTGATCATTATCAGTCTGTGTTGACATCTTCCTGGCGTACATGACCAGGTGAGCAAGTGGACAGGTGTTCCCCTTGTATTTTTCAAAGTCCGGGACCTTGAACTTGATCGGTATCTTGACACCGGGAACTAAGCAGAGTTCGGCTGCAGACTTGCCGAATAAATCTTTACCACGGAGGGTCCTCAATTCCTTTCTCAGCTCAAGGAATTGGTCGTTCATGGCATCCATCTTTTCATGAACGTCTGAGCCCTCAGATGGCTCAGAGTGATAAATGGTGTCGTCTACCCTGGGCATAGTATGCACGACAGGAGGAGCGGGAACAGGGACCGGGCTAGATGCCGGCATATGAGCAAATGTTGGAGCTGGCAGATCAGGCATAAAGCCTGGAGGCATTCCCCAAGGGAAACCGGGAGGCATAGCATTAGGCACATGGGCGCTGACTGGCACCGTTGAAGTAGCTACTTCGGAGATGACTGTCCTCTGAACGGGAGTTGCTGGCTGTTGAGCAGGCTGATTCTGAGCAGCAAGGAGTTGCTCCATCAAAGCGCCAAGTCTGGCGACCTCTTCCTTTAGTTCTTTGTTCTCTTGTTCCAATTGCTCCATGACCCTTGCTGAATTGACCCGCGTATAATACCGGTGAGTCAGCTTGTCTTCAAAATAAATGAAGAACACAAGGTTAGGACAAGAAGACCAGAAAAGGAGTACCTGTTTATGCAAGAATGATGCATGAGATGCTTGTGCAGATGCTTTGTTTTCAAGGAACCCTTAGGGTATTATTTGAAATATTTTAAATATTTAAACATTTTAATTGCTCATGGAAAATATTTCATTCAATATATTGAGACAAAGAAGTACAGCATTCTTGATTCATTACAAAGAGAAAAGGTAAATGACATCCTATGGATCCCTAGAAGCTCGGGATGCTGGAAGACGAGAAGTGCACAACTTCTTGATCTCTCTCTCATAGGCAGCCTCCATATCAGCTTTCTCCTTAGCAAGTCGATCATACCTCCTCTTCCAGAATTTGGATGACTGAGGAAGCAGAGAAGTCCAAGTGTCATTCGGATCGTCGATCACTCGGTGCTCGAGAAATTCAATCATAGCATCCTTCTCCTTGAGCTGCTGTAGCAATTCTTCTCTTTCACGGATCCAAGCACGCGAAAGGTCTTCTTCTCTCAACTCCTCTACACGTTGGGTAGGGAGGGTTGAAGGCCCAGCCACATCCAACGGTATAGGTCTCGGATGATCGTACGACATCAGGTAGGTGGCAGCTCTCTGTCTGACCCAAGAGGTGTATGGCTCCAAAGCAATGCAGTTCTTTGGACCCAACTCGTT